>NW_028227257.1:50233388-50615888 GCF_978045245.1 Mus caroli | reverse complement strand
CTTCAAGAAGGACTTTAATAACACACTTAAAGAAATGCAGGAGAACACTGCTAAACAGGCAGAAGACAATAAAGAGAAAGCACAAAAATCCCTTAAAGAATTGCAGGAGAACACTGCTAAAGAGTTACAAATCCTTAAAGAAAAACACGATAACATAATCAAACAGGTAGAAGTCCTTACAGAAAAACAGGAAAACACATCCAAACAGATGATGGAAATGAACAAAACCATACTAGACCTAAAAAGGGAAGTAGACACAATAAAGAAAACCCAAAATGAGGCAACACTGGAGATAGAAACCCTAGGAAAGAAATCTGGAACCATAGATACGAGCATCAGCAACAGAATACAAGAGATGGAAGAGAGAATCTCAGGTGCAGAAGATTCCATAGAGAACATCGGCACAACAATCAAGGAAAATGTAAAATGCAAAAAGATCCTAACTCAAAACATCCAAGAAATACAGGACGCAATGAGAAGACCAAACCTACGGATAATAGGAGTGGATGAGAATGAAGATTTTCAACTCAAAGGACCAGCAAACATCTTCAACAAAATTATAGAAGAAAACTTCCCAAATCTAAAGAAAGAGATGCCCATGAACATACAAGAAGCCTACAGAACTCCAAATAGACTGGACCAGAAAAGAAATACCTCCCGACACATAATAATCAGAGCAACAAATGCTCTAAATAAAGATAGAATACTAAAAGCAGTAAGAGAAAAAGGCCAAGTAACATATAAAGGCAAGCCTATCAGAATTACACCAGATTTTTCACCAGAGACTATGAAAGCCAGAAGATCCTGGACGGATGTTATACAGACACTAAAAGAACACAAATTCCAGCCCAGGCTACTATACCCAGCCAAACTCTCAATTAACATAGATGGAGAAACCAAAGTATTCCACGACAAAACCAAATTCACACATTATCTCTCCACGAATCCAGCCCTTCAAAGGATAATAACAGAAAAAAACCAATACAAGGACAGGAACCACGCCCTAGAAACAACAAGAAGGTAATCCCTCAACAAACCTAAAAGAAGACAGCCACAAGAACAAAATGCCAACTTTAACAACAAAAATAACAGGAAACAACAATTACTTTTCCTTAATATCTCTTAATATCAATGGACTCAACTCCCCGATAAAAAGACATAGACTAACAAACTGGCTACACAAACAAGACCCAACATTTTGCTGCTTACAGGAAACTCATCTCAGAGAAAAGGATAGACACTACCTCAGAATGAAAGGCTGGAAGACAATTTTCCAAGCAAATGGCATGAAGAAACAAGCTGGAGTAGCCATTCTAATATCTGATAAGATTGACTTCCAACCCAAAGTCATTAAAAAAGACAGGGAGGGACACTTCATACTCATCAAAGGTAAAATCCTCCAAGAGGAACTATCAATCCTGAATATCTATGCTCCAAATACAAAGGCAGCCACATTCATTAAAGAAACTTTAGTAAAGCTCAAAGCACACATTGCACCTCATACAATAATAGTGGGAGACTTCAACACACCACTTTCACCAATGGACAGATCATGGAAACAGAAACTAAACAGGGACACAGTGAAACTAAGAGAAATTATGAATCAAATGGATCTGGCAGATATCTACAGAACATTCTATCCTAAAACAAAAGGATATACCTTCTTCTCAGCACCTCATGGTACCTTCTCCAAAATTGACCACATAATTGGTCACAAAGCAGGCCTCAACAGATATAAAAATATTGAAATTGTCCCATGCATCCTATCAGATCACCATGGCCTAAGGCTGATCTTCAATGACAAAATAAATAATAGAAAGCCAACCTTCACGTGGAAACTGAACAACACTCTTCTCAATGATACCTTGGTCAAGGAAGGAATAAAGAAAGAAATTAAGGACTTTTTAGAGTTCAATGAAAATGAAGCCACAACATACCCAAACTTATGGGACGCAATGAAAGCATTTCTAAGAGGAAAACTCATAGCTCTGAGTGCCTCCAAAAGGAAACTAGAGAGAGCACACATTAGCAGCTTGACAACACACCTAAAAGCACTAGAACAAAAGGAAGCAAATTCACCCAAGAGGAGTAGACGGCAGGAAATAATCAAACTCAGGGGTGAAATCAACCAACTGGAAACAAGAAAAACTATTCAAAGAATCAACCAATCAAGGAGCTGGTTCTTTGAGAAAATCAACAAGATAGATAAACCCTTAGCCAGACTCACTAGAGGGCACAGGGAAAGCATCCTAATTAACAAAATCAGAAATGAAAAAGGAGACATAACAACAGATCCTGAAGACATCCAAAACACCATCAGATCCTTCTACCAAAGGCTATACTCAACAAAACTGGAGAACCTGGATGAAATGGAGAAGTTCCTAGACAGATACCAGGTACCAAAGTTGAATCAAGATCAGGTTAATGATCTAAACAGCCCTATATCCCCCAAAGAAATAGAAGCAGTCATTAATAGTCTTCCAACTAAAAAAAGCCCAGGACCAGATGGGTTTAGTGCAGAGTTCTATCAGACCTTCAAAGAAGATCTAATCCCAGTTCTTCACAAACTATTCCACAAAATAGAAACAGAAGGTACTCTACCCAACTCATTCTATGAAGCCACAATTACTCTGATACCTAAACCACAAAAAGACCCAACAAAGATAGAAAACTTCAGACCAATATCCCTTATGAATATTGATGCAAAAATCCTCAATAAAGTTCTTGCTAACCGAATCCAAGAACACATCAAAACAATCATCCATCCTGACCAAGTAGGTTTCATCCCAGGGATGCAGGGATGGTTCAATATACGGAAATCCATCAACGTAATCCAGTATATAAACAAACTCAAAGACAAAAACCACATGGTCATCTCCTTAGATGCGGAAAAAGCATTTGACAAGATCCAACACCCATTCAGGATAAAAGTCTTGGAAAGATCAGGAATTCAAGGCCCATACCTAAACATGATAAAAGAAATCTACAGCAAACCAGTAGCCAACATCAAAGTAAATGGTGAGAAGCTTGAAGCAATCCCTCTAAAATCAGGGACTAGACAAGGCTGTCCACTTTCTCCATACCTATTCAACATTGTACTTGAAGTCCTAGCCAGAGCAATTCGACAACAAAAGGAGATCAAAGGGATACAAATTGGAAAAGATGAAGTCAAAATATCACTTTTTGCAGATGATATGATAGTATATATAAGGGACCCTAAAAATTCCACCAGAGAACTCCTAAGCCTGATAAACAGCTTCGGTGAAGTAGCTGCATATAAAATTAACTCAAACAAATCAATGGCCTTTCTCTACACAAAGAATAAACAGGCTGAGAAAGAAATTAGGGAAACAACACCCTTCTCAATAGTCACAAATAATATAAAATATCTTGGCGTGACTCTAACTAAGGAAGTGAAAGATCTGTATAATAAAAACTTCAAGTCTCTGAAGAAAGAAATTATAGAAGATCTCAGAAGATGGAAAGATCTCCCATGCTCATGGATTGGCAGGATCAACATTGTAAAAATGGCTATCTTGCCAAAAGCAATCTACAGATTCAATGCAATCCCCATCAAAATTCCAAATCAATTCTTCAACGAATTAGAAAGTGCAATCTGCAAATTCATCTGGAATAACAAAAAACCTAGGATAGCAAAAACTCTTCTCAAGGATAAAAGAACCTCTGGTGGAATCACCATGCCAGACCTAAAGCTCTACTACAGAGCAATTGTGATAAAAACTGCATGGTACTGGTATAGTGACAGACAAATAGACCAATGGAATAGAATTGAAGACCCAGAAATGAACCCACACACCTATGGTCACTTGATCTTCGACAAGGGAGCTAAAAACATCCAGTGGAAGAAAGACAGCATTTTCAACAAATGGTGCTGGCACAACTGGTTGTTAACATGTAGAAGAATGCGAATCGATCCATTCCTATCTCCTTGTACTAAGGTCAAGTCTAAGTGGATCAAGGAACTTCACATAAAACCAGAGACACTGAAACTTATAGAGGAGAAAGTGGGGAAAAGCCTTGAAGATATGGGCACAGGGGAAAAATTCCTGAATAGAACAGTAATGGCTTGTGCTGTAAGATCGAGAATTGACAAGTGGGACCTCATGAAACTACAAAGCTTCTGCAAGGCTAAAGACACCATCAATAAGACAAAAAAACCACCAACAGATTGGGAAAGGATCTTCACCTATCCTAAATCAGATAAGGGACTAATATCCAATATATATAAAGAACTCAAGAAGGTGGACTCCAGAAAGTCAAATAACCCCATTAAAAAATGGGGCTCAGAACTGAACAAAGAATTCTCACCTGAGGAATACCGAATGGCAGAGAAGCACCTGAAAAAATGTTCAACATCCTTAATCATCAGGGAAATGCAAATCAAAACAACCCTGAGATTCCACCTCACACCAGTCAGAATGGCTAAGATCAAAAATTCAGGTGACAGCAGATGCTGGCGAGGATGTGGAGAAAGAGGAACACTCCTCCATTGTTGGTGGGATTGCAAGCTTGTACAACCACTCTGGAAATCAGTCTGGCGGTTCCTCAGAAAATTGGACATAGTACTACCGGAGGATCCAGCAATACCTCTCCTGGGCATATATCCAGAAGATGTCCCAACCGGTAAAAAGGACACATGCTCCACTATGTTCATAGCAGCCCTATTTATAATAGCCAGAAGCTGGAAAGAACCCAGATGTCCCTCAACAGAGGAATGGATACAGAAATTATGGTACATTTACACAATGGAGTACTACTCAGCTATTAAAAAGAATGAATTTATGAAATTCCTAGCCAAATGGATGGACCTGGAGGGCATCATCTTGAGTGAAGTAACACAATCACAAAAGAACTCACACAATATGTATTCATTGATAAGTGGATATTAGCCCAAAACTTAGGATACCCAAGATATAAGATACAATTTGCTAAACGCATGAAACTCAAGAAGAATGAAGACCAAAGTGTGGACACTGTGCACCTTCTTAGAATTGGGAACAAAACACCCAGGGAAGGAGTTACAGAGACAAAGTTCGTAGCTGTGATGAAAGGATGGACCATTTAGAGACTGCTGTATCCAGGGATCCGTCCCATAATCAGCTTCTAAACGCTGACACCATTGCATACACTAGCAAGATTTTGCTGAAAGGACCCAAATATAGCTGTCTCTTGTGAGACGATGCCGGGGCCTAGCAAACACAGGAGTGGATGTTCACAGTCAGCTATTGGATGTATCACAGGGCTCCCAATGGAGAAGCTAGAGAAAGTACCCAAGGAGCTAAAGGGATCTGCAACCCTATTGTTGGAACAACATGATGTACTAACCAGAACCCTGGAGCTCTTGTCTCTAGCTGCATATGTATCGAAAGATGGCCTAGTCGGCCATCAATGGAAAGAGAGGCCCATTGGACTTGCAAACTTTATATGCCCCAATATAGGGGAATGCCAGGGCCAAAAGAATGGGAATGGGTGGGTAGGGAAGTGGGGGGCGCTATGGGGGACTTTTGGGATAGTATTGGAAATGTAATTGAGGAAAATATGTAATAAAAATATAAAAAAAAAAAAGAAGAAAGAAAATCGGTTGGGATTAAAGAAAATAAAGTAAATTACAAATTTAACAATTAATGCTATTTTTCTTGCAAGCTAGTAAACCTACCTGTGATAGTTTAATTAACTGAGTAAATAGAAAAGGCCTTATCTGCCTGGTTACCTTACTAAACTGTTGTAAAGATCAGAAAACTGGAATTAAGGACTTTTAAACTTCACTTGGTGTATTACAGGCACTAAGGTGACTTTTTACAGAATAAAAATGAATACTTCAATCTTGAGAACCCTTTAAAAATATAATTTAAATTCTTTTATGTAAAAATATAACAAAGAATATAGACAATATACTAAAATAATTTATATATAATTTATATATAGTAATAATATATAAATATGTAAAGTAAAATAAATTTCTATGATTATATAAAATACAAATTGACATAAAATTATTATTTTGATATATAGTATAATCAGTACAATGCTTTTAATATAGTATACAATATAGAAATAATAAACGTGATGAAGGAAAGCAATGAATAGAAATCTTAGTTCAAAGACAAAACTACATTAATGTTTTGGTTGTGGATAATTTCTTTGTGTAATTTTTGATGTATGACAATAGGAAGCAATAATCTTTAATACTTTTTAGTTTTAATATTTAATACAATATACATTTTATATAGATACTTTATTGCAGTATTCTGGGGATAATGATAAAAAAGTTAATTTTGGTTTTGTTTTTGTTTTTTGTTTTAGTTTTAAGGCATTTATTGTAGAAAGGCAGAGGGAGGGAGAAGAGTAGGGAAGTGGAGGCTGGTCATGGCCACATGGGGAGAGGGGAGAAGGCAGAAGGAGATGGGGAGAGAGGGGGAGCAAGAGGGCAAGAATAAGAGAGGCAGGAGCAAGAGAGTAAGAGAACAAAAAGTAAATTGTTAATCCCACAGATTGGAGGAGAAAGATGGCCAATACAAATCATGGCCAAATTAATTAAAGCAAGCTTTTTTTATTTGTGTGCATGGGCTGTCTCTCCCTAAAGGATTGGCATTAGTCACGGGTAAGATAAGGGTTTTTATGGTTCAGGAGTGGAGGTTTCCAAATGGGGGACTTGGCAGGCAAATACATGGGAGATACAGAAGCAGAACACAAGCATAACAAGTTGGTCAGAAACTCCTGAAACAAAGACATAGTTGCAAGGTGGTCATGACAAGGTGACAGTCATGACAAGGTGATGGTCATGACAAGGTGACAGTTGTGACAAGGTGGTCATGACAACAGGTGGTCATAACAACCTTTTAAAATAGAGACATGGTTGCCATTCCTGGAACAGGTAGTATAGAACCATTTGTAGTTAAGGTTATAGATGGGGCATTTTCTTTGAGAATAGATTTTAATTATAAACAGGAGTGAATCTAGCTTGTCTTTACAATAAGATGGTGTACTGGCTAGTTTTGTGTCAACTTGACACAGGCTGGCATTATCACAGGGAAAGGCGCTTCAATTGGGGAAATGCCTCCATGAGATACAGCTGTAAGACATTTTCTCAATCAGTGATCAAGAGGGAAGGTCCCCTTGTGGGTGGTCCCATCTCTGGGCTGGTAGTCTTGGTTCTATAAGAGAGCAGGCTGAGCAAGCCAGGGGAAGCAAGCCAGTAAGGAACATCAATCCATGGCTCTGCATCAGCTCCTGCTTCCTGACCTGCTTGAGTTCCAGTCCTGACTTCCTTGGTGAAGAACAGCAGTATGGAAGTGTAAGCTGAATAAACCCTTTCCTCCTCAACTGCTTCTTGGTCATGATGTTTGTGCATGAATAGAAACCCTGACTAACACAGATGGCTTTCCAGTCTAAGATGGAGGCAAGTTGGTTTATCATTAATCTGTATATTTTTAGTACAGATCCAATCAAAAACTACTTTTCACATATGTATCAGTTACCTTTCCATTGCCATGATAAAACACTAAGGCAACTTATAGAAGAAAGAGCTTATCTGGACTTCAGTTCAAGAGGGTTAAGACTCTATCACCATCACAGCGGGAGACATGGCAGAAGGAAGATGGCAGCTGGAGCAGGAAGCTGAGGACTCATATCTTGAACTACAAGTACAAAACAGAACCAGCTCAAATCTCAAAGCCTGCCCCTAGTGACACACCTCCTCCAGAAAGACCGCTAAGGTTGATTCAAGACATCCTTAGATCCAAGTTCTCAGCACAAAGGGGATGTATTTGCCCCAGAGGGACAGAGGGCAGGGAATACAAGATAAAGACAGGAGATAGAGGACAAGGAGGAAGGGGAAAGGAACCAGGGATATTTGCCCCAGAGGGACAAAGGATTGCCTCTGGATAGAGAAGAGACAGATGTAGCCCATAGGCAAATGCCAGTTTAAAAAGGTAAAGGGACACCTTCTACTAATATTGATTGGACAGGTTAATTAACCCACAAGGGGGTTCTTGATTGCTTGACTTTAATACTATGATAGTTGGACCGTGGTAGTCAGCCTCAGGAGGAGGAGGAAGCCAAGTAAGGGGATGGCCCTTGGGGGTCAACTCTAGGAATGCAATGTAACAGTTTTTAGCAAGGCAGAGGGAAGGAGGGAGAAGGACAAGGCCTGCCAGAGCCTTGTTTGCCATGCTCAAGCTGGCTAGAGTCTCTTCAGACCACACCTTCTAGAACTACCCAAGCAGTTCCACTAACTGGGACCAGGTATTTAAATGCCCCAGACCATGGGGGACATTTACCATGCAAACCACCACAACCTGTGAATGGTTGATTTCTTTTAAATGCAAAACATGGAGCTATTGAGGGCCAATCATATTTATAATACCCAGAAAAAAATTGCAATTCACTCTTTAAGATGTTGATTAAAACAACTTAATATTAACATAAAAAATTCATGTAGTCCAGTGTTTGAAAGATCTTGGGGGTCCAGATTAATTGAGACTACTGGGACTCCTACAGGATTGCCCTTCTCCTCAGCTTCTTTCAGCCTTCCCTAATTTTCCTACAGGGGTCAGTTGCTTCTCTACCCATTGGTTGGGTGCAAATATCTGCATCTGACTCTTTCAGCTGCTTGTGTCTTTCGGAGGGCAGTCATGATAGATCCCTTTTTGTGAGCACTCCATAGCCTCAGTAATAGTGTCAGTAATAGTTTCAGGCCTCCCCTTGAGCTGGATCCCACTTTGGACCTGTCGCTGGACCTTCTCTTCCTCAGGCTCCTCTCCATTTCCATCCCTGTAATTCTTTCAGACAGGAACAATTATGGGTCAGGGATGTGACTGTGGGATAGTAACCCCATCCCTCACTTGATGTCCTGTCTTCCTGCTGGAGGTGGGCTCTATAAGTTCCCTCTCCCTACTGTCTGGCATTTTATCTAAGGTCCCTCTCTTTGAGTCCTGGGAGTCTCCCAGGTCTCTGGTGCATTCTGGAGGGTTCCCCAACATTCTATTTCCTGAAGTTGTCTGTTTATATTCTTTCTGCTGGCCCTCGGGACTTCAGTCCTTTTCCCTCAATACCAGATCAGGTTCCCCTCTCCTTCCCACTGCTTCCCCACCCCCACTCCGTCCACTTTCCCTCCCAGGTCACTCCCTTCCTCCCCACTTGTGATTGCTTTTTTCTCTCTCTCAAGTGGGACTGAGGCATCCTCACTTGGGCACTTCAGCTTATTGACCTTTTTGAGTTCTGTGGACTGTATACACCAGATGATAGGAGGCCCCCAACAGACATACAGTAGAGGACTTCCGGGTCTGTGTTCATTCAGAGATGATGCACCTAACCCTAGAGAGACTGGAGGCCCCAGGGAGTTTAGAGGTCAGGTGGGGTGGGGGTGGGGTGGGGGTGGGGTGGGGTGGAGAGGAGGTGTGGAATGTGGAACGGCCAATGCATCTTCTGTGTTTCATGGTTTTGAGACTTACTTTCTGGTAGGGAAGTGACTTTTCGAGATTATGTAATGGAATAGTTATGCTGATCTAGATCAGCGAAGCGGCGCTTTAAGACATCCTCGGAAGAAGAAACTTATTGCTTGGCTTGCTTCCTCGCTGCCAATTTGGGAACCAGGATGTGGGTGAGAGAATTCTGAAGAACTAGAAGGAAGCTGCATTACACAACCGTGGGTATCGTTACCCCAGACTCCAACCCAGCTCACCCTCACTCTTAGCCAACAGGCTACAGAACCACGTGTCTATTGGTAGCTCAGCAAGGTTGTACTGGGGCATGTGTGTGGTGGGCTGGTGAAGAGCAAGGAACAAGGCGGGGGAACGGATGGATTCCTGACTGAATGCGTATTATTGGCATGGTCATGGCCAGGTCGAGGACCCCAGTGTCTCAGTCCTGTGAGAATGGCAAGGCTTTTTCTAGTCTGAGTAAAGATGCTGACAGTGTACAGAAAGTGTCAATCAAAGCTTCCCCCTCCCAGATGACAGCATCCTGAGGATGCTACCCTACAGAGACCTGCTAGCTAGCCTGGCTCCCACTTAAACTGTATACATTAAACTTTCTGAGTTTTAGGACAGGCTGATATGTCTTCATAAGGCTACATGACCCACTCGACCCCAGCTTTTCTGTATGTGCCTATTATTTCTTCATTTCCTGATATTCTAGTTAGGTCAATCCTAAAGCCCTGGCTGGAACAAAAGTAAAGAGAGGTCTGTAGAAGACACAATGACTTCCCCTCCACCTCTGGCTTAGACCTTAGCAGCCACCCTCTCCCCTGTCTCTCAGACCAGCTCAGCTCCCAGACAACACTGGATTCTTGTTCTACCCTAGCCTGGTCCTTGCTTATTGCAGCCCTGTCCTCTAGAATCACCCACTGCCTGTCCCGAGGGATTGCTTGTCACAGGATCTCAGACATCAGGTCAAAGTTCCAGCACGTGGGCTGTCCTTGGAAGCTGGTAGAAACTGTGGTGGGGTGATGTGCCACCTACCAAAGTCACAAACAAATTGACTTTCTACTGGCCCACATTTTGTGTTCTGAGAAGAGTTCAAGGAACATTCTGACTCTTCCCTTCTCAAATTATCTGAGCCATTTGATGTAGCAGGAAGGCCTTTCTTCCTTCCAGGCCAAGGACACCTAGTACAGAGATAGAGAGAGAACTTGGCTCCACATCAGGAATAGAATTATCTTTTGGAGGATCAGTTTAGTCATTGACTCAGATCCAGGAATTGAAATGGAAGGCATTTGCAAATTTTAATTCAGAGGATTAAAGAAGTGTGTGTTACACAAAATATATTCTCTCTGGCAGAGTCAAATGATAAAATTAAGGTTCCCCCTGAAACCTCTCCTTGCTCAGTCTGTCTCAACCCCTAATAACGGCCACTTTCAGCTGGGTCAGTGCCCTTCCAGCTCTGCCTTAGGTGCACATGGGTAGATGCTGCACATGGGCTGGGCCTTTCCTTGTTTGTAAATGCCCTTGCTCTGCCCTTGTGTGGTTTGCTCTTTCCTATCGGTGATTTGTCTGGATCTTGCTTCCAGCCTCTTTTGTTAAGCATCCACAGACAGTGCATCTATGAGTGTTCTTGAACTTGTCTCTTTGGGGCAACAGCAAACAGTGAGTGGAATTCTGAACCATCGGGCATTTAACAAAGCTAAGCACTGTCAATTTTGCCTCTAAAGAGCCATGCACATCTATCTGCATTTAGAATCTGGCTACCTAACAAGTAAAGATGCCATTACAGGTTGCCATTGGACCTGAAAGGGTAGAAGGATTGTGTCACTGAACCAAGGAATGGTGGGTGGGTCCTTAGGCTATGGGACTACCTCTGCAACACTCATGGCAGCTCTCTGTTATGGAACAGGTGCTGTTTGGGTGCCTCTCCTAACAGTGGTCCCATGCTTTGCACTGGTGTCCTGGAACCAGGAGAGGTGAGAGCTGCCCTCCCGACTCTGCCTTAGCTTAGGGAGCTGGAGGGAGAGAAAGTAGGTGTTGGAAGGGGGCTCAGCAGCACTGACCATTCGGCCTTTGGTTTTTTGTGATTGGTCATTTAGGTTCTTTTGTTTGGGAAAGAAAGCTTTAGTCATTGCTATTTTATATCTGAGAAGGTGATACATTCACACAAAAAAATTAAACTATATAGAAAGTATACAGCGGTCGGGGAAGGGGGAGGCTTTATTCCTATGTGTGCTTATATGTTTTATTTCTTGACTCTTCCTTATGTATCCTCTAGAAACTTCAGATCAAATATGAGCACACTAGGTGGTTTTGCCCTTTTCTCTGCCCTGTTATGTAAGTTTGTATTTCCAGTCTCCTTCCATCCTTTCTTTCTTTCTTTCTTTCTTTCTTTCTTTCTTTCTTTCTTTCTTTCTTTCTTTCTTTCTTTCTTTCTTTCTTTCTTTCTTTCTTTTGCAGTCCGGGCACTTTATTTCTTTTTGTACATAGGCCATGAATTCCTATGGAATGGGCTCCAACAGCTCAGGCTCTTTTTCTTTAGTCCTCACAAAGTGTGCTTCCCTGGGTGGCGCACTTGCTTTTTCTGAATGTTTTGGAGAGAGTTCCATATTGATGCAAAGAGCCAGGTCTTTTCTCATTCTTCAGTTTTATCTCTGAGTCTTTAACCAGTCTTTTGCTGGTACTGTGTTAGTTCTAATGTTTGCAAGTGATCCATGTGAAATGAATGATTCTGGTTCTCTATATTTCCTATAGGTTACACACACACACACACACACACACACACACACACACACACACACACACTGTGGCTGGGACAAAGCCATCATCACATTTTCTTCCGTAGAGGTCATACTTCCATGTAAAATGTTTAACAATGGGGTTTCCCTACAGTTTTGTCAACTTTAACAGGGTGTGTTAAACCTTTGATATTTTTGCCCGTCACATAGGAACACATCAATATCTCAAAGTCCTTTTGAGTTGGCTTTCCTATGAGTAACGTTGAGTAACCCTTGCTCTGCCCAGGATCTGATGGCATTCCCCTTTCTGTGACCAGCCTGCTCTGTTAATATCCCTTTAAGTTTATTGTTTTCTTGGGCATTCGTTATGTTCTTCCACTAATGTATTGAAGGAGCTCTTCGTATGCTCAGAGAATTCTCCCTTTATATGGGATGAAGTACAATATTCTTTTTCTGTAATTTGTTTTGTGTCTTGACTTAGCTTCTGGCTATTCTTGATTTTATTTATGCATCATTCACTCTCATATCCCCATGACTTTGTTCCTTTGAGACTCTAGACCTGATGTACCTTTTTCCCCTCCATTTTTCGAACTTGCTCTGGTTCCTTTAGATCTGGCTCAAATGTCAACCTCCCTGGTTTGTCATCTCTCCTACCAGACCCTGTAGGTCTTTCCTGGCTACTCTTTTTATACTTTATCTTGTCTCTATTTGGTCATGTTGCCTTAATTTCTATATCTATCTGTCTGTCTATCTAGCTATCCATCCATCCATTTTTCTATCCCTCTATCTCCTAAGCTTATTCTTTTTTTTTATTACATATTTTCCTCAATTACATTTCCAATGCTATCCAAAAAGTCCCCCATACCGCCCCCCACTTCCCTACCCTCCCATTCCCATTCTTTTGGCCCTGGCATTCCCCTATATTGGGGCATATAAAGTTTGCAAGTCCAATGGGCCTCTCTTTCCAGTGATGGCCGACTAGGCCATCTTTCGATACATATGCAGCTAGAGACAAGAGCTCCGGGGTACTGGTTAGTTCATCATGTTGTTCCAACTATAGGGTTGCAGATCCCTTTAGCTCCTTGGGTACTTTCTCTAGCTTCTCCATTGGGAGCCCTGTGATACATCCAATAGCTGACTGTGAGCATCCACTCCTGTGTTTGCTAGGCCCCTGCATAGTCTCACAAGAGACAGCTATCTTTGAGTCCTTTCAGCAAAATCTTGCTAGTGTATGCAATGGTGTCAGCGTTTAGAAGCTGATTATGGGATGGATCCCTGGATACGGCAGTCTCTAGATGGTCCATCCTTTCATCACAGCTCCAAACTTTGTCTCTGTAACTCCTTCCATGGGTGTTTTGTTCCCAATTCTAAGAAGGGGCACAGTGTCCACATTTTGGTCTTCATTCTTCTTGAGTTTCATGCGTTTAGCAAATTGTATCTTATATCTTGGGTATCCTAAGTTTTGGGCTAATATCCACTTATCAGTGAATACATATTGTGTGAGTTCCTTTGTGATTGTGTTACCTCACTCAAGATGATTCTTAACTCTCAGCGTACTCATCTCTGTACTAGGCGCTCAGCATTTGTTAAACAGGTGTCTGTGAACTAAATGATTTAGGATCAAACCTTACTCCCTTTAAAGTTTCAGCTGATCTTATTTCTTTGACGAATCATGTGTAATGAAAATCCCTTTGTGTATATATGCTCTCTCTCTCTCTCTCTCTCTCTCTCTCTCTCTCTCTCTCTCTCTGTCTGTGTGTCTGCATTCACATGTGTGTAGGGGTGGAGACCAGAGATCAAAATCAGTTGTCTTCCTCAATTATTTTCCACCTTAATTTTTGAGACAGTGTCCCTTGCTAGATGTGGATACCCAGTAGATGGCTGCTGTCAAGCCGAGAGATCTTCCTGTTGCCAAATCTCCAGTGTTGGGATTACAGGCGTGTGCTACTATGCCAGGGTTTTTATAGGGATGTTGGGGATCTCATTCAGGTCCTCTTGCTCATATGATAAAGCACTTTACTGGTTATGCCATCTCCCCAGGCCTTAAGTATCCTTGAGAAAGACAGACAGACAGACAGACAGACAGACAGACAGACAGACAGAAGGAAAGATGTTGAGAGGGCTAGCGAGAAGGTTTAGGTCCTAGACACAAGGACATGTCTAGGATACTTTGTTGCCCTCAGCAGTGAGGATCAGGCTTCCTGACCTCCAGTGAGGATCCTCATGACCCAATTTCTCTTTTCCTTCCTATGCAAACTCTGAGAGAAGTCAATAGCCAGGCAGAACTTTTTTTTTTGTTTCAGTGAAATTTATTTCATACTCATCAAAGCAATGTGCTAGTTCTTCATTCATAAAAATTCTCATCCATATCATGGGAACCTGTTTATTCTCAGCTTCAATGAAAGACCTCAGTGCAGGCTATGTACTGGTCCAGATTCAATTCATCCCCCACAGGTTGACAGCTAGGCTCTGTTCTAGAGAGTGCTGCCTAATGTCCCCTTGAATCAACTTAAATAGATCAACCAATCAATAAATACATAAATAAATAGGTAAGTGGTTGCCCATCAGAGGCAAGGAGGAAAACACAGGCTCTCTTTGAACAGATCGTGCCATGTTTTTTTGTGACCCCGAGTGACCTGGCTTGGCTGATCACTAAGGATTCCCCTGGAGACTGAGCTGTCTGCTCATTCACGACAAGGGAGCTCCTTAACATGCCCCGGGGAAGGCATTAGAAACAGTCCAGCCCATACTTTAGGAAGACACGGATTCCATGGTGAAGTCAATTATATCCTGACCACTGTTGTTTCCCAGGAAGACAGGCTTGTGCTCTGCTTGCGAGGTGCTGATGTACCAGTTGGGGAACTCTGCAGACTCAAACTCCACTTTGCTCTTGACTTCTATCTTGTTGAAGACAAACCGCTTTTCCATCTTCTTCTTTGGGTATTGCTTGGGATCCACACTCTGCAGAAAAGTAGAAAAAAGAATTGTGTTAACGTCTGTGTCCGTGTGCATGTTGCATGTATGACAGAAAGGATAAAGCTACCACGGTAGACATGTTCTCAGGGCTGCTGGAGAAGAGAATGAAAAAGAGGTTGTGGAACTTGAGGCCACATTCTTTACTGCTGAACACCATCTTTCTATAATCACTGAAGGAACCTTTGCTATCTTTTTTCTGAATCCCACGGGAGGACCATATGGGTGAGAATTGTATTAAAGCTCCCAAGGGCACCCAGTTTCCAGGCATTTTTGTCACAGTTCCCCCTAAATCCCTGGATAGAGTGGCATCAGCTTGAAAATGAAGCTTTTGTTAGGAATGCCACAAGTGCCAGTACAGGTCTGAGGATTGATGGTTGAACCCTTTCACTGCATTCTCCAAACTGTTCTCTGTCAAAGGAGGAAAAACTGTCACCATATACAACTCTTTCATCCTTGATGCTACGACTTCTGTTGGGGGTGATAACGGTGGCCTGACATGACAACAGCATCAAAAAGGAATGATTTCTCATGGTGGCAGTGAGGTTTATGTGCACTTAAAAGTTATGCTAATTTTATTCTATATTTATGTAAATTGTCAAGAAGACCTCTAATGTTTTCTGGCGGGTCAGGCAGGTGGATGTCTGGGAAGTAAGTAAAGGCAAAGAGTCTTCGCTGAGCAGTGGGGGAGGCTTTTCTCTACTGATGGACTCACCTCCAGCTGCAGGGTGGGTGTGCCGTCTTTCATTACACAGGACAGGTATAGATTCTTTCCTTTGAGGCCCAAGGCCACAGGTATTTTGTCGTTGCTTGGTTCTCCTTGTACAAAGCTCATGGAGAATACCACTGGAGAAAAGAGAGGAGTCTGGGTCAAGGGAACAGCAATGCAGGGTGGGCTCAAGCATTAGACGTGACAGGCAAAGCCTATGCAGTCCCCCGTGTGAACCCAGAATGAGCTTCCTCAGACACAAGATATGAACTAGCAGCGCTAGACAGTCATAGTCATAGACAGTAGCAAGGTCAGTAGGCCGATCCAGGGTTCCCTCAGGACCTCTTAGGAGCAGCAATGAAGAACGAAAGGTGTCTAGTTGTTAAGCTCTAAGGGCTAAAGCTGTTATGTGGCTGGCAGGCTGTGTGTCCGTCTACGTGAGAAGTACAGTTTGGTCGCTATGAAAACAAAGCTGTGCTCCTAAAAGGACCCAGGGGCCAGCACGTTTTGAAGAAAATAGAGCAGTAGGCAGGTAGAACTCTATTAGTTGGGGAGAGTGACTCCAAAAAGAGACCCCCCACTTTGATCTTAGCCACAGTACCTCAATTGGAGGCCCCTGGCTGCTTTTATGACTTTATCAAGAAATAAGAATTATTCTTTTTAAAAGGTATAAAGCAATAAGATTCTGTTCTCCTGGACCAGAGCAGACAGCTCCCTTCAAAGCTTCTAAGATCAGAAACTAAAAGGAGATGCACACACTGCTGCTGTTAGCTGTTGTCCCCTCAGTTATGGTGGCGTGGTGCCATGTCCACACCATCATCTAAAGAGGCCCTGACCGCACTTGGAATGCTTGTTATTATGGAAGAGAGATGTACGCTCCTGATAGTCAGCAAACCTCCCTACAAGGAACTGTGTGGTATTGGTGGGAAGGATATCAGCACGAGGGATAGGACTGGGAACAGAAATAGACATATCAATTCTCTACCATCTACATTTCAGCCTCAAATGAGGGAAAAAGAACCCACAGGCAGTTATTGCATGTCCATCAAATGACTTCACACTAATGTGTTATCCCTATATGACTGGGCTGGAAAAATGGTCCTTTTTCGTTCTGTCTCTGTCTCCTTCCTTCCTTCTTTCCTTTCCCTTTCCCCTTCTTTTTCCTTTCTTTCTTTTCTTTTTTTTTTTTTTTTTTTTTTTTTGTATATTGACCATAGTGTTCCATTTTAAAACACAGGGACCCAGTAGGCTGCCAGGAGGCTAGAAAGGGAAACCAAGATGCTCCTACTGACCTTGTTGGTTTATATTCTGTCCATTGAGGTGGAGAGCTTTCAGCTCACACGGGTCTGACAGCACGAGGCTTTTTTGTTGTTCATCTCGGAGCCTGCAGTGCAGCTGTCTAATGGGAACATCGCACACCAGCAGGTCATCATCATCATCATCCCATGAGTCACAGAGGATGGGCTCTGAAAGTCCAAGGGCAGATGTTGTTTAGGCAGATAATTAGAAATGCAAGCACTGTGAAGCGAAGCAGCAGAATTTGGCTTATTGAGCAACACCTAAGCACGTGCAGTCAAGATTCTATTCTAATTTTAATGGGGGTTTAAAAACACTGGGAGTGGGCTGGGCAAGAACATTGGATTTGGCATCGTGAGATAAGCTGCAGTGTTATAACCATTCACTAGGGACTAGCAGTAGTGGTCCTTGCATGAAACGATGCCAGTAATAAGGCCAGCTCAACTGGGAGATTGTGAGATTCGCAAGCTCTAGTATAAGCCAAAGTAGTTTGCAAATCAATGGTTGAGTTGCAAGTGTAAGCATCATTAAAGCCTTTTTATGAGTTAATCAGCTCAAGATAGAACTGATTTGTTTGGAGGTTTCCTCATTTTCTTCTAATGGTTGGAATGTCTAGCACTAAGGGTCTTGCACTTGAGGGGCGTTGAGTTCTGAGAGGTGGACTGAGAAGGACCAGAGCGAGGGTCTGCTGTCTGCTCTCAGTCCTCATTAAGTACCTTCTTCAAAGATGAAGGAAAAGAAGGTGCTCATGTCCTCATCCTGGAAGGTCCACGGGAAAGACACAGGTAGCTGCCACAGCTTCTCCACAGTCACAATGAGTGACACTACCTGCCTGAAGCTCTTGTTGATGTGCTGTTGCGAGATTTGAAGCTGGATGCTCTCATCTGGACAGCTCAGGTCAAGGGTTTGGAAGCAGCCCTGTGAAGAAACCAGGCAGTGAGCACATCAAGTCATCAGACCCGAGGACTCCTACATTAACCCCAGAGAACACCAAGGGCCCGGGAGATAAGTTCTTAACTACAATCCCTGTCTCTGTGGAGCCCAGAGAATTTAATTGGCCTACCCAGGGGTACATGGCAACCAGACACAGGCTTCCTGACATTCTCTATAGTAAACCTCATTTCTACTTTATCTTTCTTGTACAGACCTTGCCTCACTGTATAATTAGACCTACTTAAACCTTTCATCTTTTGGTATCCTTGCTGCTCAAACATCATGTTATTTAATTTCTCATGACAGTATGTTCATGTCTATTCAACGGAGATCACCCAACAGGCTCTCAGTGGCTTCTCATACATTCTTTTCCTCATAGGAATATTTAGCAGACACTATAAGCACAGCTTTTGTTTGTAAAATATGTCACCACTTTTCTGTTCTTTGGAGAAACACTACATTAAGGCCTAACCAAAGTTGCCTTGAGGCATGATAATAGTTTCAAAGCTTGAAGGACAGCGATAGATCATTTCAATAGTGTAAAGGAAAGGTTGATTGGGAGAGAAGTTTCTGTCCAGAGTAGAGGCTCCCAGGGAAAGCCAGGTTCTGGAGCAGGCAGTGGGGGACAGAGCCTGGCTGGGAAGGTGAGGAGCGACACCCAAGGCTGAACTAACTAGTTAGAGTGGTCTTAAAATACATTCATGTAAGCCGAGGACTAGATTTTGTAGCTGGGGGAGACTGTTGAGGGATTGGGAAGAGGTCTGAGAGAAACAGCTGCCTCCTGAGCAGGGCAATGACGTGGCTGGACTGATGCCGTGTGGCATTAGAGCGTTCTCAGTCATCATAGGAAGGGACAGCTGGGATGCAACATGGCTCTTCGTGAGAGCAAGTCTGGAAAATGCTCTTGTGCTAGGATGGACTTGGCCAGCACTGAAAACACTTCAGAATGGAAGGTTGTGACAGAACGCCAACATTTCAGAGATCTTCTGGCCTGTGTTTCCCAAAGGACACAGTGGGGACTTGTCTAAGATCACACAGCGATTAAAGGTCTTGTCTAAGGCCACAGGTTATTTTAAAAAATCCTAACTAACTTTTTGTTTATATCACTTATTTCTTATTATCTTAATCTCCCCAGGAACATACGAAACTGTTCTTTGGCAGAGAAGGGAGAGATGCTAATTCTGAAGGCCATGCCCTCTGGATCCAGAGTTTGATTTAAGTGGTCAGATTAAGCTCCATCTATCTCAAGGGGGGGACTAAATGTATGTTGAAGACCTTACTGTCTTCTTAGCATAAAACACCATGATTGCCATCAGCAAGCCTTGGTGTGTGGCTATGGTAAACGGAAGCTGTGTGGGAGCCAGGTCAGTGTGTGGGTTTGCCTTGTCTGTGTCACTGAAAGAGGCAAAATAATCCCATCACAAAATAGCCTGGGAGCAAGGCAGTCCCATATCCCTTCCCGTTTGGGTTTTTTTCCCACGCCACAGTCCCTCCCTCCACAGGTTGGGAGCCAAGCTCAGAATCTCACCGTCATCTTTTGCGGTCCGTCAACTTCAAAGAACAGGTCATTCTCATCACTGTAATGAAAACAGACGTGGTCAAGAGATAGCTCCGACTTCCATTGTTCATAAGACCACGCCTACCATGACCCTTAAAGCTTCCCAAAGACTTCTGGGAAGTTCTACAGCGCTACGTAAGCAACAGTCTAGAAGCAGATTCTGGGCCAGGTAAGTGGGTGCTCTGGGTGCTCTCTGTTGACTTCTGACACCTAAATTCTAGACTAGCAGAGTTAGCTGAAGTCTGAGCTCTATGCCTTTGCTTCCAAGCCAGACTTTGCAAAGGAGTTCTCCTATCCTGTCTATGTGGAAGTTTTTCTTTCCATTGCATCTGTAGGAGTCCCTGTAGTGACAGCACCTAAGTCGCCAGGTTGCTTGAACTCTGATAGCCGCTGAAGTAGATGAGTTGGGGACTCTCTGGCCTCTGAAAGTAGATAGCCCTCCATTCCTGAAAGCAGAGTGCTGGACACGTGACCACTCTTCAGTACCCACTGACCTGTCAAAAGGTGTCATTTCACAGTTGAGTTCAGGAACAGTTGCCATAGCTGCTTCAGACACCTGTGTGAAGAAAGAAAGTGGGTGAGCATTCAGTGTTAGCTCCCCAAGGGGCGTCCTTCTCTTAGCTCTAGTTCAGGGCAGGCATGCTAAACTGGTCTCTGAGGAATGAAGGAATGGAGGAGCCATTGTATAGGTCTAGAACAGTGGCCCTTTTGGAGTCAAGGGGCCCTTTCACAGGGGTCACCTAAGACCATTGGATAACACAGATATTTACACTTCATAACAGTAGCAAAATTATAGTTATGAAGTAGCAATGAAAATAATTTTAGGGTGTGTGGGGGAGTCACTACAACATAGGGAACAGCATTAGGAAGATGCTCTGGAAGGAAGCAACAGCTGAGCCAAACCCTAATAGAGAAGCTTTCCTAGGAGACAGGAGCTGCCTTTTAGATGTCAGCGGCTATAGAAACAGCATTCATTTCCAGAGTACTTCATAAACCATGGAGTTACAGCTACTTTTTATAAATAAAAAGCCCAAAGCCCATCAGTGGGGGAGAGAGAGAGAGAGAGAGAGAGAGAGAGAGAGAGAGAGAGAGAGAGAGAGAGAGAAAGTCTTACTTGCACAAGGAAGCTTGGCCGAAGAGGATCCCAGATGAGCCTATTATGCCTCGAACCACCGAAGGGTTTGTTGTCCACTTGTTTTCCCTCCCTTGTTTTATAGTCCTAAAAAGCAGAAGTGAAGAGCTGTGAAATTTTCCCTTGGGTTAACTGATTTCACAACAAAACTGAAGGGTGGGGGATGGGGGAGAAGCTTGATGGGAATTCTTAGGGGAAGAGGCTATTGCTACCCTGAAATAATTTCTAATCCCTGGAAGTTGCAAGGGGTGGCAGACGGTGACACATTCGCAAGTGTGTCATCATGGTGGAAACGGGCATTATTTCCCCCTGGACAATTGTGCAGATGGTGTCAATATTAAAAATATTGGGTTTTCCTGAGTTAGCTGTACATTTTAAGTCAGGATGTGAGGAACAAAGGTAGGCACGTAGATGCACACCCAGAAGTGTGTCACCTCTCTCGCCTCCTTGTGCTTAAGCTGAGGGAGCTTTGCAGTTGGAGTTTGGTAACTGGATGGTGCTTCTGTGCCCTCCATCAACTGTGTTAGCAGGGGCTTCTGGAGAGACGTGTGCTTCCTTGTGTGGGTCAGGGCACACACTGTATGCAGGTATCAGTGTAGACTTATCATAGGGTCGGGGAACCCTGGAAGCGAGCCTATGCAGTCCGATAATGCCAGGGTGCTTATTTTTTCTTTTATTGGATATTTTCTTTATTTACATTTCAAATGTTATCCCTTTTCCAGGTCTCCCCTCTGGAAACCCCCTATCCTCTCCCCCTCCCCTGCCTCTATGAGGATGCTCCCCCACTCCCCCACCCACTCCTGCCTTCCTGCCCTGCCAGGGTACTTATAATACCATAGCCAGTCTCATGTTGAAACCATATCAGTGCTAGGTGATCAGCAAAATGAGCCTGAATTAAGTTGCACAGTGCAAAGGTGGTGAACAAGGCATCTGCCTGTTCATGAGCACAGTCCATCTTAAAAAGTGAAGAGATAGTCTTTGCCCAAAAAAATTGTTTTGGAAAATTCTTGTTTCTATAAGATCTGGGGAGACCAAGTCTCTTGGCAATATCAAGCATCACTAGACTGCTAACTCAGAGAGCCCAGGGAACTTACCCAGGGGAGCTCTTCTTGCTTGGATGGAATGAGCAACCAGGTCATATGAATGCTGCATACAGTCTCTTGGGCACATCTACGATATAGTAGACTCCTCAGTGGAAACCTAACTCCTTTGTTGAGCCCTCAGAGAGTCTGTGGACTCCATTAGAGCCAGGTCTTCACAGTGCCTGGCAGATGGATGCAGGCAGTAGGAGCTAGCACGGGTGAGTAGGAATTTGGCAATGTGTTCATTCAGATGAGTTTGTACCTAGTACGTTTTGGTTACTGAGCTTATTCTGCAGTACTGAAGGGAAATAGACAGACAGAATTGGCAGGAGGAATAGACAAGGCTCTACTATGAAACAAGGTTTACTTACTAGGCAGCCTTCTTTTGCCTATTTTGGCTCACAGCATCTCGATTTCAGGAAGGCAAACAGAAGAATCCTACCTTTGACCAGCTATATGTTTGATTTGAAATCTGAAGATGGTTCAGGGTCTCAGTTTCTTTTGAGTTTGGTGAGCAATGGTCAGTTCTCAGCACTAAGGTCTTATAAGATTTATTATCTAGTTCTGTAGACAATCCAGAGGTCCTGTCTGGGCCATCTGGTTCATTTGTCTGTTCTGCCTTCACTGGGTCCACATTTCAAACTATGCCTGGAGGGACTAACACCTTCCTCAGAGCCTGTGTGCAGGGCTGGAAGGTCTGATGATTTTATGGGCTGTCCTGACAGAGATTATTGGAGACTCCTTTGGTCTGCTGTTGTGAGTTGAACCAGGGATGGTGAAAACCAGGGGGCAGAGAAGGGTAACTAGGGGCCTGAGTGTCAGCTCCAAGTCTCTTCTCCCTGGATGATTTGTCAGGAGCCTTGATCTCAGTCTAGTTACAGAATCTTCTTCACCATCTGCTAGTTATAACACTCCTAAACCCCCCCGAGTCTGATGCATGAGAGGAGTGGTTGTCTGGGAGGATTTGGAGGAAGGCACATGCATGAAGACGAATGGCCATTTAATTGCGAGTAAGAGATGAAGAGATGGGAGGAGGTTTGTCTGGGAGGAGGCAATGATCTGGTTAATGATTCTTTTGCTTCTAGAGGGAGATTTTGGAACCACTGGGCAATGCCTCTGGTACTCATTGTTCTATCAAACCTCATCCTGGCCTGTGGCTTGGGCTCCAAACTTCCTCCCCTTGTCGTATAGAGCAGGCAAGTTGCACAATATGTATATCAAACCCTGTCTCTCAGACCACACTTCCCTTTTGGTCCCCAGTGAGTAGAAGAAATAACTCACTGTAGAAATTGTTATGCTGGGGGTGTGGCTTAGTGGTGACGATACTGGTGATGATGTTGGCAAAGGAAATGAACAAAGCAAAAGAGGAAGTCGGCAAAGCCAGGATGGTGATGGGCACTCTAGCTTTTGGGGAACTTTTCAGCTCTTGACACACTCAGCACTTTTAAGCTATAAGGTTTCCTTTGTTCTGGCATCTCACTCCTCCAAGATGGAGGCAGGCATTTCTTCAAAGCTGAAAGTGCCTTGGTACCTGTTTTACTTACTTTCTATTGCTGTGATAACTATGAATACTGTGCAGCCCAGACTGGCTTCAAGTACATGACAATTCTGCATTTGTCTCCCAAGGACTGAGATCACAGGCACGAGCTCCCAGGCCTGGTTGATGTATGTGTTCTACATCTTCTTTACTTATCCTCTTGCTCAGAACAGAGCTAAGCAATGACTGTCCTCACTACTTTCTCCAGACCTTGTCTTATTCCTTGAGTTGACGACTTAGCACAGGCCTTAGGGGTCTGTTCTTTCCCTCTCGTCTTTTCTGTCCTGGTTACTTTTATGTCAACTAGACACAAGCTAGAATCATCAGAGAGAAGGGAGCCTTAACTGACAAAATACATCCAAAAGATCTGTCTGTAGGCAAGCCTGTAGGAAATTTTTATTAATTGGTATTTATTTGGGGAGGAACCAGCCTGTTGTGGGTGGTGCCATCCCTGCGCTGGTGGTCCTGGGTTCTATAAGAAAGTAGGCTGAGCAAGCCATGAGGAGCAAGCCAGTGAGCAACACCCCTCCATGATCGCTGCATCAGCTCCTGGTTCCAGGTTCCTGCCTTGCTTGAGTTCCTATCCTGACTTCCTTTGATGATAAACTGTGATGTGGAAATGTAAGGCAAATAAACCCTTTCCTCCCCAAGTTGCTTTGGTCATGGAGTTTCACTGTAGTAATAGTAACCGACATGAAAATGAATTGGCACCAAGATTTACTGTGACATTACTGTGACAGACCTGAGCATATTGTTTTGGAAGGACTTTGGGACTTTGTGCAAGAAAACCCATAGAGCGGTCAATTCTTGGTGAGCTGTTCCTAGGAACTTGGAAGATAGGGACGTTGAGGGCAACACAAAGATGGAGGCCTGACTTGTGAAGCTTCAGAAGGAAGCTTAAGGACTCCTTCAGGGCCATTTGTTATATTGAATTACGATTCCGTGGTTCTCATTAGCTGGGGCTGAAGAATAGGCATCGATAAACAAGATTCCAGAACCACTAAAAATGAAACCTTTGCTTTGCTTAGATACTCAGTGCTGGTGAGCTGGAGCTGAGAAATTAGCAGTGACTAAGAAAAGTCCAGCATTATTGAGGTGAAATCTTCTGGGAAGTGTTTTCTGAGAGCACACAGAAGCTGTGTTCCAGAGATGGCCAAAGTTGTATTTCTCCACCGGCAGCCAAATTTGGTCATGTGGATGAGTCACCCAGGTGACACTGGTTCATGGAAGAGCAGCTGAGTCTTGGCACTGACAATACAGCCTCAGTGGCAGCTGAAGGCCCAGGATTGAAAGGGTCATGCAGAGCAGTTGAGGCTTGTCCCCATGAAGAGAGCCCAGGAGAGTACTGGTATAAGTGCAGCCCAGTCGCAGCAGAAGACCCCAGCATTTTGGAGATGCAAGTACCATGGGATGACCATCAAGAACAGCAGCAGCAGTGGAGTGGAGCCAGCCAGATCCTAAAAGACGAGCTGTTTGTGCTACAGAGGGCTGAACTGCAGAAGTTAACTCAAGCCCCTTAGAGGAGCCCAGAAGATCTTGAGTGCATCTCTGATGTTGAAAGATGCACTATTTACACTTTTGGAGTTTGGTTTTGCTTTGCTTTGATAGCGATTTTGACCTATTTCTTCTCTCTTGAAATATAATTTATTTTTGATTTTACAGAAGTCCACAAGTTGAGAGACAGAATTTTAAAAGACTTAAATTTTAAAAAGAGATTGATTATTTTAAAGAGAGAGAACTTTTAATGTATTTGAATTTGTGAGGATTGTGGGACCTTTAAGTTGTTAATGTTTTATATTGTGATATAAATATTAACATAACATCTTGGGGATAAATGAGAAAAGAAAGGTTCTAATTAAAAAGTGATATGTTGGGCCTTGAGCTCAGCAATTTAGAGCACTGGCTGCTTATCCAGAGGTCCTGAGTTCAAGTGCCAGCACCCACATGGTGGCTAACAGTGTCTGTAACAGTAGTCCCATTGGGATTCAATATACTCTTCTAGTGTGTAGGAGTACATGCAGACAAAAACACCCATATACATAAAATATATAAATAAATAAATCTTAAAAAAAGGAAAGTGGTCTGTTTGTGTGTCAAGTTGACAAGGGGTTAGTTGTACTGATTAGTTTTATGTCAATGACACAGTTACAGTCATCAGAGAGGAGGGAGACTCAATTGAGAAAATGCCTCTGTAAGATCTGGCTGTAGGTAGACTTGTAGGGCATTTTATTAATTGGTGATCAATAAGAGAGGGCCCAGCTCACTGTGAATGGTACCAGCCCTGGGCTGGTGGTTCTGGGTTCTATAAAAAAACAGGCTGCCAAAGGAAGCAAGCCAGTAAGCAGCAATATTCCATGGTCTTTGTATCAGCTCCTGCTTCCATGTCCCTGCCCTGATTGTGTTCCTGTCCTGACTTTCTCAAATGACAATCAGTAATGTGAAAGTGTATGCTGAATAAACCCTTTCTTCCCCAAATTTCTTTGGTCATGGTGTTTCATTATAGTGATAGTAACCCTAATTAAGATATTTTCCATGGTCTTTTCTGGAGTTTATCAGAAATGATAATTATGTTGTGTGTATAGTTCTGGCTCTCCTTTTTCATTTTTATTTTTATTTTTTTAATCTTAATGGATTTAGGGATTTAGGGTTAGGCACTATGGTCTTAATGAAAATTTCCTTGTTTGTTTTACAATTACTTATTTTTTAATTTAAAAAAGTTTTATTATGTGTATGGGTTGCTTGAATGCGTGTATGTGCACCACGTATGTGCAGTGACTGCAGAACTCCCCGGGACTAGACTTCCAGGTAGTTACAAGCTACCATGTGATGATGGAAATCAAACCACAATGCTCTGGAAGAGCAGCCGATGCTCTTAATTGCTGAGCCAACTCTCCAGTTCTGTTTTGGATTATTATTATTATTTGTGTATGTATGCTGCGTAGCATTGTACGTATGGCACACATGTGAAGTGCAGAGGGCAACTTTGTGCAGATGTTTCTCTGTTCACCTTCTCATGATTTCCGGGAATAAAGCTCAGGTCAACAGGCTGCATAGCCAGCACCTTACCCACTGAACCAAACAGTCACACTGTTCAGGATGGCTTTAAATTTAAGATCCTTTGTCTCAGTTGGGATTATGGGTGTACATCATCACATCCATTCATGATCTTCAGTTTCAAGGACTCTGCCCTTCTCCAACTTCATCTCCAGGTAGCCTGCTCTCTTTTTGGACCCAAGAGTTCAGAAAAGGTGTAGACAGATTCCAGTGAAGATTTAATTCCCTCCCTTATCTAGAGTAAGGGAAACTTAAACGAAGGGACTGGGATGTGAGCCTTGTAATACACGGTCTGTAGAAGTTAGGCCTGGTTCTGCCTCCCAGCCCCATGCTCCCAGAAATATGACTCAGACTCAAATAATATTTCCAAATACCTTGGCCTCTACTCTAACTAGATCCTAACTACAGATAACCCATTTATTTTAACCTACATTTTGCCACATGGCTGATTAGCTGTGCTCAGGTGCCCTGTGTCCATCTCCTCACCTCCTTCCAAGTTCCCCCTCCTCTCCTTCTTTCCCAGAATTCTTCCTCCTCCAGTTGTCTTCCCACCTCTATTTCCTGCAGAAGCCATAGGCCATAGGCTTTTTGATTGACAGATGAGGCATCCATACAATACACAAGATGATCTCTTTACAATGGTCTCCAACAGCTTTCTCTCTCTCTCTTTTTTTCACATCTTCTTTCATTTATAGAAAAAATTTTAGAAAATGGCAGTTAATAAAGGGCACACACAAATCAAGAGGAACATAGGAGTGGAAAACAGAGAACATAAAACTAAAAATGCCACTGGCTTCTTTAATTGGTTAAGAGCACAAAAAGTAACAGGTAGGTCTATTTTAAACAAATTAAACAGCTATTTTGAATTTTTGTAAAAAATAATTCTCCCCAAGTCAAATATATATATATATATATACACACACACACACACAAAATGGCATGTAAAGGAAAGCTGTCATACTTAATAAGTTGTATCCTGGATTTAAGGAAATAGTTGCTGATGCAGGGGTCAATACAAACTCAGCAACAAGTTAACAATCCTCACTCCCCAAGACAGGGCCTGACTCTACAGCCCAGGATGGCCTCAAATTCATTCCTCCTTCCTCAGCCTGGGAAGTGCTGGGATTCTGGGTGAACACTACTGTGCCCCAGCAAGGTTAGTAGTTCTTAAGAACTGAGCATTCAAACGCTGCATGGCACAAAGCTAGACTGCATAAAGTACTATTAAGCACAAAGGAAAAAGTATGCTTAACTCTTACAAAAATGCTCCTTAAGGAAAGCAACAGAAAACCACTCAGCAGACCAGGGAGGCTACAACCATCAAAGGGACAGCTGCATATCTGAACTAGGAAACTCTATTCATCCAGGGTGGATTAGACAGGGGCATCTTCAACATTTCTTATTTGACCAAGCTTAAGCTTTATGTCTCCTCCCCTATCCACCAGTGAGTCGTATGATCCAGCAGAAGGAGAGCTTTTAGAATTGGCTATTTTATTTTTCTTTCTGTGGCAAGACTGTCATGGAGTCTGGATATTTCAGGTTCACATGCCTCCATGACCAATGTCCCGCTGTTGTCAAAGAACTTAGCAATGGACTTGGTGAACTCGGCTTCCCGCTGCTGCTTTGTCCTCCCACTGATGAAGGTCAACTTCAAGGTGTATTTGTCATCAAACCTTTTGAGGCTGGAGGACAGCTGCCAAATATCATCAGGACCCATTCCTGTAGCGTCTTTTCTGTGGGCCACAAGAAAGATGCTCTTCTCTTTATATGAGGTATAAATGGTCAGAATCCCCATCATCACAAAATAGGATATGACGCACAAAGCCAAAACTGGCTTGGACTCAGGAAAGGGATGCATGTAATCCCAAATCAAAGCCACGATGGCAAAAAAGCAGGAGATGCTACAGATGGTGAGGCGACCGTCAATGAGACCAAAGTTCTCCACGTACTTGTACTTTTCCAGTAGTACCTTTTTGGCAGAGTCATCCAGAGAGTTCTTCACAGCGGATCCATCCCACTTATCAATTTTCACAGGCTTATCATCAATCTTCCACTTATCCAACAAACCACTGCGCCTGCTGCTTGTCCCACAGCTGGGGCGGCGCCAGCCCCACTTCTGCCTCTGCCACCACCGCTTCTCCGCTTCTCCCGCCTTGCGCCGCCGCCACCGCCATCTTGTCTCTGCTTTCTCGCTTTGGTTGAACAAGCAGTTGTGCTACCTTTGGAAGGCCACTGACAGCATGGCTTCCCTTTGCATCTAGCAGAAACAGCTCTAGGTGGCTGGGTGCATGTCTTTCTGTCCTTTTTCCCAGTAGGTGAAAATGCCATGAACATGGGGCTCTGGCACTACTTATCTGAGGGTTCTGGAAATATGTTACAAAAAGATTTATTTATTTATTTGTAATGATTTTGAGTGCTTTGCCTGCATGGACACATGTGCACTGTGGCATCAGACCCTTGAACAGAGTTACAGACAGTTGGCAGCTACCGTAGAAGCTCTGGAAATGAATCTGAGTCCTCTGCAAGAGTGCCCATCTCTCCAGCACCCGCGAATGCTTTCTAAAAGGGCAGATGGGGGTTTCTTTCAGGTGCAATGATTTTGCTATTGCTTCAGAAGAGCAGCCATAACGAATGCATAATTTAATGCACTTCTGTTGGGAGCACAGCAGGAAGATCCTTATGTCCCCAGATCTCCAGAGAAACCAAGAATGTTAAGCACACAGGTCTGTTCCTTCAAAGGCTTAGATATAAAACTTGTTTTCCCACCCAGAAAGCTGAGAGTTGGAGGTGATTAACAGCCTGGTGATCTACATTATCTGTTGGGCCAGGCCATAGCAAGCTCCTACAATCAGGACCAGAGTTGGTTAATAGCCCAAATGACTTCTACACTATCTGTATGATCAAGACCAGAACAGACCCTTAGATCCTTAGACCCTTAAGCTAGTCCAGGTAGCCTATCTCTACCACCCATCTTCTTGGAAGGAATGGCATATACCCTAAATCAAGTTTCAATATAATTATGCTTTCCTGTGCACTGGGGATCCTATTAACCAGGAAACTTTTCCCCAAATTGTATTGTGTTTTAAATATGCTGGCAATGATCCTCCTGTCACCAGACTCCCCAAGTCCAATCCTGGTTGATGAAGTCAATCTGAACTGGGTTTTCATTCTCAGTCTTCTTGTTTCGCTTCCCTGTTTGGACAACGGCAGGGTCTGCCCCGCCCCTCCCTCAGGCCTCAGTGGATTGTCTGCTTATTTTAGGTCACAGTCTTGTTTCCACACCATTGCATTTTACCATTTTTCTTGGATGCGAACTAGAAACAATCGTTTTTTTGTTTGTTTGTTTTGTTTTGTTGTTTTGTTTTGTAATGGCCCTTATGCAGTACCTACTATCAGCCACTCCCCTGCTGCATCACCCCAACCTCCATAATGACTTCTAAGTATTATCTAGAACTGCTCTACTGCACGTTTAATTGCTCTGACCACTTACTGCCCCTCCTCCTGTCCACACAGAACCCATTGCTGGACCGTTTTCTTATAGACACAGTCGTATTCTAAGCAGGATTGCTGGCTAGAGATGTACATCTCAGGACTTCTGCTCCTGTGTTTCTACACTGTGCTGCTGACATGGGGGCCAACTCCATTCCATACCTTTCTTCTTTGCCCTTCAGTGGGTGACATGTTGTGTGAATTTGTTTCTTTCTGTCTCTGGGGGCAACACTGGGACTTTCCAAATTAGTCGTGGGTTGTTTTCCTTCCCCTTTTCCGAGCTTCTTCCTTATTCCGATTCACTTCCTCGCCTGTGACTGGCAGCCTTGGTTATGGATGTCCGTTTGTTTTCTCCTTCTCTGCTAAAAAAAGAAAATCTCTTCAGGGTTTATGCCTTTGGAATAATGTTTTTTCTTTATGGACTTGGGGCCCTCCCATCTATGATAAACTATTCCTAACATGTCTGATCTGCCTATTTCATCTCTCTGGTTTTTACTTCATGGGAGGTGGTTTGGCCATTCCCCTCTAGGACGATGTTAAGTTCATGTCTCCAGTCACCTCCTCCTTGTTGGATGGAGCAGAGTTTTCCATCTCAAACAAGAGAAAGTTATCAGCAGGGCCACTCAGAATTTGTTGGTGTCTTGATCAGGTCCAGGACTAGACTCTGGGTGACTGATATGACTGAGTAGTGTGGGATGAAGGAGTCTGATGGTAGACAGACCTTAATCCTTACTGTGAAGACAAGACAGGATTATTGATATATAGCCTAAAACTCACCAGGCTCTGGGATGGGCTCCGTTCTTTACTGACATTATTAAGTTTAGACAATCTGCCAATATCTCATAGACATCAGTGAGGTAGTCACACAATGTCCAGTCTTAAATACAAATTTTAATATCTAGCAATGCTTGGTATAATGTTCCAGGAAAGAGGTATTGATTTGTAATGATAAAACTATCCTTCTTAAGTTTTTTGGTATTATATAAAATAATTTTTGTTTAAAATATTAAAGTGTTAAGTTCAATGAAAGTATAGTGTATATGTAAGAGCAAAAGGGAGAAGAGCTCCATTATCCATGCCTTGCTTCCTCAATCACTGTAGAACTTACTTCAACTATAAATTGTTCTCCAAACGCCACCACCCCAAGGACTTATCTATTCATCTCAAACCTACTATCCATGGATTAAGCTGTTCTTTTGTGTGGGTAAATTTCTCTCTATCCCTACTGACTACTGCGTTGTAGTTGAAGCTATCTCCATTTTAGCTCCAGCCATTTAAACCATATGCTACTTGAATCCCTTGATTGCAATGGAAACTTCATCTCCTTTCTAAACAGCCTTGGAGCTGTATCCAACAAGCAGATCGGAGGCCAGTAATCTCTTGCTTGGTTCCCCAGCTCCTGTGCGGTCAGATCTAAACATGAACATGCTGTACAAAGCCTGCCGTGAACTCCCAGGCTCTCTTCTCCTATCCAGGCTTTAGCCTCTCCCAGCTATTTGCAGCTCCCTAAATAGTACATTCTCTCTGTTGTCTGTGCTTTTGCACAACCTGTGATCCTGCTAAAATCTTTCCCTTCCTTGTCATTCGGGCCTACTCAGTCCTTCAAGATTCATCTCATGCTTCCCCTCCCTGTGACAAGCCAAGTGGAGGATGCTTTCTGTCTGTGTTCATCAGCACGCCTTTCTCAGGAAGCCTTATCTGTACAGGAACTACATGGGGCGAGATCTCCTTGCTTGTAGCTATGACTGGAGCCAATGTCCCATGAATGTGGACTGATGAAATAAAAAACCAGCCACAATCTTGCCATCACCTTGGCTTCCATTTGGGACTAGTTTCCTGACAAATGGGGCCATCTACTCATTCCTCCATTCATATTTGGGCTGTGGCCTGGAAGAAGAGTGGGAGAGAGCAGGGACAATCTCACAGAAGGCTTCCTCAAACTTATTTATATTATGTCCTGAGGGCAAACTGCTTTTTGGCTACTTTATTAGGTTCTTATAGCTACCACCTTTCTCCAGCCTAATCCCTTCCAACACCTAACACTAGTAGGAGAGAAAGAAGGTTAGACAGGAAAGGGAGTATACATCTCTTTAGACTACTTCCTGCTGATTAGGGGTCTCAAGCTCCGTGGGGCAAGTCCAATCTTTGTAGTCAGGATCTCCAGCCAGCAGTAATCCAGCAAATAGCAAGCCAACAATTCAGCAAGAGCAGCAGCAGCAGCAGCAGGGGCAAGCAGGAAGGGACCAGCAGCTGCCACCTCTCTCAGGGCGCTGGCATTTTTATATTCGCTGAAGAGTCCCCAGAATTCCAGATACAAACGATTTTCAGCTGGCAGAATCACACTCTTGCCAGTGCATGAGACAAATCATAGTTAGCTGCTGTGGACAGTCTGAAGCAGCCCCACAGCCCACACATGGGACTAAAACAAAACCATGCTTCCATATAGCATAACTGGTGTGGGTTTTTTGTTTGTTTTGTTTTGTTTTTTTCAAGATAGGGTTTCTCTGTGTAGCCCTGGCTGTCCTGGAACTCACTTTGTAGACCAGGCTGGCCTCAAACTCAGATATCCGCCTGCCTCTGTCTCCTGAGTGCTAGGATTAAAGGCGTGTGCCACCATGCCCGACTGCATAACTGTTTTTTTTTTTTTAAAAAAGAAACCAAAATTCTGGCTGGAGAGATGGCTCAGTGGTTAAGAGCACTGACTGCTCTTCTAGAGGTCCTGCGTTCAATTCCCAGCAACCACATGATGGCTTACAACCATCTGTAATGAAATCTGATGCAGTCTTCTGGTGTGTGTCTGAAGACAGCTACAGAGTACTCATATAAAAATAAATAAATCTTTAAAAAAAGAAACCAAAATTCTTACTACATGGGTGATTAAAATATTGCAAAGACTGGAGAAAGGGACATTTTCCATTCAGCTTCTCACTTTGTAGTCTTAGCGACTCCTGCCTAGAGTTTTATTTCCTGTGCTCTGGAAAATGTAAGTCCTGGAAAGTATTGAGAGTCCCTGAGTATTCAGTGTCCCTGAGTGGGAGGGTCATAACCCTGGGTCCTGCCTGGTAGACTGTACAACTCTAGCTAGTATGAAATCAAGCAGTCCTCTGAGGGGAGAGTGAGAATTATAGGAAAGAAGGAAAAGAAGACTCAGAGACAGAAGTTAGAAATCGGGAGGACTGCCCAGTCAGTACTGCGGCAGCCTCGAGTTTAATTCTCGTAGGTTTTATATACTTTGCAGTATCGTGGGAAACAAAGTCACAAGCCAGCAGAGACAATGGCTGAGGTACATTTGATATCTGTATCCATCTGGAGGCCTCCCAATTCCTCCTCGTTCCTTCCTCCGAGATTAACAGGACATTCATCCCTTCTCCTTGAGATTCACATGTAGCCCCTCTTATCGGTCCATGCGTCAGCAGGCCAGGAACTCTGCCAGCAGAGCCTGGCCTGATTTGACTCTGCCTGACACACAGGCTTTCACAGAAGCAGGCAAAATGGCTCCTGACAGTAGACTGTGTGGCTCTAGCTGACATTGCACATTTGTCTGTCTTCCCTTACTTCCACATGGGTGTTCCTTCTGAAACTGTTTGCTAGCCACAACTGCAATGTTTTCCAATAGACTCCTACCTCACAGCAGCTTCTAGGCTCCTGAAGACCTGTTTAGCCCTCTATCCAAATTCCCAACATTAGCTGATAGTCACGGGGTGAGGCTTGCTAGAGATTAGGACAGGTGCTTGACTTCCAATGCCAATTCTTCTTGCCCACACTAGGTATTCATGTGGAGAGGAGGGCCTGGTGCTACATCCTGCTCTTGCGACATCCTGGGACTATGGAATTCAGTGTCACCCTGGGCTGTAAACCTCAGCAGAATTTGCTTAGCTACTGGGAGTTGGTGCCTCTCCTGTCATCTTACCGATGGCAGTGCAGGCAATGGAACACATGGGGATGGAATGGAGAAGAGTAAGCCCTCGGTGTTCTTTCTGAGCCCATGTTTCTCTTACTGGCTTACTCCGACTGCTTGTCAGAGCACTTAGCTCTTGTACTGACAAACATGCCCTGACTGGGCTTTAGGAAATTCCCTGAGTCTTGCCCTAGGGCTACGAAAGCTAGTTTTAGTAAAGAATGAGGTTTAGTTTAACAAGAACTGATCAGTCCTGATATTTTGTCTGGTTCTACCTTTTGCCTCATTTCCCAGGAACTGTCTGCTCACATGACTTGCCTTTAGCAAAGGGCTTGTTGCCAAGCTTGGCCAGAATTCGCCGACTTCTGACATTTCTGCTTGCTAATTTTCTATTCCTTAACGTCCTCACTCGAGTCTTTGCCTATGGAATCCCATTTCCTTGGGATTATCTGATATTTATAACATGAACTCTTGCCATTATAATGCTAGACAAAGTCCCACAAGGGAAAACACTTCAGAAAGACGAAACATTGTGGACACGGGGAGGCACTTCTTTGCCTCTTCCTCTCCTCATTCTGTCCCTGCTAATGGATATGACCTTGTTTCCACTTTTGCTGTTGCACCTCTGACACACCAACAGGTACCATTGGTTATGTGTGAGCCTGTGTATGACCAGTGAGTATCACCTATGGCTGCAGTGGAGATGGGGGAAATTAGTGATGCATCAGTGGCCCTAGGGCTTTTGTCTCAGTGGAACAACGTCACTTTCCTTGGCCTCTCTACTCAGAGGCATCCTGGGTTTTCCAGCACTCTTTACAGCCTAACACCATTTAGTCTTCAAACAGAGGAGTCAAACATGCAATCTCCCTTTGGGGAACTTACTATCTTCAATATAAAAAGATAAAAGTAGGTACTGAACACAGGTTCTCTCTTTTTGCTGCCCCCAGAGCCCTTGGGACAGACCCACGTGCATACCCACTCTCATCTGTGACCACATTCTCCAGTGGTCCAGAGTTCTCACCCACACAATCTCAATACATCATTGTGTTCTTATCAGAGCTTCCTACACATCTGCATCCGTGTTCTCAGGCTGCCTTTCTGCTTTTCCTTCCTTCGATGTCCACACCCCATCTCTTCAGCCTTTGTACTGCTCTCACGTGTAGCCCTTCCAGTTCTTTTCTGGTGCACTCATTCTACAGAACCCAAGGCTGGGTCGTATATATGTATGATCTGCATTCGCCCTGTCCCTGCTGGGGCTGCTGCGGGCTGTTGGAAGAAGCTGCCTCCCCTCAGCAATGCGTGCTGCTCACTTGGCTCTCCCTCTGCTCATCAGTCCTGCAGAGATTCCTGTCCACAGCAGCAATTTTACATACTATTGTCCTGCAAACCTGACATTATTATTATTTTTTTTTATACTGAACCATGGAAGGGGGCACTCTTGGCATTTCCCCTCATGCCTCTGTTGTTTTACTGTCTGTCTTAGTAGGGTTTTACTGTTATGAACAGACACCATGACCAATGCAACTCTTATAAGGACAACATTTAATTGGGACTGGATTACAGGTTCAGAGGTTCAGTCCATTATCATCCAGGCAGGAGCATGGCAACATCCAGGCAGGCATGGAGCTGGAGAGGCTGAGAGTTCTATATCTATATCTGAGGGCTGCTAGTAGAATACTGACTTCCAGGCAGCTAGGATGAGGGTCTTAAAACACACGCACTCAGTGACACACCTACTCCAACAGGGCCACACCTCAAGATAGTGCCACTCCCTGGGCCAAGCATATACAAACCATCACACTGCCAAAGTAGCAGAAGCTCTGCAGCCTATCTGCCTCTTATGCAGGCTTAGAGCCTTCGACTATTATCTAATACAGAATTTCTTTGGTCTTTGCTCTAGCTTACTAATATGCTACTTCTAAAGCCCTTGGGATTTTCTAAGCAGCAGGAATATCTTTGATAACGTAAGAATTAATTAGCTTGAAGCTAGCCCAATGACTATATATATATATATATATATATATATATATATATAGAGAGAGAGAGAGAGAGAGAGTCAGATAAAGAGCAAAGTGCTTCAGTGGGCAGCAGTTAATGAAGGAACTCACAACTGATCATGGACCATCTTGGAAGAACAGGTAGGAAAACTGTAAGAGCCAGAAGTTAGGAGGACTGTACCAAGACAGTGTTTAATGGATATGATAAGATTCGAGCTCATAGCTATGGTTGCTTGCACAAGACCTGCACAAGGTCAAGCTGCTCGGCCTTCCAGCATGGATCAGGGTGGGGCTTGAAGAGTGAATATGATAAATTATGATAAAAAATACATGTGTATGTATGAAGTTATCAAAAATTAATAAGAACATTATATTTTAAAAGTTCATTCATTGTGCTCACCGCCTAGGAATCTACTTCCAATTCCAATGCCTCTGTAGCTTCAAAACGGGGTCTAGACTTTATAAAAATCAAATACATGATTGGTGGCCTGGAGCCACTGACATCAGTTCATCATTAGATCCTTAGAGAAGACTGAATTCGTTCAGTGACCGGAGACTCCATCTGTCTTTCTTACATAACCCTGCCCCCAATCCCAACACCTGGTTCTTGGAGCCTGCAGATGCTTCCTGGATGGGGGTACACTTTTCTGAGAACACTGACATTCCATAGCAAGCGAGTATAGAAGCCTGTTCTTTACTTGATCTTTCTCCCTGTATCTGGCCATTGGGCTAGCCCATCTGATTGGTGTCCTTTGTAAAAGAATTGTGACAAATATAAATGCTCCTGAGCTCTGAGTCTTACTAAGCAATTCATTATATTTTAAGGGGTTGCGAGGCTCCTTCAACTTAGAGCCAGTTGTTAAAAATGGTGAATGAGCTTCAGACCCGATGGAGGGGCAGTCTCACTGAGAGCATGCTTTTGAATGTGTGGGATTTACACTACTGTAACTGTGGATGCTGAATGGCAGAACTGAATCGAATCCAACACGAGAGGCTGAGACGGAACTCTGCTTCTCCGGGACTTTACTGTTCCCGCTTCTTACTCTATTTTAACTCTGTACTCGACTGGCATGCGATTTCTCACCACACCCACTTACATCACACACCAAACAAACAAACAAAAATCCAAGAGAAACAAAAAACCAGAAACAACAGAGAAACCAAAAGGAAGGCGCTTCCCTGGATGTCCCTCTCGTCTCTCAGCCCCCACCGTCCTTGCTCTCAGCACACTTAATCCAATCCTTCTGATGACCATCGGCCTCAGTCAGAGCTCACTCGGTGTGGTGTAAGATCTGACTCCCCAGCAGAGTTTTATCATGAACCATTTTCATTTCTTCTTAGACTCTGATCTTTCCTGCCTCAGTCTCTGCAATGCCACCTCACCTCTCTCTGTGTGGACCCTTCCTTGCCTGCCTCCTGCAGTAGTATCTTCTGCTGACCCTTTCCGGATTCTGAAGTGCACATTCTGTCCACGCCTGCTTCCCTCTTTGAATACTAGCTCACTGTTTTGATTTTGATTTGGTTTGAGTGTGTGCTTCCCCTTTCTCCCAGGCATGGGCATCTCAGGATGCGGAGCACTGAGGCCTGGTGGTGAAGCCAACAGGTCATTGAAAGCTCTCACAAGGGTTGCTGGTTACCCTATGGGGACCCTTGAGTTGCTTTTTAAGGGAAGCATATTTTGCTGTAGCCAGAGCCTGAGTTGCTTTTGGTGTCTCATTGGTAATGTCATCTCTGTGTGTCCTTGCTATTGAAGTTATGACCTTCTTGCCAGAGCTGAGCTGATGCTGGCATCATGTCCTTAAATTGTCAGAGCCTCAACTTAAATAAATGTCTTTTCTTTATAAGAGAGGTTGCCTCGTGTGTCTTGTTATAGCGAAACCAAGCTAATACATCCGTGTATATCCTAACGCCCACCTGATATTTGACTATGGCGCCTCCTGTCTTCTCACACATCACTCTGATGTCACAATGAATCAGCCATCCTATCAGCTCCCTTCTGTCTCACGCCTCCCCACTCCCCAGCTCCCACCCCACCCTATCTCCGAATCTATGGTCTCTTCCTTGAAAAATGGCCCTGGGTTCACCTCACAGATGATCTGTCTGCTGCTAGTTGCAAAAGAACCTTCAATCTGTTCTTTACCCCACAGACAGAGTGAGATTTCCTCAATGGATAGAGTTATGTAGAATGCAAGCCTGTATTGGATCTGACCCATGGTTGGCGGTAGAGAATTTTTTGCTAAATGAGTGAATGAGGAGCTGGGGAGATTGCTCGGTGTGCAAAGTACTCACTGTACAGCCCCGAGAACCTGAGTTCAGATCTCCAGCAGCCATATGAAAGCCAGGTGTGGTAGTATGCCTCTAATACTGGTACTAAGCACAGTGGAGAAGTGGAAATCTTGGTGACTTGGTGGGTCATCAGTCTAGTAGAAAAATCAAGCTCCATGTTCAACAAGAGACTCTACCCCAACAAATAATATAAAGAATAGTCTGGGGGGGGGCGGAGGGTTGGAAAGATAGCTTAGTAGTTAAGAGTACTGACTGTTCTTCCAGAGGTCCTGAGTTCAATTCCTAGCAACCACATGGTGGCTCACAACCATCTGCAATGGGATCTGACGCCCTCTTCTGGCATGTAGGCATATATGCTCACAGAACACTCATACATAAATAAGTAAGGTTAAGAAAATAGACTGGGAAGATGCCTGAAGTTAACCTATGGTTTCTACATGTACCTGAATGGACAAGTGCACACACACACACACACACACACACACACATGTACACACCCCCAATCTGAATGAAGAAATGAGTGAGTGAGTGTTACACTTCAAGCCCTGGGACTTAGACTGTAAGCTCGTTGATAATGGCCTTTGGCTTCTTGACTTGGGCTAAGCATGCTCCTTTATTTGACACTGAATAGAGCACACCCATCCTCCCTCTGCCTGGAACACCCTTCCTTGCCAGAGATTCAGCTTTCAGGAAGCCTTTCCTGCTCCACCTTCTCTATGGTCCTATGTCATCTCCTGGTCCACCTATCATGGACTTACTGTATTTTGCTGTGAATGCCAGCAACACACACCCACTGACAGTTTCGAAGCAGCCCCAGTCTCACCACATTCTTGGCAATACTTGGTGTAGGCAGACTTTCAATTAAAGGTCCATTTGGTGTAAAATGGTATCCTGTTGCAGCTAAATTTCCACATTTCTAATTTTTAATGAGCCAAATAATCTTTTTAAATGTTGACTGGCTACTTGTATGTACTCTTGGATAAAATACATACATTACTCTACAGTGGGGTATTTATTTTTTCATGTTTCCTTGTAGGAGCTCCTCATATCTGAGATCCTCTTATAAAACATACATGCTATAAGTATGGGCTCCTAGTTTGTGGCTCATCTTCTTACTTTTTTTATTATTGGATATTTTCTTTATTTACATTTCAAATGTTATCCCCTTTCCTGGTTTTCTCTCCGAAAACCACCTTTCCCCTATCTCCTCCCCTTGCTCATCAACCCGCACACTCCCACTTCCTGGTCCTGGCATTCCCCCATTTTTTTTTTTTACTTTTTAATAGTGTCTATTGGTGAAAATGAGGTTAATATTTAAATGTCAAACTGATCAGTTTTTCATTAATGATTTCTGCCTTAAGTACCTTAAATGAAAAATACATTCATGCCCGAGTCGCAAAGATATTCTTCTATATTTTGCTTTAAAAGAGTTTGTTTTGCCTTTCATATTTGTTCTCTCTTGGAGATCAGGCTCCATGAGGATGGAGAGCATCATCTTGATTGATGTAGATGGCCGTGGTGTTTCCTGAGCACCCTGAACCACGCTGTAGGGGATCAACAAGGACCTGTTGAATGGTTGATCCAATGAGCGAACAAATAATGTGGCTGGAGGTAGAAACAAAGTGATGTGGGAGATCTGAGGTATTAAGAGATAGTTTTGCAGTGATGAAGGAAGAGATTGAGTGAAAAGTGGTCCTTAGTCCTGGGTCCATATTGGAATCACTTGGACACTCCTTAGGTATGCTATGGATGGCTTCATCCAAGCCATCCTCTGCACTGGGCTTGAGATGTAGTTTGGGAGGCATATGAGGTCAGGGTGACTGTATTGGATTTTGAAGTAAAATGATATGGTGGTCAAGGAGATAGATATTGATGTTAACAGACTTGGGGTTTGAGTTCCAGCTTGTCATCACATGCCTGCTTGAGCCTGTTCTCTTAACTACATAATGTGCATGATAAAAATCTATCTGCCTAACTTCGAAGGGTCAGAGGAGATAAGAAGTTCCTAGAATGAAGTGCGTTTTAGGTAATTTTCATTTCTTTTCCTCCTTTTCAAATTTAGGTCACATGTGAGGTTGAGTTTGATGGGTGGTATTCAGACATATGGTGATTGGGAGAGATGGGCCAACGAGAGGGAAGGGGTGTAAGGCTTAAAGGAGCTGCTGGATGCTGTGCTGTGAAGATACAGCAGTTAGTGCTGGTGGCAGGTCCAAGACAGCTGTGAGGAATCTTCCAGAAGATAGGTGAGTGGCCAGGATGCAAGGGGTGGGACTTCTCAAGGGTTTTCATGATCGTCATCCTTTCAGGTGCTCAGCAAGGGTCTTCTGGAATTCTTGTTTTCTCCCCTCACAATCGCCATGTCTCTTTCTTTCTCTCTCTAGAGCAGTGATTTGGATAAAGAGGAAAACCAGAGCACAGAGGGAGAAGAGGCCAGGAAAACAGAAGCAAGAATTGATGTTCATCCACACATTAAGAGAGGATGAGAGTTGGGGTCCAGGGCAGAAGAACACAAAGGCTTTGGAGGAGATTTAGATGGCTATATGACCCTGCCTCAGGATTGGTAGGAAGCATTTTCTCTGAGAAAATGGATTGGACGGGATGGAGAGATAGTGCAGCAGTTAAGAGTATGTACAGCTCTTGCAGAACGTTGGCATTCAGTACCCAGAACCCATGTTGAGCAGCTCACGACTGCCTGTAACTCCAGCTCCAAGAGATCTGACTTCTTCTGGTTTTTGAGGGCACTGCCCTCACATGTACCCAGTCTCCACATACACAGTTAAAAATAAAATAAATCTGTAAAGGGAAAGAGTGGAGAGTAGTGGTAGAACCAACTCTAGTTGACTTCCTGAAACATAAACCTTTTAGCTTGGTGCAGTGTGGGGCAGGGCAAGTTGAATTTGCCATTTGAATCATCGGTCATTATAGTAGCACAAAAACTTTTGGGGCAAACTCAGGTGCGAGTAGCCTGGAAGCTCTGTGTGGGTTCAGTAGGTGCCTCAGATGCACTTTATGCTCGTATCTTCAACTGCACCCCTGTGGAAGAGTCGCCTGGCTCCTCCACAGACAGCTTCAAATCAATGTGCTCCAAACAGAACTCTTGATGTACAGGCCCAGCCTGTACCTCTCCCAGTTTCCTGGTTCTGACTACATGGGTCTTTAATTATCCAGTTGCTCAAGTGAAAAGCCAAGTGCTTGTCCTGAGTCCCTCCCTCCTCCCTTACCGCTACCACCCTATTTATCAGTGTGTTTTGTGGACTGGCCCTGCAATGGACCTTGTCTTTGTACCCATCTCATTTCAGCTGCATCTCAGGAGTGCCCCACCCTCCATTCTCCCAAGCACCCTCCCACTCATCATCTCTACCATTTTAGCTGTCTAGTCAAGTACATGCTTAAACACAACCAGGAAACCTCGTAATCCATACTGGGTAGGGCTGCAACTTTCAATGCTTCCTTCAATCTTTGTTATTTATATTTGAAACATCACTTTTCTTCATTTGATTGCTAAGAGACTCTCAAAACACCAGGCCTAAGTTCTGTTCACCTGCTTCAGTCTAGAAGTTCCTCTTCCTAGGGCTTGCTTTTCTGGGGCAAGAAGAAATTTGGAACGTGCTCATGAAACATGACTCATGGAATCAGAATCTCAGAGAGACCTCAGCTGGCCTCTAGGTTACTCTTAGAGCTTTTCTGGACAATTGGGGGAGTGTTCCTTTGGTAAAGCCACCCTGGTTTGAACACTGATCACAGTATTCAAGTAGAGACGGTCTAGATAGTCTTTGTTATCGTGAGACTGTCAGGCATTTTATTCTTTGTGATCTTGTTACTGACATTCACATTCATAGACCATTAAGCTAGGTTGCCAATGTATTAGAATTATGATGAAGGACAGTTACAGAGACCACGCTTGGTCAAGTTCAAGTCAGATTTGAGTTCTGTCAAATCCATGTGTGATATCTATAAAGTTAATTACTTGAAATTTAGATTTTCCTATCAAATCAGAATATGTAATTATCATTGATAAACCTTTTCAGAGATTCTTATTCTAATATTAAAGTAAATGGGAAATTAAAAACCTAGTACCAGGCTCTTTTACTGCCCTTTTTAATCCTGAGACCTAAATTGACTCCCATCATCTCCAACATAGTTCCCCCACCGCCTATGGAATAAAACGCATAACCCAGCTTTCATCTGATATAGACTTTTCAAGGTTGTTTAGACCCAAAGCAAGTTGATCTCAGGTAAAATAGATTTTTGAAATACTTTTTCGGGACACCCAGAAGGGACAGGAAACCTCTGATTTTATTTTTTGCATCTACTGCCTTCATGTTCCCTCATAGCAATAGGCAGAGTTGTGGTGAGTTATAGGCAGACACACTTTTGAGGCAGGCCTCCTCCTCTAGAGAAAATACATTAGTGTTGCAAATGATGGAGCCCTTGAACTACGGGGCAGTGATATGGGACAGTGAGTCTCATAGGCGGGAGCCACGATGAGGCCTTTGAAACATGCAAAAGTAAGTTCTAGGTTGTTGGCATTATCCCGACTTCCCAGCAAGGAAGCAAAACCAAATTCTTTCTGGAGGTAAGACCCTTAATTTATCCAGAGATGACGATCCCCACAGATTGAAACCAGCTGTGCCTGAGCTCATCATTGAATGTCACCAGACATCCAGAGCCACAAACGCTAGGTTACATGTGTAAGAGTCAGAAGACACAGCAGTTGGGACATTTTAAGATTCCACCCGTCACTGAATTACTGAACATATTTCTGCTAAAGACTATAACTGCCACACAGCAGGCATCTATCTTGTTACTGGTACATAAACAGTCTACATGTCATGTCTGATGCTGACCAAGCTGGACGTCTGCCCTCTCCCACTGTGTCGTCCTACTCTGTACCTGGTTAGACTACAGCAGTTAGTCGGCTCTTGGCTGACTCTTCTTGCTGTGGCCTCCTAGTGGTGAAGAGATGAAGAAGTTACGGGATCAAGGGATACCTGGCTGAAGGGAGAGCAGCCAGCTGATAGACAGGAGTCGGGGCTGTGGGAGCAGAGCAGAGGAAGCTCAGAAGAGCCTCTGTACACAATAGCAGCTTTCTATGCTTCTGACCTTAATGCCACAATATCTCCTCGTTTTCCTGTTATTATTAGCTCTGTTAAATTTTGTAACTGAGTCTCTTGTATATAATAATTTCCCTTCTGACTGAAAAGCTCAGGCTGACTTTTATATCCTGACATAGACATTGTAAGATACCAACCATCCATTTAATGCTTATCTGTCTATGAGGATGGTACTATTACTATCTCCATTCACTGGATCTATTCTTATCATCTACAAAAGATACTATCCTGTCTAAAGTCACACGCTTAGTTAGGACAGCTGTCGCTCCAGCACAGAACCACGTAGAAAATGTTTGGAAATATAAATAGAGGGGTGGAAAATAAAACCAGGCAGGGTGGGAAAAGTGGCATGACATCCTGAAAGTGAAAAAACGGGATTGTTCAACTCCATAAATAAATAAACAGCTGAATGAGGAATCAATGAAGTAGAAGAGTTCTGAAGAAATTCCACACAAGTGGAAGTAAATTAGAGTCCTGTAAAAGTCAATGAGAATCTAAAACCAGGTTAAACCACAGGGAGGATGAAAACACAAACCAACATTGACCTAATTGGAATGGGAAAAAGCAGTGTTTAAAGAGACAGCCAAGAATTTTCCAGAAGTATAGTGTATATTAGGGAGGGCACACAGATAAGTTGTAGTCTCTCTCTCTCTCTCTCTCTCACTCTCTCTCTCCCTTTTCTTATATTTTTGGTTGTGAGCCTAGCCTTTAACAGCTGAGCCATCTCTCCAGCCCTCTCTCCTTTTTCTTAAGAGACTATTTTAAGTCAGAAGACAAAGAATAGAGCTGTTGGAAAGCAATTACAGTGCTAAGCTTCCCAACGGCAACAATGGAAGCCACATGCAGTAGGATAGCATCTTCAAAAGTCAGAGTCCAACTGAAAGATACTGCTGATAAGCATTGTTGAAGAGAATTTTTTCACTGTAGTTTTCCTCTTTTAAGATTTCTATTCTTTGGAACTTTCATAGATGTGTACAGTGTATCTTACTACAGTGTACTAATTCCCACCTGTCCATCCATGCTTCTCCCCACTCCCAATATGTCTCCCTTCAAGTTTCAAGTCATGTCTTTGTTTCTTGAAAAAACCCATTGAGTCCAGTCTTCTCTGCTCCTATATACATAGGATTATCCACTGGGGCATGGGCAGCCTGCCACTAGGCACCACTCCAAGAAAGTGGGCAGCTCTCCCTCAGCAGCTATCAAGTACTACTAGCTCCCCAGCTGGGAGTGGGGACTAGGGAACCCCTCCTACCTCCATGCTGGAATTAAAAAATTAATTTATTTAGCTGTATTTTTTGTGTTTTGGTGTCAAGGTGTCAGGCCCCTTGGAACTGAAGTTACAGACAGTTGTAATCTGCCGTGTGGGTGCTGGAGATTGAACCCAGGTCCTTTGGAAGAGCAGACAGTGCTCTTAATCACTGAGGCATCTTTCTAGCTCCTTCATGCTGGACTTCATAACTGACCTGATCTTGTGAAGAACCACAGTTATGAGTTTCTGTGTACAGTAGCCATGTCATGTCCAGAGGTCAGCATGTCACAACACTTCTCAATCCCAATCCTCCATTCTTCTCTCTTTTTGCCTGTCTTCTTGGGTGTAGGGGTTGATACAGATGTTCTGTCTACTGCGGAGCATTCACAGCTACTTACACTCAGTACTTTTAAAAAGTGCATACATCTTTATTAGCCACTATCCACTGTAATAAGAACCTTATTGCCGGGGGAGGGGAGCGTAACCACTGCTGTTCTTCTTGGTTCTCTCTTGTGGTAAGCTTAGAGGGGATAGCATTGGTGGGGGCAAAACTTGGCCTTGTGAGATGATGAGGGTTGTCTTTTCTATAATAAAACGTTAACCTGTCTTAAGTCTAAGTTACTTTGCAGTAGTAGCTGACCTGTCTGAGTTCCTCTAAGGCCAGAAACTGCAGTCTCTGACATATAGCATCTCAAAGTAAAACAATGGGGACTTAAGTAAACAGATTTATTATTTGTGTTCCTTTCTCTAGTGAGTCATCCAGAATCCTCTCTGGCTAAGCTGGTTAACCATTTGTGAACTAGAGAGGCAGGAAAGGAAAATAACTAAGATGCTTTTAGACAGTCCAATATGCATACACACACACACACACATATATATATATATATATATTCAAACATTCATACACACACTCTGGCTAGGCCTGACTATCTGTCACAATCAACTCCACAAGTATTCATGCATGCTTACATACATTCACATATACCTACATACAAACATCTAGACAAACAGAAATATACATTTGGATGGATGGGTGGATGGATGGGTCAAAGCTCCCCAAGCCAAACAATTCAACCAACAACTTAATTTCTTCTTATTTTTTTATACCTCCTTTGACAAAATTACCTCAGAGATAAAATGTTGCATAAAATGGGAGTTACAGAAGGATGTTGATATGAGTTCAAAGTAGTGTTTCACTATAATATACTCAAAGCAACAGTTTTTACATGGCCTTGCCTTATCATAGTGCACACCTGTGACTTTATCCTTGGACCTAAATGTTTTTCCTTGAACACAAAACTGTCCCAAGTCTATTTCTCTTTTTAGTGTGATTATGAAAGCTCACTGTATTGCTTATTAAGCAGCCTTTATTTACCATTATGAGAAGTGGGCACATTCTATTCTTGATTCTAACTTTATTACATCTTTCTAGCAACTAGGACCATCTCTAAAAACTTCCTAAAATTATTTGAATCAAATTAGGAATTTTATAGAATCATTATCTATTTGTCTATATAGCATCACCACAAGATAGTACATCTTCGTAGGTCTGCAAAAATCTGCTCAGAAGGGTGGGTCAATACCTAGGTGATTGTTATAATTTAATAATAACAGGAAAAGCATGTTAATAGCAGGAATCTCTCCTATATTTAATCTTCTCAGCTTTGCCTAGAGAAGCAAATCCGTCATAGATTGGGTGAACCATCTGAAGAAGATCACCTGCCTGATTTTAGTCTTTTCTAGATGGGCCTGGCACCTTATCTGCCCAATATTGAGATCAACACAAATCTATGCATAAAAACATGAGTATTTAGAAGGATTTTTGGCAATTCAACTAACTAAATAACACCAAGAGCTTTGCTCCTTAACCCTATGACTTGCCTAGTTACATGTTTATAGTATCAGCCATCAAATTCTCTCCCGTGGAGCAGACCTCAAATCCAATCCAGTCTGTGGGTTGTTACCTCCTCAGGCAGTCTCACCACTACTGCATTAATGAGAACATCTCTCCTGGTAGGTTGGAATTGTAGCCCACAGGGTCCAGCAGTGGGTCAGAGCTCTGATGTCTTTTCTCTCCAGCAGCTGGCACAGGCTCTTCTATCAGAGAGAGAGGGAGGGGGGTAGGGGGAGAGGGAGAGAGAGAGGGGGGGGGGGAGAGAGAGAGACCTGGTCGGTCCTAGTTTATTCCTTTGTGTTCTCTATCCGAAATGAATGGTGTCTTGAAGAAGAGAGTTTTAACAAAGAATTTAATAAAATTTTAGAAAAACAATTCAGGAAAGAAGGTCTAAGGTATAAAAAGTAATTATGGGCAACGAAATGGTTAAGATTATAATTGAGGGCTGGAAAGATGGCTCAGTGGTTAAGAGCACTCACTGGCTGCTCTTCCAGAGGTACTGAGTTCAATTCCCAGCCATGACATGGTGGCTCACAACCATCTGTAATGGGATCTGATGCCCTCTTCTATCATGCAGGCATACATCCAAATGAAGTGCTCATTTACATGAATAAATAACTCTTAAAACAAAAATAAAAACAAACAAAAAGATTATAGATAAATTTAAAATATATTATCTTAATGAATAATAATAATGATAGTAATCATAATGATAATGATAACAATTATATCATTAACAAGGATTTTGGTAGGACTGAGGAAGGCTCAGAACTAAAGTGTTAGTGAACCAAGCATGAAAAATATTCATAAGTTTCAGAAGTTATCTGGAAGCTAAAACTGTAGGATCCTTATTTGGAGAGTAAGGATACAATTTAAAAAAACAAAAAACAAAAAACAACGAAAACCTCTATTAACTATGCAATGTAACCACAAAAAGAATAGAAGTAGAGGGCTGTAGCATGTAGTTTTTGCTACCCCTCTTTAAGCTCAGGATCAGCTCCTTGCAGGCTACCTTGGATCCACAGATGAAAGACACGTACACACACATTAACTTATTTTTCAGTCTGCCTAATTGGCTCAACTGCTGGGCACTTCTAATCTCCCTTGGTTAGCTTGCCCTTCCCAATACTCTTAGCTCAGCACTCTAAATCTGTCCTCAAGTTGCTCAGTTACCTTCTCCTTGTTCAGAAACCCAAAACTGCCCTCAGCTTAGCTGCACTTCTATGGCTTATGGCCGTTCCACCCAAGGTCACACGTGGCTGGTCACCTTTTCTCCCTCTGAAGCTTGGTGAAATCTCCCTTCCTCTTCCTCTGTCTCTAAGCCTGCCTGTGGGGACTGGGAAGTCCTGCCTCTTTCCTTCCACCCAGCAATTGGCCCTGGCATCTTTATTGATTGATCAAAGAACCAATTGGGGAACAGGAACTTAGCATTAGCACCACCCTCTACAGAAGGCGTAACTTCTGACATAGTCAAGGGAAAATAGGGAATAAGCACACTAATTAAAATATATTGCAAAGAGTCTAAAAAATAAAGCTGAGCATGTACTTCAATTGGCAGAGTGCTGCCTGGGATTCAGGAGGTCCTGGGCTCAATACCCACCGTCACGTAAGACAGTCCTGGTGTCACAGCTTGTCATCCTAGCACTTGAGAAGGGGAAACCAGAGATAGGGCATCTAATTAGCAAGTGCAAGGACCTGAATTAATCCCAGCACTGCCACAAAAAAAAAAAAATAAAATAAAATAAAATAGAAAAGAAGATACTTAGAAAAAGGAATTTATAGCATAGGAAAAAAAGAATGGAAAATAGGAAAGAAAGTATCACTAATGTACTAAACTCACTACTTAAAGGTGAAAGTGAGTACTAACAATAACTAAAACATGTATAGTGACTATACTAGTCTTACTCATACTGGAATCTAAGATTGGAAGCAGTATTGTAAACTAAGCATGTAATGATAAATGCTTAATTTACCAGAAAGACAACAGCATTTAAGGAACTAATAAAATAAATATAAATAAGACAATACTGGAAAGACTGGAAATACACAATGAAATCTTTCAAATACAACTCTCTCTCTCTCTCTAAATATATATATATATATATATATATATATATATATATATATATATTTCAACTTTATGTCAAATAGGTATAGATAAAACTGGAAAAGACTTTAAAATTTAAATATGCTCTAAATGAGTTCATTTAATGAACATCTGTTGGAAAATGTACAACGACACCATAGGATATATACTAGTTTTCAGTTTACGTGACCTACTCACAAAGGTTGACCAGATGCCTAGAATTGCTGTAGAGCAAAACCCTTGGGTAAGAAAGTCCAAGTCCCCCTGCCTTCCTCTACTTTCTAGATTTATCTCCCACCATGGTTTGCTACGTACATTGTACTGTTTACTGCTCTTCATATATGAGCCTTATTTCTCAGCTCAGATCTCTCCTTGGTAACTATTTTGTATATATTTTCCTACTAAAACATTATTTCAAGACTTTGTGTAATCAGAGACAATGTCTAGTTACTCTCTCCATTTTTCTAGATTACTTTATTATTATTATTACTATTATTATTATTATTATTATTATTATTATTATAGTATGGTGTACATTTATAGGTGTTCATGTGCTACTTGGGCAGAAGTCAGAGGACGACTCTGGGGAGTTGGTTTTCTCCTTCCCCCTTTACATGGGTTGCAGGGATTGGATGCAGGTCATTAGGCTTATGGGTCAAAAGGTTTCACCTGGTGAGCCATATTACATATCTATCTATCTATCTATCTATCTATCTATCTATCTATCTATCTATCTATCTATCTATCTAGTTTTTTCCTTTGCTAGATCATGAGAGCTTCTGAAGAATTGCTTTTTTCAGGAAAAAGAAAGATCATTTGTTTGTTTGCTCCCTATAGCACAGTGAGCTTTCTAAAGTGATTATTGATTCAGTTAGAACATTATTTAAATTACCATAGTCTATGTTAAATTGGCCTGTAGGTGATCATATTATTTCTAGTGTACCCAGGGACTTGAGATCCATATCAATCAATGGAGGAGCAGAGATATGAGAGCTTCTCTGTAGGTGCTGATAAAATGAGAATGTGAGGAACAAGACTTGTTTTGGTCGTTACTTAAGACCGTGACTGGCGTCATATAGAGCATGTCATGAAGTAATTGTTGGGGATTTCTGATGTTTACCCAAAAATTTACCTCCCACTTAAGCAACTGGGGTGGGTGACTTTGTTGATGGAAACTCTTGGTAATGTTGTGGTCACTTTTTGGGGGAGTTATGCAGTTTTTGAAGAATTATGTTTTATATTTCTCTGACTAATATTTATCTTAGTAGGAAGTTTGGCTTTTGGCAGAGAAAATGTTTGGGATATCTTCATAAGTGATGGTGTTGTGTTAGAAAAGTTATTCTAGAGTTGCTATTTCTGGCAACTGAAATCATGATCACTTGTTTATTAAGGCCTGGATTGGATTGCGATAGTGAAATACCAAGGCTTTGGTTCTCTACAGCAAGATACGAACCCAGTTTGTCTCCTAAACTAGATTAGGTGATTAATTAGCCATTTCTAAGAGGAGGAGCAGACCTGTTATTGTTTTCCTGTGTTGAAAGCACCCATCTATCAAGAGACCCTTCCAACTGTCCCCAACTCATGGGTGACATAAGGCCAACAATGATTGAGGCAGGATTAATTGACCAGGCTGAAAACACTGCCATTTGAGGGCAGTGGCACTGGTGATTTGATTTACTTCAAAGCTAGATTTAATTTAGTTGAAAACATAGTCTGCAAGTATCCAAGAAAGTTGAATTATGTAATGATGCTGAGAAGAACCAGCTCATTTACCTGAAAGACATGAGCCTGAGCGATCAGTTGACCAGATTTGGAGATGAGCAATACTGTCATTCATTCCTCCCCTAACTGGCACTTCAACCTGGTTTATCTACTGCATGGGGGACTTACAGGCTAGTGATCCTGGGGAAGAGGTGTGCCTTTTCCCCCTCCTACTGATCGGGTACCGACTTGAACACTGGGAATGTAAAGTGGACTAAGGCATAGTCTCCAGTGGCTCACAGATTTTTCTGGAAAGATAGATAAAAATAACAACTATCACAAGTCCCATACATAAGATAATTACAGTGCACATGAGGGACTAAGAGGGAAGACAGGTAATTGAGTCTGGGTGCATTAGGGACACACAACCGAGAAGTTGCTACAAAACTTAAAAGAAAGGAAGCTTGGATAGTGTCGTTGAAAAAGAACTTCAGGCTAGGTCTCTGCAGGAAATGACAAGGGTAGCCTGGGAAAGGGGGCAGATTAGGAAGGACATTATTGGGCAATCCTGATGGCATGGTCAGATGTACACATGCCGTCAGTTCTTTTGCTTCCCACAGCAGTAGAGAAAGGGCTGAAAGTGAAGGGTAAAGACAGTGAGATAGACCAGAGGGAACTCACAAGGCCTTGTCGTAAGGCAGGATGGTGAGGAGAACATGGAAGGATAGAACTGAGCTGTGCTTCATGTAGAATCAGAATGGATTCAGTTAACTACCTGGATGTGGATAAGGGGTCCAGAAAGGAAAACTGAGTGTGGGGTACAGATGAGCTCTAAGTGTGTTACCCTGCCTGGTAACAAACACAGAGTGGATGTGTTTTATTGATGTGAGCATGGCCATATCAAGGACCCTAGACCCACGGAAATGGCAAGACCTTCGCTGGGCTAGGCTCAGAAGAATGGCAAGGTCTCCCAGTAGACCAACTATGGATGCTGACAGTGTATGTGGCAAGTGTCATCTGTAGCTTCCTCCTTCTAGATGACTGGAGACTGAGACTTCCCCCATCCTGAGACTGCTCTCCTATACCTATCGACTGCCATGATTAGCTGACCTGCCTCCTCTTCATTCCTGCTGTATATAATAAACGTCCTGAGTTTTTGGATGGCTGCTGCAGCGATCATAACAGAAAACACAACCCACCCAATTGAATGAAGCTTTGTAATACCCACATTTGTTGTTTCTTCATTCCCAGTCTTCCCAGTGAGGTCAATTCTAAAAGCTGCATAGATAGAGGCAGCTGAGGATACTTGTAACATGTCTGGGTTGACTCGCTGAATAGCACTATTCAACACCACCAGAAAACCAGGCAGGGTAACTAGCTTTATTAGCCTGTTTTTGAGGATGAGGGTAACATAAGAGCAATTAGTCATTTGATGTTTGAGTGTGTGAATTTGGTACGGCTGCAAGATTATAGTGGGATAGTGTAGGCAACAGATGAAATCGTGTGTTTCTCAGTAAATGATAGACAGCTCTGATACATATCAGCAAGGAAACAGGGGGTTTAACTGGATGGATATATTTCAAAAGTGGTACTCCATAGTTATGTAAGTCTCTATTAATTAAGGATAAAAACCTTTATCTGGTGGGACACATTGTTAGGGGTAAATGTGCCCAAATACCTAAGATACTCCACACAGGGACTCGCTTGTAGTAAGTGCTTGGTAAATGTTATCATTTATTTCTATTGGAGCAGTCTTGGGAACTCAAATACAAACCGATCAGCTCTGCTTCCTGACTACAGATGCAGTGTGACCAGCCGCCTCACCGTTCACAGCCATGCCTTCTCCACCATGACACACAATGCCCTAGTGAACTGGTGACCTCGTGGAATCCGCAGGAATCAATGCAAAAAGCCATTCGATTCCATCAACAGAGGTTGAAGAGGTGAGGCATGTACTGTCTGAACGTCTGATGTGAGCTAGAAGAAGTCAAGGCTACGTGAGCTTTGTTTATTACTCAGAACACAAGAACAAAACTCTGAGGTGAAATCTGGGATTAGTGGTTGACACTTGGTGACTTCAGGAGATTGTTTCCTCATGTCTAGTTGCCAAACCATACGGCAACCATGTCAAAATATGTCTCTTGGGCTGTGGTAGGGAGGAAGTGGACTAATTTGTGTGAACCTCTACTTTGCAGTGAGACTCTGTAAGTGGTTACAGGGATGTCTGGAGGCACAGCTTGGAGGCAACTCAGTAACTCTTAGAGCCCTAAAGATCCAGGAAGTAGGGACTAAACGTGATTGTGCTGATGACGGACTCTATCTCAGAGTGCATGGCCAGTCAGAGGCATGAATAGAGGACTTGGCTCATCTGTCCAGGTGTTGTACAGGCCCAGGGCAGCATCTTTCATCTGTTTCCTCTTGGTCCTCCTTGTGTCTTCTAGGGCAGAACAGCCTTTCTCCTCAGACACAGGCCTCCACGGAGGAAGTCCCTTATTGTACCTTACTTTTTAAGTGCAGTGTTCTTGGGGTACACCTCTCCATGAAGGCAGTGTTCTGGAGCCACAGGGCTGGGTCCACAACTCTAGGTCTACATGTGGATCTCGCACGTGAAGACCTGGCTCAGTCATCAGGGGATAAGGAGAGATGTGTTCCTTCCTTGAGAAATTGAGGAGCTCCTCCAGATTCTCCCTGAGCCAAGGAAAGACAAACTCCCTGGTTGACCTAGAGCCACAGCTCTGCAGGCCCCTGGGTGCCTCTGCTGAGCCAGAAGAGAAGGCTCTTATGAGGCCCACAATGGAGGCTTCTGGGTGTTTCAACCTTCCTAAGACGGTGCTCACTCAGAACTCAATTGTACTCTCTGGTCAAGCTCTCCATACACTCTTAAGACTTTCTCTGTCAGCCAGAAAATGGCATCTTTTGATCAGATAAAACCTGTAGCTGGCTTCCTCATATGACAAATGCCATTGACACCAAAGATGTCACTTGCTGATCGTTGGGGGCAACTGTCACTGCAAGCGAGATAACAGTCTTCTGTGAAAATGGCTGGATGTCTTTTTCTGTTTTAAAACAAGCCGATAAACAAACCAGCAAGCCCACTATCCTCTCAGAACACTAGAAAACAGATCTGAACGGAACTGACAGAGATGCCTGAGTGCCCTCGGTGATCAGTCTGGCCCTGAATAGAATCAGTCAGGGTCAGATGTAAGGAGATAGGATGGGTATGGACAGAGTCTACGGTACATGGGCATAGGGGTCCCTCCACTCAGACCCAGGGTAACTGTTTCAAAATGAAGGTCAAGGTGGCTTTAGGAATACCAACAAATGGAGTGTTAATCAAGGAGTGTGAGTGGAGAGGTCATGCTGCTGCGTCTGTGAGAGTCTTGGGCTGGCTACTCATGGTTGTATCGTCTCAGCTCTTCTGCTTGTACTCGCCTTGCCAGAGACTCCATTCCAAGTTACCTGGGCCGGGTCATCCCCACACACTCAGAGCCTCTGGGTCTTGTGTTAAGCACCACTCAGGGAAGGCAGAATGGCTCTCCCAGTGTAATACACTCCCCGCCTCCCCTGACCAATGATTAGGACCTTGATTCCCAAAAATCAGGGCAAGCCACATTCTTTGAATGGGCCTCCTGAAAGCCAAGTGTATGCCTTTTCATTTCTGGAGAGAACAGGACTGGTGTTCTGTCCTGTCCCAGCATTCCCATGACACAGAGCTGAGTGTGCGTTGGGTAATTAAGAAAATGCCCTTGGGCTCACCTTGGCTGCAGGCATCATAAGGTACTTGATTTATAAATAAGAAACAAGACAGCCGGACAAGGTGTTTTGAGTCACCTACCAGAAGCTGTTAGGGATTTTATACCCAAGTTGGAGGCTGTGCAATTGGGATGAGGTCATCCTGAGATCCCTGGAACATTTTATTTCTTTAACAATCCACAAGCGAGGAAATAAAAGGAGCGTCTGTTACTCCGAGATCGCCTCTAGCAGCTGCTTTGAATTGTGGCAAGTCCTCTTTGAAATATTATATGCACTCCATTCTATTCAGACATTTCTAACATTCACTTCATTTATGTCTGACATGTTACCTCCACACAGGAAGGATCTTCCTGAATCACGCCATCTAAATAAACCACACGGTGGCAGACAGTGTGGATTTGACACTTTAGTGTGGCCAGGAAACTACCCAGCTACGACATGTGTATTATTTCATGTTATCCTTACAACACCACAAAACAACAGATTTGATCATCCTCTCGTCTTTGTAGGGTTATAAACTAGGTTTAGAAGTCAAATAGGCTCTCTGGTTACTGTGAACAAAAAGTAATGGGAGGATTTGCTCCTGAATCAAACACCTTTAGCTGTCCTGTACAAACAAGCGCCATGTCCCGATTTGACATCTTTCACTAACAGTTGCAAGAATTACACAAAACACAACCTGGTGCTAGGAACTGAGAAGTCACTACCCTTGAAAAAGAATCAATATAGGGTTACATTAAAAATAGAAATCAAATTAATTTTATAGAACAGGGCAGATAGAAATGTGATTATAACATGCAACTGTAAACCCAGGTTGTAACTTAGCATTTTCTAGTTTCTATTTTTTTAAAAATAAGAAGATAGCTCAGTGAGGTGGCTCCTGCTGGTTACCCCAGTGCTCAGGAGGCAGCGCAGGGTGATCAATGCAAGTTTGTGGCCAACTTGATCTATATAGTGAGATCTAGGTCCACCAGGACTCAATAATGTGAGCTTGTCTCATAAAAGAAAAAAAGAAAAGGAGAAAAGAAAGAAAAAATAATTAATAATAAAAAGAAATAGGTCAAATAAATTTTAATATATTTTGTTTAAGTTGAAATATCAGAAATATTATTCGAATATGTAATCATATAAAAGTTATCAGCGAGATTGTCTACATCCTATGTTGTGCTTTGTACATAAAATCTAGTGTGTGTTTTAGGCTTTATATTTCAGTGAGTCCCATTTCAAGGTCTCAGTAGCCACATGTGGCCATGGCTGCCACTCTGAACAGTACAGGTCTACAAATAAAGAAATGGAAAGGCATTTCTGGAGGGATGGTTGCTGGGTGGCAGGGTATAGCCAACATTTAAGGGGTTGACTTGGAGCCAAATGCTGATGGACCTTATCAACAGGAAGTTAGAGGACATGGTTGCTATGGTTACATTGTCACTTCGATTGAAGTTAGACATTTTGAAAATCAAGGCAGTTGCCCAGTACGCCCAAAGTGTGGTATAATGAAAGAGAGCTGATGCTAGCTAGGTGTAGAGTTGCCCGACGCAAAAGTTTGAGTTTCATCTCCCAGCAGCCAAATAGCGTCAGAGACAATGGGGATTGCGGTGTTTGTCTCACAGAGATGTGCATGTATTAAACCGCAACTCAGAGCTCTTCCTGTTCAGGCTTGGCAGGTTCTGCCCCGAGATGACCCATCCCATGTGCTTTGTGCAGCCTACGAAGCAGGAGACACCTGAATCATGGAGGCCGCTCTCTACTACTTTTAACTCCAGGTCTAGGGGAATCTGACTTCCTCTTCTGGTTTCTGAGGGTACTGCACCCACATGTATATTTTCCCACCCACTCCTCCACCCCTCACCCTGGCCCCATACACGTAAATGAAATAAGTCTTAATAAAGTAAAGTAGAACTTCCCTTATTTTAAAATAATTTATTTAATCTCAGGTGAAGTTCTCCTCTTGTACTGTGTCAGAAACCAGCTTTGTATTAGGGATCATGTGGAAAGGCATTGTCTGTGGTGGCTCTGGAAAATGCTGATATATATATGTCTGGCTGCATGACCTCAGATCATGGGCCTTGAGTTCTGTGGTTCCCACTAAAAGACAGCATGGCTCTTCACCCTACTAATATGCTTCCAGGCCTGTAGACCCCTCTGTGTGAGATGTAGAATAAAGGACAGTTTTAGATGTTCCTCTGATCTCTGGGCCACAGAAAGCTCGTGTTGCCTATATTTGCACAGAATTCAGTACTTTCTTGCTATGAGTGCCATCATTTCTATCTCTCTACAGCTTGTAGCTTTCCTGGCTCCCAGTGGAACCACAGATGTCTAAATGACTCTGGGATTTGGTCTTGCTCTTGTCCCAGAACCCAGGGGGAAATAGGAGGGGCAGCAGGTACCGGGGCTCCTCTAGGATTCCTTCTTCTTCAAATGTCTTCCCTCCTGCCTGACCATCCTGTTCCCAGTCCTGGGAAGGCTTATTAGGCTCTAACATAAAGGCACAGCTCTGAAGAGTGTAGGTTAAAGGCAGGAAATATCACAACAAATAAACGGTTCTCTGAGAAAAATTACCCCTGGAAATAAAAATGACCCCACATTGAAGGACAGCCAGAGCTACTTGTTATAACGGGAGAAACAGATTCATTTTAGGACTGTTGCAATGGGGAAAGAGAACGCAGTGCAGAGCTGGGCTGGGTTCTGGATACAGCAGGGGCAGGAGAAAATCTACAGCAGGGAGCACGGTGGGTGGCAGAGGGTGGCACAGGATGGACAGGAAATATCAGGAGGCAGGAAGGTTCTTGGTGCACTCACCTAACAGGATTCTTGCAGATGACTGGGCAGGACACTGCACGTCACCTGGGCGATGATGACTCAGAGTGAGGAACCTGGTTAGACGTCAGGGTGAGAAAGTAGCCTGACTGCGCGGAATTCCTGCTAAAGCTTGATTTTATCGAGAAACAGAAGGCCTGGGACAGGGATCAGGACGTCGACTAAAAATGGAACAGGAATCAGGACGCGGGCCACAAACTTAGTCAGGGGGAGAGAGAAACTTTGTGCCTAGGACAGTGTCACTTCACTCCTTTTGGGTCCTCAAGTCAACTTTTATCTGGAGCAGTTTTAGGGAGCTGGAGCTGGAGAGGGAAAAACAGAAAATGCCCAAAGAAAATAAGTGGGTATGCGTCCGCTCAGCGGGGAGCAGGCGAGGGCATGCTTGTGGGAAGACTTGGTTAGATTCTCCAATTCCTTGCGCTGTCAGTACTGCTCAACTTTGCCCCAGACCTGGTCTATGGACTTCTGACCATCGAGAGAGGAACACATTGGAGGCAAAAGAGGTCAATATCTTATATCAAAACAGGGGTTATGAGCTGCGCTTAGTGTTTCTTTGGTTGGATTGGTTTAAGAATGGTGAGCAAAACCAGGCTTCCGGAAGCTAATAAACCTTCGCTTGGCTGAAAAATTCCTGCGTTCAGAATCCTGGGCTGGAAATCTAACGTTTTCAAGGAAGGTTTTCCTCTGAAGCACGTTTTTGGTTATCATTAGATAGTCACGTTCTACGGATGTTAGCAAACAGATGCCATGTTTACTGGGCGGTCCTTTGGAAAGTTCCCTTGCCAGGGATGCAGGCAGCAGGAGCTAGGAGGCCCCTGCTTCCACCGCAGATAGACAGAGCCGCGACTCAACCCGACTGCCACCTAGTGGCAGGACGCCCGCAGTTCGAGCGAGTTTACCAAGCTGAGTTCATCAGCCCAGGAACTTCGTAATGCAAAACTGAACTAAATAAAGATAGGGGGAAATAGATATTATAAGAAAAATGCGCTATTTGTGCTCCAGCTCCATGTCAACGCATTGCATCCACAAATAGCGTCCGTATGTGCTAGTCGGTATACTAAAAGTGAAACGTATATTTTTAAATGTGCCCTATCTGTGGCTATAAAAAGATGGCTGATATAAAACTTGGGATGACTCATTTTACGGAGTAAGATGTAGGATTCTATAATGCTTAAAAAGTATGGTGGGACCAGAAAGCTGAGCTGGGTGGGTAGCAAACTGGGTTGGTCTGGAGGAGCCTGCTGTGCAGAAACCACAGAGGAGGCTGAGGAGTGGGCGAGAGCTCGCAGTCCTTGAGGAGCTGGCACTAGAAGGATCACAACTCTCTATTTACAAACAACTCTCTATTTACGAACTATAGGATTAATTTTTTGTCGAAGTTTATATCCTTGTTTGGACACATTTTCTGTGCTAGAAAGGCTAACAGATAACAAAGAGCATCTTTCTTTTCAGTTCCAATGGGATGTGGATCCACCGTCCCCACCCCACCCCACCCACCCCCACTTCTAGAATTAAAAACCATGGACTTGAATGTCATCTTTCCCTGGTACTCTCATTAATCATTGAAGTTCCAGTTGCTTCCTGACCCTCTTTTATCTAAGTAACTTTTTTTTTCCTAAAATGCAAAAATCTTAGAATCTGCAGGGAAAGAACCGGCCCTGTTTTTATAGCCCCTTCTCACCCAAAGCTCTCTTGGACCCCAAAAGGACCATAACTTGATATCCTAGCTAAACCCTTTCTTTGACATGTATAAGTACTGATGTATATACTTATGAGGGGCCCTATGGATGTCACACTTAGCTATAATATTTTCTTTTAAAATCAATGTTAAGCTAGACAAGCTGACTCATGCTGGTAAGTCTAGTCTCTGAGATGCTGATCCAGTCTCAAGGGTGCGAGTTTGAGTCCAACTTGTCTACACCATGAGTTCAAAGGAAACTGGACTTGAGGTGAAACCCTGTTTCAAAGAACCCAAACCAACAAAAAATACCCCCACTGTCTTATTGAGGTATAATTTACATGTAACAAAATATCCAATGGAGTGTACGTACAACTTCCTCATTTTCAATAAATGTCCAACTCGTGAAACCAACACTCCAATCAAGTCACCCTCTACCCTAATCCCATTGCAGACATGACTCACTTTTTTGTCACCACAGTTTAACCGGGCCTTTCTATAACGTCTTTAGATGGAATTGTGTGTTGTGTTGTCTTTGGTGTCGGGCTTCCCTTGCTCATTATAATTATCTAGGTTTGTTAATGTTTTCATTTCTTTCTAGTGTTGAACTGTGGTAGGAATATATACAACATAAGATATACATTCGACCACTGGTGGTAATTTCACGTCAATCTAGTTGCTGCAAATAGTCATATGTAAGTTTTAATGTCTACTTACATCTTCATTTTTCTTGGCTAGGAATAGATTTGCTGTGTCAGCTGTTCACTGCATGCTTGTTCTCTTGAGTGGCCTGGCCATTTTGAATTTCTCACCAGCACTGACTGAGAGTTTCAGTGGCCCCACATCTTTTCAAGTGCCTTTGCTGTAGTTAATTTTGATGGATGCGTAGAGGCATCCTACCGGCTCTAGCTGCTGCCCTACAGTGACTATTGAGCATCTTTTCCTGTGCCAGAGTCAATGAGCCAGTCTGGTGTGCTGGTGGCCGCTATTAGTTAATCGGGTAGATTTTTTGTTTTGTTTTGTCTTGTCTTACTGTGTCACTTTAATTTGTGACACACGATAACCACATAACTGTTGTGACACTGGCTTAGGACATCTAGGGGTGTGGAGAACTGGGGTTTCTTTGATTTTGCAACAACTGTGCGTTTTGCTTATACCATGACTGTCTCCTTTGTTAACACAAATGCATGGAAGTGCCACACGTAAGAAAATGTGTTTCCCTTTCTCTACCAAACAGGTTTCTCTTAAGTATGTTCACTTGTCCCATAACTTTAAATATAAATTAAATTGTTTTCTTGCATCTATGTGTGTGTGTGTGTGTGTGTGCATGCATGCACGCGCACACATCACTCTGAGCATGTGGAGGTCATAGAACAACTTACAGTGATTGCTTTTCTCCATCTACTCTGTGGGTCCTGTGGATTAAACCCAGGTCTTGGCAGCAAGCACCTTTACCCGCTGAGCCATCTCACTGGCCCATTCCTTTCTTTTAGAAGTGATTAAGACGACTGAAAAGATTTGGAAACTGGAGCATAGAAGAGAAAAGATCCCACTGTCTTCAGTTCAGCATCCTCCCCTTTCACAGGGTGAGATTTCTCGACCTTTAAGGAGTTCCTTTTCTGCTCTGATTTGCATTCTTGTGAGTGTTGGTTTTTATTTGACTTCAGCTTGCATATCTCCTGAGCCATGATTAGAACAACACCTCACAAAGCCCCAGCAACATATGAAGCCAAGCAGTGCTGCTCTTGTGGTTCAACGGAGAGTCCTCGAAGAGACTCTGCACACCTTCTCCCAGGAGGGCAGCCAGGGACACTTCAGTATGTACATATGGACAGGATGACCTGGTCTTGGAGTTGGCCTTCTTGTAAGCTTTAATTTGGTTTTAATTTTTCAGTTCAGTAATTTGATTAAAAAATATTGGAGCCCAGTGAACCTACGGTACTTAATCATGTCTAAGTAAGCTTGGCCAGGGCAGTGTGAACGCTGAAATTACCTTTGTTCTTAAATGGTCATTGCCAGTGTAGCAGTCTCTGTGACACCCCCTCCCACCCCAGAGATCGGTCTCAAGCCTGCCCATGTTTTGTTTTGTTTTCCTTACTATTTTGTTCGAATATCAATGGCTTATTCCTGTCCGCACGGAAGGAAAGGGCTGTACCAACTGCTTTTATTCTGCCCCTTTAAGAGCACTCAGTGGTGGTGGTGGTGGTGGTGGTGGAATCAATAAGAACTAAGGAGAATGACACATATGTATGGAATGCCACAACAAAACCCATCACTTGGCCTGCTAACATGGGTGGGGCACGCCAAGAAGCCACCTCCATCTCTCTTAAGCCCTGCCCACGCCTCAGGGTACAGGTGTTCTTCACTTACCTTGGCTCATGGCTCAGCCTCCAGAAAACTTTCCTGGCTCAGCTCCTCTCCAGCTGGATTCATGTCTATGACACTGCCATATATGATAAGAGGAAATCCTGCAGCATTCCTGAGCAGCCCAACGGCTTCTGATCTCAAGGGATTATAAGGTGTCTGTGTCCACTGCCAGGCGCAGGCTCCTCAGCTCCTCTCTCATCCAACCCATTCAGCACCGATGCCCAGCAAGACAAGTTGAGAGCATGCTGGCTTCTCCATTCTCCTATGCCCCTCCTCCTTTGCCCCATTCCCTGCCTAAAATGTCCATTACCAGCTCTTCCCTTCTCTGGCTCTTCATAGACCGAAAGCTCAGAGCTAGGGGCGCTGTGGGCTGGCTCCTCACGTATCCGGCATCTGGTTTGGCAGGTACTAAATAGATAAATGTTCTTTGGCTGCTCCCTCTAGATCTGCGTGGCCACAGTACACGATCAGAGCACCTCTGCCCTCTGGTAGGTGGAGGTTGGAGTTGCCTGCAGGTCCGCTGGCTTAGGTCCCCTGGCAAGGACACCTAAGCATGATGTGTTCATTCATTCAGCTTTCTGGGCCATGCAGTTGCTTCTCCTGGCTTCCTCTGAGTCCTGGTTCCTGATGGTTATTAGTAAGCCTCTGGCTTTTCTTTCTGCCATTCCTGACTGACTTCCTAGCTAATATCCGATCTCTGCTCAGCAGTGGCAGGACTCTAAGGCTCTGGTAATCACAGTGACCTAGGCCTCTTTTGGAGAAGAGGAAAAACATACTGGAAGGAAATCATTCCCAACTCCACTATTTGGATTTATTATTTTGGGGTCTTGCTATGTATCCTGAGCTGGACTTAAGCTCAGATCTTCCTACCTCACCCTCCCAAGTGCTAGATTATAGGCATGTGAGAACCACACTGTTCCAAGTACACACACACACACACACACACACACACACTTAACACAGTTTTGCCCATTGTATAACATTATCCTAAGTAACTTTTTTAGACTAGTCAAGAGTATTTGTTGCTTTTACAGAGGATCCGGGTTCAATTTTCAGCACCTACATGGTAGCTCACAACCATCCATAATTCTATTTCCAAGAGATCTGACACCTTCTTTCTGACGTCTGCAGGCACCAGGCATGAATGTGATGCACATGCATACATGCAGGCAAACACTCAGACATATTAGATAAAAATAAATCATCTAAAAGTATTTTAAAGTTACATTTTATTTACTTTGTGTTGTGTATGTATAATGTGTGCATGTGCACGCATGGCAGAGCACACATGCAACATTCAGAAGAACTTGCAGGGGCTGGTGAGATGGCTCAGTGGGTAAGAGCACCCGACTGCTCTTCCGAAGGTCCAGAGTTCAAATCCCAGCAACCACATGGTGGCTCACAACCATCCGTAATGAGATCTGGCGCCCTCTTCTGGAGTGTCTGAAGACAGCTACAGTGTACTTACATATAATAAATAAATAAATATTAAAAAAAAAAAAGAAGAACTTGCAGGACTCTGTTCTTCCCTTCTACATTGTGAGTCCTGGGGAACTTGGAAGGTCAGGTCATTGGTTCGGTGACAAGTACCTACCGGCTAAGTCATCTCCCCAGCTCCAACTAGGCATTTTAGCAAGAAGTGCTAGATTGTAGTCATATCTTTAGTTCAAATTCCAGTGCTAGAGACTGAACTGAGTCTTTTGCATGCACGGTAAGCTCTGAGCCACACCCTGATGCCTGTGGTCATATGTTTTATGTTCACCATTTCTTAGGTGAAACTCGTCTTCATTTGGGGGTTCACTAAAGAGAAATACGGGAGAGCAATGCAAAAGTGTTGATTGAAAAAAACGTCAAGAGGCACATCTTCAGGTAACGTGGGTCTAGGCTCGTCTAGACATGGCAAGCTGTGTCAAGGTGAGTCTGACACGAAGGGGTAGAGGAGCTGAGGAAACTGATGCTTAAGGAAAGAAAGCCAGGTGGCCTCAGGTTTCCCACGTGAACTGGGATGAGTCAGCAGAGGAGTAGCTATCTGGTCCCCTGCACCTGGCTGCTGGGCCCAGGCCAGAGAGGAAAGTGCGGAGAGGTATTGCAGCTGGTGGCTCTCACCACACCACGAGGAGGAAGAGGAAGCTTTTCCTGTCAGTAGATAAGGAGGAACCGCTGGAGTACAAGGTGCTATGATGAAATGTGACCTCCAGAACCCTGTAGATGTCTCAGTAACTTTCTCCTGCCGTCAGCAGCAAGCTGACTGGAACTTCTGAATGATTTTGGGCCTCCCTATCTAGACAAGTGGTCTGCTTTATCCCTGGTCTGTTGGGCTGCACGGTCCTCTCTGCTTGGGCTCAGTCCGCCGGAGTTTATTGAGCACCTGTGGTGTGTTGCCCACTGTGGCTAGTGTGAGGTGGTCAGGATAGGATTTGGGGTCCGAGGTCTCTTAGCTTCCCTACTGAGGGTGCTGACTGTGGAGGATACCCTAACCCTCCACAGAACAAGCATACCACTGCAACCTGTTGTGAGTTCCCTGACCTCTGGGTTGGGTGGCTAAGGGCTAGTTCCTCTCTCTCTCTCTCTGAGCCTAGGTGGTTAGGTGTGGGAAAGAGAGTCTGCAGCTCTTCTCATAGTCAGCTTCCTAGAAGACAGTTGAAGTTGGGAGAGAGTGACAGCTCTCCTGGACTTCCTTTCAGAAGGCTCTGACCAGATACGTTCAGGACCTAGGTACAGGAAACAGAAAGTAGACAAGAGCAGGGCTGGAAAGTCCTCACCAGACTTGGTGTTAAGAAGTGTGCCTCTCCTCAGAAAGCAGCAGCAAGGCCAAGGGAGCCTGCCTGCCTAGGGACAGTGAGAGTGGCCAAGGCAGGGCTATGACTCCCAGCCACCCCTCAAAGCCCTCCACCATCAACTTCTCAAAGGACACACGCCTGCTTCCCTTCTCCATGTCTCTTCACTTCATTTCCTTCATAGAATGAGGCCCTTTCTGATTGCTCAGCTCATACCTTATCACTGGCCTGTAGCTACCGCTGGCCTGAGAACTGTGTGCAGGTGCCTTGGGGTTATAGCTTGAGCTAGCACACAGTGGGTACTACCATGCTATGCTTGTCAGTGGTTTTAAGGAACTAGTATTTATTTTAAGTGGTTCTCAAACAATAGCAGCAGCAGAGCAAACCATAGCAGAGCCCGTGGCCATGGTGATAACCATAGCAACAGCATCAGCCTCTGCTCAGAGTGATAGAGAAGTGTTAGGTCCCATATACATTTATTCTCTGATCCTCAATGTCATTCTACCTGGAAGGAAAGTCAGGCCAATTGTTAGATCCTGCAGCAGGGCTGGGATTCACATAAAATCTCCGGATTCCATGCTGGCCATAGGAAGTGATAGCGCCTTAACCCTGGGGAGCTGGGAAGGTAGATGTTGAAGAAAACTGTTCCACAGCAGTACCTGTCATTTCCTCTCTGTGACCTGGAGCAAGTAACCTGGCTGCTACTTTGCTTCGGTTCCCGCTATAAGATGAAATCTTAAAACAGTTTGATTTTTGTCTGCTGTGATTTTTAAAAATAGTTTTGAAGCACAATTTGTATACAACAAACATACCCAAATTAGACATATGATTTGATTGTTTTTGATAAAGAGGTAATTGCATTGTAACTCACTCCCCATGAATGACCCAGGACAGTTCTGCCTCCTCCCAAAGTCAGCTGCTTTGCTTTGCCATGAGTCTGTTTTCCCTGCCCAGGCAAGCTCTGGGCTGGTGGCCCCTGGGAGGAAATTAATTTTGCTTTTTCTGAGTTTCACAGAGAACTTCCTTGTATATAGCCTAATATATCTGGCTTCTCTCTCTAAGAATAATGTATACGTTTTTCAATCTAGCCATGCCATAACACGTATATTCCACTGCATGGGACATATCACCTTTGCTCACCTTGCTCTCAGGTATGTAGAATATATTTAATTGATTGACAATGTGGTTGGATTTAAATGGCCATTTTGCCATCTGCTTCAGTGTGTAGAAGAGGGAAGAGGTAGATGAGATGGGGAGATGGAGATGTGGAGATTCGGGGAGAGAAGCTGTTAGGTTTTTTTTTGTTTTGTTTTTTGTTTTAGATTTATTTATTTTAGGTATGTGAGTGCATTGTCACTATCTTCAGAGACACCAGAAGAGGGCATCAGATCCCATTATAGATGGTTGTGAGCCACCATGTGGTTGCTGGGATTTGAACTCAGGACCTCTGGCAGAGCAGTCAGTGCTCTTAACCACTGAGCCATCTCTCCAGCCCTGCTTTTAGGTTCTTTTGGCTATGCTGCCATGTGCTTTCAATATCTCACTGGCTATCTTGTGATTTAGAAAGCCCACAAAGACAGGCAGTCATGGACTCAGCAAATAGAAACCATGAGGCAATATTCCTACTGAATATGAAAAAAAATGTTTTGAAATGATTTGTGAAGCACGTTCCTTTGTTGTGGGCTGTAGACTTCGCAAGGAGCAAGTGTCTCTGTAGTAGGATGCAGACACGTCAGCTTTGTTCTCAGTCTGTGCTGAACTAACAGCTAAAAATAAAATGAATTCAAACCCAGGGTCTCTCTGCTGTGGTCTGGATGTTCTACACACACACACACACACACACAAAGGTTGGACAGGTTGGATATCCAAGACGGTGGCACTGGAAATTGAGCATGTCAGGAGACATACATCCTTCTCCTGCGACTGGATCAGTTCCTGTGAAGACAGGCTAGACCTGGACCATCCTCATCTCTTCCTCTCAGAGACATGCTACTGCTAAGCTCTGTGAAGCGCTTCACTATGTTATACCACAGCAGGAAGCTCTTTCTTAATGTATGTAGCCACCCATGCTTGTACTTTTCTGCTTCTAGAACCATGAACTTAAATAAATGATTTTATGTTACAAATGACTCAGTTTCAAGTATTCTGCTATAGCAACAGAAAATAAACTCAAACACTTTGTCTTACTTGTCTGCTTTGCTTATGCTCCCTCAGTTCTTAGCAGCATGCATGATGATAAGAAAGAAACCTCATTTAACGGATTCTATGTTATTTGATTAGGAAATTGCTCGGAGGAGCCAGTAGATGTCTTCTTAAGTCGTTAGTAAATAACCAAGTGCAGTGATTTCCAATGAACAGTGAACATGGTATAATAAATGTAGCAACTATTGGTCTTGCTCGTGAAGCCTAGAGATGACTTTACATAGAACTTGGTTGCATTTATAATCATCGCAGCTCACCTTTGAGATGAACTCTCTATTCAAAGGTCAGCAGCAGCTTGTTTATTACAGACTGAAAAGGAGATTTTCCCCATAGCATTGAACTAGGAGTCCATCTTTCTTCTCTTTCCTCAATCCTTCCCAATGGGAATATTTTTCTTTTTTTTTTTTATCCATTTTTACTTGCAAGATTATAAACATTTTAATGAAAAAGAAAAGGGAGAGTCTTAAAATTAATATGAACTTCTCAGTGACCTACAAGTCAGGGTCAGCTAGCAGAGAAGACAACCTAATGGTAAAATGCTAAAGCAGACATGCTGGCTATTGTCATTCGTGTCTCTCTTACTGAAATTACAGTCTTCTTCTTCTTCTTCTTCTTCTTCTTCTTCTTCTTCTTCTTCTTCTTCTCTTTCTCTCTCTCTCTCTCTCTCTCTCTCTCTCTCTCTCCCTCTCTCATTTTTAGGTCGGGTTCCTCTTTTCTGTGTAGCCCTGGCTATCCTGCAACTCACTCTGTACATCAAGCTGGCCTTGAACTCAGATCCTCCTGCCTCTGCCATCTGAGTGCTGAGATTAAAGGTGTGCCACTGCCATCTGGCCAAAATTATAGCATTCTCTAGAGAAAGACTATAATTTCTCCATTTTTCCTTCTGTGTATAAAATCCATTGAAAACCTTTATGTTTCATTATTTGTTAATTACTAAGTCAAATTCCAACATAGACATGTGGCTTAAAATTTAAAATGAGGTTTAAAATGATGTGTAGCTTGTCAATCAATGTTGGTGTGTTTCCATAAGAAGAGGGACTTTTATGTTAAAGGGTCAATGTTGAGGGGTATTCACCAGAGGAGACTGCTCAGACATGAGTTTAAACCGATAGAAAGTCTTTATTAGCCAGCCTGTGACTATACTGGGTGTTTGGGACCCCAGTGTAGCACCGAGCTTTTCTCAGGGTGAGCTTTTAATCACAAAAACCATGTCCTGGGTTGACATACTTCATTTAACAAGAACAGTTAGCCAGAAGCAGAACTACAGAATCTGAAAAGCTTCCCTATGGCGTTTGATGGATTAGGACTTTGTTTTCATTTTGGCAGGTGGTGCTGTCTACATGCTGAGTTTTACAGCCTGAATGGTGTTTCCATCATGGGATCAGTTGTGTTAAGGTCTGGGGTCTACTAAGGTCTGGGGACCTGTTACAGTCAGCAGCATCACTTGGAAGATTGGACCCGACAAGACACTATTGTCAGAAAAGCCATGTCAGCATCTGAGTGTTTTCATTTTCCCATAGGAGCAAGGGATAAGAGGAGGGAGGAAGGCAGAGAAATCCAACTGAATGGGTGGGGCAGAAAGAATTCCCAGAGTCAGGCCAAGCTTCATCCTGGTTCAGCTCTCCCATTGCTTTCACAACTAAAGGACCAGAGCAAAGCTAGCACAGCAGTCTCTAGCCAGTGCTGAGCTCCAGTGGGATGCTGTTACTATTGTTACAGTCACTGAGTGCTGTTACTATTGTTACAGTTACTGAATGCTGTTCCTATTGTTACAGTTACTGTGCAACAAATGCTGCTAGAATTGTGGTTGACGCACATCTAGCAGGATCCCTTTAGATTCCCCCAGCTGAAGCAGCCTCTCAGTTGACACTCCTCACCGAACTCTCACCATGGCTTGTTTTCAAAAGCTGTTGGGCCCAAGATGCATTTTGTTTTAACTTTTTTTCATGAAAAATTCAGCTTGTAGTCTAATATGATTGAAGCTCAGCCTGAATTTGTTTTATAATGCATTGAACTAGAAAGTCTATGAGCAGTGAATTATTCAAGATGCGTGGACAAACGAGGTATCTGGGCTCTCACATGAGGAGGGGTGATCAAAGAAATAAGCAAAATTCTGTGTGTCTTGTTATCTCTAAAAACTCCTTCAACCTTCACCTTGGCCAGGTTCTTCACTTCAGTTATTAATGAATGTCCAATTTGACCACAGCCCTCTGAACCACAGGCTCCCAATAATATTTCTGAGCCTTTATTACAATTGTAATATATCATTGGATTTTCAAACACGATTGTCCAGTGGCTATTTGACTTATTTATTAATGAGAGGATTTTGATGATAATTTAGTGTGCTTGCATGTAAGATTGAATTATAAATTATTCCCACTGAAGGTGATGAGCAGCAGCTTCCCTGAGACTTGGCAGGCACCATTGGAATTAACCCTGCAATCTTGTGCTTCCTGCAAGAACCACGACTTCACACAGCTGCAAACTGGTATCTGCTAACAGAAATCTTCCAATCAAATTCCCCCTCAGCAAGGGCCCTACTTCTGGTGTTCATAGTATGTGAACGTCATTTGTATTAATATCTCCCCGAAACCTCGTACCATGTTGTTGTCCATGTGACACTGTAGATTCCAGGTTTTTAAATATAAATTGAAACAACAATCAGACACTGACATTGGAGGTCAAAATTACTGCAAGAGACAGAATATCTTGCAGAAAGTTTCTGTGAGGAAAAGAGCTTGTCTGTATTTCCGAATGTTTCTATGAACAAAGGAGCTTGACTACATTTATACTAAAAAAAGGATACGGTCTGGGAGAGAAGAACTGTGCTTAGCGGAGAAGTGAGAGATGCTCTGCTTTGAGGACAGAAAGTCACAAACAATATTTCCAACTGCCACTGGTCTTGTGTCCTTTGTACGCAAACAGTGGAACTGGTTGTTCAGGAGGACAGTGAGACACTGGGGGTAACTTGAGTGCTTTTTCAGGTCCCAGAGGATGGAGTGGGAATAAGAGGAAAGCAGAGGTCAGCCCAAGGAAAAGAAGTCTCTGTGAGCAGGGGCTGCTTCCCAGAAAAGACAAGGTACAGTGACCTACTTAGCAAATGAAAACACAAACCAGAGGAGTCGGCCAAGGTCATGATACACAGCCTCTCCTGACCAGATGACTTCAGGTGTTCAGAGCAAGAACAAAATGTGTCTACATGAGGGATGTCTTAGTCAGGGTTTCTATTCCTGCACAAACATGACCAAGAAGCAAGCTGGGGAGGAAAGGGTTTATTCAGCTTACACTTCCATACTGCTGTTCATCACCAAAGGATGGAGGACTGGAACTCAAGCAGGTCAGAAAGCAGGAGCTGATGCAGAAGCCATGAAGGGATATTCTTTACTGGCTTGCTTCCCCTGGCTTGCTCAGCCTGCTCTCTTATAGAACCCAAGACTATCAGCCCAGGAATGGTCCCACCCACAAGGGGCCCTCCTCCTTGATCACTAATTGAGAAAATGCCTTACAGTTGGATCTCATGGAGGCATTTCCTCAACTGAAGCTCCTTTTTCTGTGATAACTCCAGCTGTGTCAAGTTGACACAAAACTAGCCAGTACAAGGGAGTTCCCTTAAACTTCCTTGGGCAACAAATCACAGACTGTTGAATTTTTTTGCTTTTCTAAGACTTTGTTAAATAAATGGCAGCAGCAAGCTGAGGTCCGGTCTATATGTGTTTTCCTGGTTTGGATGAAGGCAACATCTAAGAACAGCTCTTCCCCGGTGAGCACTTTATGTTAAGGCTGGATAGGCTTCCTTTGAACTGGCCCCCTGAGGTCACTGAAAGCTCCACAAACCAGATGCTTTGGACATACCCTGATGAGACCCAGATGTTCCAGTGTTCACCTCATTAGATACATTTTCTAGGTGAGTTCTGAAATAATTTTATTCAAAGCTTAATATTTGCCAGGAAGATGAAAGAGGTCAGATTTTATAGGCCCAAGCCTTCAAAAGTCTTGGAAGTTAAAGATTGTGTTGATGAGAAGTTATACTTAAATCCATATCTACATGCTGTCACTCACTCTCTCTCTCCATCTATCTACATGCTATCACTCATTCTGTCTCTCCATCTGTCTACATGCTATCCCTCACTCTCTCTCTCCATCTATCTACCTAACCTTATTGTGATCATAACTCCAACAAAATACACAGAGAAAAGTATCCATCATAAAAAACACTGAAAATTTTGAAGAAAATGTCTTTGGGTAAAGGCATTACTAGTGAAATGCTCTTGTTTGTGAATCTTGGTGACACTCTTCATGCCAGCATGAATGGAAGGGAGAGACTCAGCTCCCAGCTGCTATCTGCAGTGGCCCTGATGAGTCCCTTTTTCATATCTATTTAAGAAGTATCAAGTATTATGATGGCTAACATTATGTTTAAAGCTTAAGTTACTACACTTAAAAGATCTATAAAGAAAAAATTTCCTCTACCCTCTAAAAGCTGTACCAGTGAGAAAGGGACCCTGTTAGTCAGCTTGCTTAAGAATGACTAGAATGCCTGTGGTTTTTCTTGTAATTGTCTAGTCTTTTACAATTTTAAATACATCTGTCTATTATTCAATGTAGCCTCCCCCAGCCTTGAGCAGGTTGGCTCAGACCTGTTCTGGCACTTCCTAGGGTGGAGTCTTCTGACCTAGATAGGTCTATTGTTCTGCCAAGACTGCCAGCCACTACCGATGAGAGGCTGAACCTGTCTTCCTGAGATAAGCAACAGACTAAGTGCTGACAACCTGGACCAAGTGCTGTCAGGCTGGTGACAAAGCATCAAGAACCTGGTGTGGCGGGGGATGGGCCTTCCCCCTTTATAAGCTCAGACTCTTAGTAAACTGGGGTGGGGGGGGTGTATCAGAATTTTGTCTTGGTCTCGTTATTTCTCCCGCTGTTTCCTCCCATGCAGCTCCAGCCTCCCATTCAGGAACCTGATTCATGTAGCTGCGGGCAGCTACAATTCAAGATAATGGTCACTATGCTAACTGTGTGTTTCTGCTTCTGTAAATAAGCTTGCTTGCTCAAGATAGCCGATGATATCTGTTTGGTAACTGAGCCCCTGCTTACACACAGGCAGGATCCTTGCATGTAGGCAGGATATGTGCCACTCCCCACCCTAGAAAGACTGCATCTTGAGAATCCCGACTTTCTGGCGCAATCCTGGTGCCAATCTCAGTAAAGCTTCTTCTTTAGTTATTCATGGTCAGACTGGTGAATCTCTGAACAACCCGAGACCTGGTGCTTTTTATCAAAATTGTAATCATTCAATTTTACCGATGAAGACCTGGAAGCCAGATGCTAGTGTGAACGCCTGCTAGCTCAGAGAGGCAGAGAAAGCACCCAGCTGACCATCCTTCTCAGCTGATGTCCCAGAAGGAATCCCCTCTCTGATGTTTCTCAAAAAACCTCCTCCAAACTGAATGTCCCTCCTTTCTACTTCCCGTGCTTCTCTCTATCCATCATCCTGACTCCCTCTTACTATATTTTTTTCCTTAATAATCCTATGTTCACTTCCTGTCCACTGGTTGCTTACTCTACCTCTTGATCTATGGTTGGCTTTATTTAATCTTGTCTACAATGTTCAAGCAGAAAGCTCTTAGATTAAAGGTGTGTGCAAAGACTGAGCCACACCACAACTAAAAGCAGGGTTTTCCAGTAAATAACACATCTTAGGGCTCACAGTGTGATCAAATATCCTGCAACACAGACCTATAACAATGTGAGTCTTTTCTAACAAATACTATAAAACTCATGTTTAAGACAAGCAATTATAATCTTTTTGTCTCTCCCACATTGAAAGACTTTCATGCAAATGTTTTAATCTTCCCTCCCAGTAAAACCTTCGTTTACCCAGAGGCTCACTGTTCTAGGGATTTGTTGGCCTGGAGCAGTCACTTTTTTTTTCTTTGAGTTGTGACCCCTTTTTCTGTGTATGAATTATTTTCAGACTAGCCAGTTGAGTATGATTGTGAGGTCAGACTTCAGCCATTGGGGAAGACACAGCCACCATCTATGTTAGGGTAAAAACTCAATGCATTGCCTGTCTCAGACTGTTTCCTCTTTTGAGCACACCTGTTGAGGGCCATGCAAGAGGAACATCCAAACAGCTTTAGAACTCATGGAATGCAGCCCACCAGTTAGCACAGCTATGATGGGTGTGCCTTGGAGAGCAGAGCCCCAAGGGCTGTGGTCCTGAGGTCTTCGTGCTGTGGTGAGGTCTTGCTCTGCTTGTTGCCCTTGTATCTCTCCTAATCTATGAGTTGTATGAAAACTCTAAGGGGGCTTCTAGCCCCTCCCTGGGCAGTATTGTTGGCATTTACAGTATCAGTGGCTGAACTCTTTCATGCAGAGCTACAGATTAATGATTGAGCACCCTTGGAAAGAACTTAGAGATCCAGATTGTTAGCAATGACCAGCACCCTTAGAAAGAATTTGTAGAAGTAGCTTATTAGTAAAGTTAGGTTAAGACATTTTTGTTAGTGACTCTGATGTAGAGAAGTTTATGGACCAATTTAGAGTTTAGAAATGCACACTCTTAATAGCTAAGCTGGGGACTTTTTGAGGTCAGGGATCAAGAACAATGGCAGCTTGGCTGGCACAGGATGATGTGTCTCTTTTGCTAAAGCTCAACTGGTAATCAAAATGGCGATTAATTTCTTGTACCCATTTTTGCCCTCAGCTTCCTGATATGATTTAATAAGAAATTGTTAATGAGTAGATAGATGTGCACCCTGGCGATTTAAAGTAGAAATGACAGTTCTTTATATAAAAGTTCAGATTTGTGATTCTTTTAAGATTTTTATAGGGTTACCTTTTAAGATAAATAATAACAGAGTTGGCCATTTCTATGTAACTGCAAATTGCAGCCTGCCAGTAAGAGAAACTGGCTGATAAACTTACTTTGCTTGCTTACACCTTGTTAATCTATGTGAGTTCTTGGGAGTGATTTGTTTTTTTCTTTACCTCTGATATGTAAAATGTTTTTCATGTAAAGGAATTGGGGAACATACTTTTAAAAAAAATAATCATTCACTGTCAGAAAAATAGAATGTAGCCACATTGTAATTTTTATACTGCTTGAAAGATTTTGCTGGGATATATAAGCTGTGGGAGGAAAAATTAAAGTTATTGGAGCTTGTGGAAACTTGCTTCATCTACCTAGTGTGTGTGTTTGTGTGTGTGTGTGTGTGAGAGAGAGAGAGACAGAGAGAGAGAGAGAGAGAGACAGAGAGACAGAGAGAGAGAGAGACAGAGAGAGACAGAGACAGAGAGAGAGGCAGAGATTCCTTCTCCCCCTTTTTTGCAAGGAACCTTTCACTGCCCCCCCCGGGAGTATTTTGCCAGCCCAGTAAATCAAGTTTTTTCCCCTCAGAGATAAGCCTTCTGAGTGATCAATTGCTGATGCTACACCCTGCCTCAGTTTACCCTGGACATTGAAGCTGGTCTTTGACATACGCCCTCTTGATCCAAAGTAAAATTTGCCTGTCCAGACACTTCAGTTGGATTAATAATATCTTCCTTTTTAAACCCAAACTTACTTCTAACAATTTGGGGGATCAGTTGGACACCTATCTCTCCTAACAGAATGACTCAGACCTCCTACCAGAGGAGATGCTTGCCACCAACTCTTTTTCAGGGATCCTAGGGTGTTGGGTCTCTGGCACTTTCCAGATCAGCCAAAGAAGAATTCAAGTCTGGAAAGGTCTGGACAACACAGGGAGCAGAGGTCCAAGGAAATAACCATGGATACCAGGAATTCTCTGTGCACCCCAAAGGTAAAATGCTGGGGGGACGAGGTGAGAAAGATCTCAATAAAAGAGCATTGAGCACAATAGAAACCAGAATGGGAAAGTAACTAAAGGAAAAAAGAAAAGAAAATGAAAACAAAGAAAGGAAGTATTACCCCCAAACAGGAGAAACAGCTTTTCTGGCTGGCCCATAGGCTTCCACACCCTATTTAATATAACTGTTCCTTACCCAACTATGGAGACATTGAACAATATGAGGCCTCTCGAATTTAAGTTTAGTGTCCTATCTTCACTCTCTTGGGACAGAATTACCCTTTCTTTCCTTTGGCACCCATCACCCTCAGAGACCCTGGGAGACCTTGGCTATTTTCTGGTGTCAAGGGCAAAGGAAGTCTCTTGGTGTGGTTCAGTCTGACGGCCTTAGATGATGTTGTCTGGCTGCTGCCTTTCTAACTGGGTCAAAGTGCCACACAAGGCTGCTAAGGTTTTCCATTTGGATTAACTATTTCAACCAGCTGACTTGTAAAGGTCTTGAATTACAACCAACATGGAAAATCAGAGATCCATCTGATCTTAGCCTCACCCTATACTCAGAATGGGATAAAATGGGAGCAAACAACATCTTATGTTTAGGAACTAAGGAGAAGGTAAGGCATCATACAGATTATAATGGCTGGTGGCATCCACAGTTATGATTTGTGTGGTAAGACATATAGTTTCACCTTTCATGGCATGGGCATGAAATTTCTTCCTCTGTTCATTTGCTATTTCATGCCTACCCATTGAGGCCATAGGTAGCATCTTATCCTATGTCAATGCTAACCTAACTAAGGTATCTTCTTATTTAAAGAAATGAGTGAAATTGCCCATATTTTGTTGGGAGACAAGATCTCCCTACGTAGACCAGGCTGTTTTCAAACTCACAGAGATCAGCCTGTTTCTGAGGTGTGTGTACTCTACCTAGCTGAAACTATGCAAATTTAGGCTGGGTTATGTATGGATCCCACAAAATTTATTTCCTGGTGGAGGATGGTCTCACTTTACCACGGAGCTGAGCTCATATACAGAAAATAATCATGTGTTTTGCCACTGTCTTTGCTGATTACCTCATTTATATATCTTAATTAACACAGAGAAGGGGAGCTGGTGTCTCACTAGAGCCTCCACTCCCACTGGCTAATATTCATGGTACTAGAAGGTATTCTGTACACTACTGATGGCAAAAAGCAACCATCAACTCAGGTCAAAATCCTGTGATCTACAATGGTGGCCTGCCTGCAAAATATGCTGGCACAGAAGTGGCACAAATGTTATGGGAATAACCAACCATCCTCTGATTGAATTTAAGTCCCACTGCACATTGAAATGGAACCCGTGCCTGACCGTGCTCAGGTAGTCAAGAACAGGGGATTGGATAGAGTGTGGGCCAAAGGGAAATTCAGATACTACAGTTCTAATATGTAGCTTGTATTAGCTTAGGAGAATGTAGTAATAAAATTTCTTCTAATGACATTCTATTCTACCCATAGTTCAGTAGTACCTCACCCAATCATCATCAGAGACGCTTCTTGCAGTAGATGAAAGTTAACACAGAGACCCATAACTGGACAACATGCAAGTGAGTGAGAGACGCTGAAATACTCAGTCCTAAATGAGATGACTTCATCAAACCCCTCCACTCAGGGCTCAGGATGCTGTGCAGAAGAGAAGGCAGGAAGACTGCAAGAGTCAGAGGGAATGGATGACACCAAGGAAATAGTGACTTCCCCCATTATTTAATGGCTCCACTTGGAATTCTTCCACTTATGTATATATTTTAAGATGCTTCTACAGTAGTAGGTTTCCATATGACCCCTCAAATGGCTCTTAGTGTTTGTTGTCCCTTCCAGTATTTCCTCCCTTATTTACCTTTCTCCTCCCCCTCCTCCCTGTTTACTCCTCCCACTCCAGCCTTCCCCCTGTGTGAATCTCACTCAGAAAGGGAAACAAAACAGTTATCAGAGGTGGATGGGGAGAGGGTACTGGGTGGGAGAGGGGGTGAAAAGGGGTGTGGGGATGGCACAGGGTGTGGGGATCAGGGATTGGGAGAGGGCTGGGAGTGAGAATGGAAATTGGTGGAGGGCATCTCTGGGATTAGTTTGAAACCTGGGATGGAGGAGGCTACAGGAAGTCTATGGGGGTGACACTAGCTGAGTTTCTTACTAGCTGGGGATGTAGAGATGGAAGTGGCCACCTCCTGTAGCCAGGCGGGACTTCCAGTGCAAGGAGGGGGACATCAACCCACAACCCACCCACAAAACCTTCAACCTGAGATTTTTTTCTGCCTACAAGATGCTCAGGGATAGATTGAGCAGAGACTGAGGGAATGGCCAACCAATGACTGGTCCAACTTGAGACCCATCCCATTGGAAAGAGCCAACTCCTGACATTCATTATTAATGATACTCTGTATGCTTGCAGACAGGAGCCTAACATCACTGCCCTCTGAGAGGAGACATCCAGTCGTGGATGTAAAGAGAAGCAGAGACCCACAGTCAAACATCAGGTGGAGCTCGGGGAGTCTTGTGGAAGAGTCGGGGATAGAATTGAGGGAACTAGAGGGATCAAGGACACCATAAGAAGACCTACAGAGTCAGCTAACCTGGGTGCTTGTGGGCTCACAGAGTCTGAACCACCAACCAAAGAGCACGCAGGGCTGAACCTATGCCTCCCCCAATTTGTAGCAGAAGTGCAGCTTGGTCTTAATGTGGGTCCCCTAACAATTGGCTATCTCTGGCTCTTTTGCCTGTCACGGGATCCCTTTTTCCCTACCTGGACTGCCTGGCTGGGCCTCAGTGGGAGAGGAGGTACTTAGTCCTGTTGGGACTAGACATCCCAGGGTGGGGTTACCCAAGGGGGACTTCCCTTTCTTTGAGGAAAAGGGGAGGGGTAATGGGGGAGGGTAAGGGCAAGACTGGAAGGAGAAGAGGGAGGGAGGTTGCAATAGTGATATAATGTGAATAAAAATAAGTAAATTATGAAAAAGAAAAAGAAATAGTTTTAGCATATCCAAGCACAAATATTATGTACAGAGGAGAGAATATTAGGAAAAGAACAGTATACATGCTAGACATGGGTGCAGGCTTTTTTTTTTAAGATTTATTTTTTTCTAATGCTTATTTTTTTTTAATTTTTAATATTTTTATTACATATTTTCCTCAATTACATTTCCAATGCTATCCCAAAAGTCCCCCATAGCGCCCCCCACTTCCCTACCCACCTGTCTTAGTCAGGGTTTCTATTCCTGCACAAACAGCATGACCAAGAAGCAAGTTGGGGAGGAAAGGGTTTATTCGGCTTACACTTCCATACTGCTGTTCATCACCAAAGGAAGTCAGGACTGGAACTCAAGCAGGTCAGAAAGCAGGAACTGATGCAGAGGCCATGGAGGAATGTTCTTTACTGGCTTGCCTCCCCTGGCTTACTCAGCCTACTCTCTTATAGAACCCAAGACTACCAGCCCAGGGATGGTCCCACCCACAAGGGGCCTTTCCCCCTTGATCACTAATTGAGAAAATGCCTTACAGTTGGATCTCATGGAGGCATTTCCTCAACTGAAGCTCCTTTCTCTGTGATAACTCAGCTGTGTCAAGTTGACACAAAAATAGCCAGTACACCACCCATTCCCATTCTTTTGGCCCTGGCATTCCCCTATATTGGGGCATATAAAGTTTGCAAGTCCAATGGGCCTCTCTTTCCAGTGATGGCCGACTAGGCCATCTTTCGATACATATGCAGCTAGAGACAAGAGCTCCGGGGTTCTGGTTAGTACATCATGTTGTTCCAACAATAGGGATGCAGATCCCTTTAGCTCCTTTGGTACTTTCTCTAGCTTCTCCATTGGGAGCCCTGTGATACATCCAATAGCTGACTGTGAACATCCACTCCTGTGTTTGCTAGGCCCCGGCATCGTCTCACAAGAGACAGCTATATTTGGGTCCTTTCAGCAAAATCTTGCTAGTGTATGCAATGGTGTCAGCGTTTAGAAGCTGATTATGGGATGGATCCCTGGATACGGCAGTCTCTAAATGGTCAATCCTTTCATCACAGCTACGAACTTTGTCTCTGTAACTCCTTCCCTGGGTGTTTTGTTCCCAATTCTAAGAAGGGGCACAGTGTCCACACTTTGGTCTTCATTCTTCTTGAGTTTCATGCGTTTAGCAAATTGTATCTTATATCTGGGGTATCCTAAGTTTTGGGCTAATATCTACTTATCAGTGAATACATATTGTGTGAGTTCTTTTGTGATTATGTTACCTCACTCAAGATGATGCCCTCCAGGTCCATCCATTTGGCTAGGAATTTCATAAATTCATTCTTTTTAATAGCTGAGTAGTACTCCATTGTGTAAATGTACCATAATTTCTGTATCCATTCCTCTGTTGAGGGACATCTGGGTTCTTTCCAGCTTCTAGCTATTATAAATAGGGCTGCTATGAACATAGTGGAGCATGTGTCCTTTTTACCGGTTGGGACATCTTCTGGATATATGCCCAGGAGAGGTATTGCTGGATCCTCCGGTAGTACTATGTCCAATTTTCTGAGGAACCGCCAGACTGATTTCCAGAGTGGTTGTACAAGCATGCAATCCCACCAACAATGGAGGAGTGTTCCTCTTTCTCCACATCCTTGCCAGCATCTGCTGTCACCTGAATTTTTGATCTTAGCCATTCTGACTGGTGTGAGGTGGAATCTCAGGGTTGTTTTGATTTGCATTTCCCTGATGATTAAGGATGTTGAACATTTTTTCAGGTGCTTCTCTGCCATTCGGTATTCCTCAGGTGAGAATTCTTTGTTCAGTTCTGAGCCCCATTTTTTCATGGGGTTATTTGACTTTCTGGAGTCCACCTTCTTGAGTTCTTTATATATATATTGGATATTAGTCCCTTATCTGATTTAGGATAGGTGAAGGTCCTTTCCCAATCTGTTGGTGGTTTTTTTGTCTTATTGATGGTGTCTTTTGCCTTGCAGAAGCTTTGCAGTTTCATGAGGTCCCACTTGTCAATTCTCGATCTTACAGCACAAGCCATTACTGTTCTATTCAAGAATTTTTCCCCTGTGCCCATATCTTCAAGGCTTTTCCCCACTTTCTCCTCTATAAGTTTCAGTGTCTCTGGTTTTATGTGAAGTTCCTTGATCCACTTAGACTTGACCTTAGTACAAGGAGATAGGAATGGATCAATTCGCATTCTTCTACATGTTAACAACCAGTTGTGCCAGCACCATTTGTTGAAGATGCTGTCTTTCTTCCACTGGATGTTTTTAGCTCCCTTGTCAAAGATCAAGTGACTGTAGGTGTGTGGGTTCATTTCTGGGTCTTCAATTCTATTCCATTGGTCTATTTGTCTGTCACTATACCAGTACCATGCAGTTTTTATCACAATTGCTCTGTAGTAAAGCTTTAGGTCCGGCATGGTGATTCCACCAGAGATTCTTTTATCCTTGAGAAGAGTTTTTGCTATCCTAGGTTTTTTGTTATTCCAGATGAATTTGCAGATTGCACTTTCTAATTCGTTGAAGAATTGAGTTGGAATTTTGATGGGGATTGCATTGAATCTGTAGATTGCTTTTGGCAAGATAGCCATTTTTACAATGTTGATCCTGCCAATCCATGAGCATGGGAGATCTTTCCATCTTCTGAGATCTTCTATAATTTCTTTCTTCAGAGACTTGAAGTTTTTATTATACAGATCTTTCACTTCCTTAGTTAGAGTCACGCCAAGATATTTTATATTATTTGTGACTATTGAGAAGGGTGTTGTTTCCCTAATTTCTTTCTCAGCCTGTTTATTCTTTGTGTAGAGAAAGGCCATTGATTTGTTTGAGTTAATTTTATATGCAGCTACTTCACCGAAGCTGTTTATCAGGCTTAGGAGTTCTCTGGTGGAATTTTTAGGGTCACTTATATATACTATCATATCATCTGCAAAACGTGATATTTTGACTTCATCTTTTCCAATTTGTATCCCTTTGATCTCCTTTTGTTGTCGAATTGCTCTGGCTAGGACTTCAAGTACAATGTTGAATAGGTATGGAGAAAGTGGACAGCCTTGTCTAGTCCCTGATTTTAGAGGGATTGCTTCAAGCTTCTCACCATTTACTTTGATGTTGGCTACTGGTTTGCTGTAGATTGCTTTTATCATGTTTAGGTATGGGCCTTGAATTCCTGATCTTTCCAAGACTTTTATCATGAATGGGTGTTGGATCTTGTCAAATGCTTTTTCCGCATCTAACGAGATGACCATGTGGTTTTTGTCTTTGAGTTTGTTTATATACTGGATTACGTTGATGGATTTCCGTATATTGAACCATCCCTGCATCCCTGGGATGAAACCTACTTGGTCAGGATGGATGATTGTTTTGATGTGTTCTTGGATTCGGTTAGCAAGAACTTTATTGAGGATTTTTGCATCAATATTCATAAGGGATATTGGTCTGAAGTTTTCTATCTTTGTTGGGTCTTTTTGTGGTTTAGGTATCAGAGTAATTGTGGCTTCATAGAATGAGTTGGGTAGAGTACCTTCTGTTTCTATTTTGTGGAATAGTTTGTGAAGAACTGGGATTAGATCTTCTTTGAAGGTCTGATAGAACTCTGCACTAAACCCGTCTGGTCCTGGGCTTTTTTTAGTTGGGAGACTATTAATGACTGCTTCTATTTCTTTGGGGGATATAGGGCTGTTTAGATCATTAACCTGATCTTGATTCAACTTTGGTACCTGGTATCTGTCTAGGAACTTCTCCATTTCATCCGGGTTCTCTAGTTTTGTTGAGTATAGCCTTTGGTAGAAGGATCTGATGGTGTTTTGGATGTCTTCAGGATCTGTTGTTATGTCTCCTTTTTCATTTCTGATTTTGTTAATTAGGATGCTTTCCCTGTGCCCTCTAGTGAGTCTGGCTAAGGGTTTATCTATCTTGTTGATTTTCTCAAAGAACCAGCTCCTTGATTGGTTGATTCTTTGAATAGTTTTTCTTGTTTCCACTTGGTTGATTTCGCCCCTGAGTTTGATTATTTCCTGCCTTCTACTCCTCTTGGGTGAATTTGCTTCCTTTTGTTCTAGTGCTTTTAGGTACGTTGTCAAGCTGCTAATGTTTGCTCTCTCTAGTTTCCTTTTGGAGGCACTCAGAGCTATGAGTTTTCCTCTTAGAAATGCTTTCATTGCGTCCCATAAGTTTGGGTATGTTGTGGCTTCATTTTCATTGAACTCTAAAAAGTCCTTAATTTCTTTCTTTATTCCTTCCTTGACCAAGGTATCATTGAGAAGAGTGTTGTTCAGTTTCCACGTGAAGGTTGGCTTTCTATTATTTATTTTGTTGTTGAAGATCAGCCTTAGTCCATGGTGATCTGATAGGATGCATGGGACAATTTCAATATTTTTGTATCTGTTGAGGCCTGTTTTGTGACCAATTATGTGGTCAATTTTGGAGAAGGTACCATGAGGTGCTGAGAAGAAGGTATATCCTTTTGTTTTAGGATAGAATGTTCTGTAGATATCTGCCAGAACCATTTGATTCATAATTTCTGTTAGTTTCACTGTGTCCCTGTTTAGTTTCTGTTTCCATGATCTGTCCATTGGTGAAAGTGGTGTGTTGAAGTCTCCCACTATTATTGTATGAGGTGCAATGTGTGCTTTGAGATTTACTAAAGTTTCTTTAATGAATGTGGCTGCCTTTGTATTTGGAGCATAGATATTCAGGATTGATAGTTCCTCTTGGAGGATTTTACCTTTGATGAGTATGAAGTGCCCCTCCCTGTCTTTTTTGATGACTTTGGGTTGGAAGTCAATTTTATCAGATATTAGAATGGCTACTCCAGCTTGTTTCTTCATACCATTTGCTTGGAAAATTGTTTTCCAGCCTTTCATTCTGAGGTAGTGTCTATCTTTTTCTCTGAGATGAGTTTCCTGTAAGCAGCAAAATGTTGGGTCTTGTTTGTGTAGCCAGTTTGTTAGTCTATGTCTTTTTATTGGGGAGTTGAGTCCATTGATATTAAGAGATATTAAGGAAAAGTAATTGTTGTTTCCTGTTATTTTTGTTGTTAAAGTTGGCATTCTGTTCTTGTGGCTGTCTTCTTTTAGGTTTGTTGAGGGATTACCTTCTTGTTGTTTCTAGGGCGTGGTTCCTGTCCTTGTATTGGTTTTTTTCTGTTATTATCCTTTGAAGGGCTGGATTCGTGGAGAGATAATGTGTGAATTTGGTTTTGTCGTGGAATACTTTGGTTTCTCCATCTATGTTAATTGAGAGTTTGGCTGGGTATAGTAGCCTGGGCTGGAATTTGTGTTCTTTTAGTGTCTGTATAACATCCGTCCAGGATCTTCTGGCTTTCATAGTCTCTGGTGAAAAATCTGGTGTAATTCTGATAGGCTTGCCTTTATATGTTACTTGGCCTTTTTCTCTTACTGCTTTTAGTATTCTATCTTTATTTAGAGCATTTGTTGTTCTGATTATTATGTGTTGGGAGGTATTTCTTTTCTGGTCCAGTCTATTTGGAGTTCTGTAGGCTTCTTGTATGTTCATGGGCATCTCTTTCTTTAGATTTGGGAAGTTTTCTTCTATAATTTTGTTGAAGATGTTTGCTGGTCCTTTGAGTTGAAAATCTTCATTCTCATCCACTCCTATTATCTGTAGGTTTGGTCTTCTCATTGTGTCCTGTATTTCTTGGATGTTTTGAGTTAGGATCTTTTTGCGTTTTACATTTTCCTTGATTGTTGTGCCGATGTTCTCTATGGAATCTTCTGCACCTGAGATTCTCTCTTCCATCTCTTGTATTCTGTTGCTGATGCTCATATCTATGGTTCCAGATTTCTTTCCTAGGGTTTCTGTCTCCAGTGTTGCCTCATTTTGGGTTTTCTTTATTGTGTCTACTTCCCTTTTTAGGTCTAGTATGGTTTTGTTCATTTCCATCATCTGTTTGGATGTGTTTTCCTGTTTTTCTTTAAGGACTTCTACCTGTTTGATTATGTTATCCTGTTTTTCTTTAACGATTTGTAACTCTTTAGCAGTGTTCTCCTGCAATTCTTTAAGGGATTTTTGTGCTTCCTCTTTAATGTCTTCTACCTGTTTACCAGTGTTCCTTTGTATTTCTTTAAGTGTGTTATTAAAGTCCTTCTTGAAGTCCTCTACCATCATCATGAGATATGCTTTTAGATCCGTGTCTAGCTTTTCCAGTGTGTTGGGGTTCCCTGGACTGGGCGAAGTGGGAGTGCTGGGTTCTGATGATGGTGAGTGGTCTTGGTTTATGTTAGTAAGATTATTATGTTTACCTTTCGCCATCTGGTAATCTCTGGGGTTAGTTGTTGTCGTTGTCAGTGTTTAAAGATTGGAGGAGAAGCTGTGTTCCACTCACCAGAAGTCTCAAAATCCTGTGGCAGGGGTAGTGGGTAGCTGTTGGGTGTCAGCCGACCCTGCGCTCTAGCTACCCAGGTGCTGTTCAGGCCGGAAGACGCCTGTGGCCCTACTCAGGCCGGTTTTCTGTTTCCCTAATTAATTCAGTCTCAGGTCCCGCGCGCAATTGGATTGGAGCAGAAGCTGTGTTCCACTCACCAGAAGTCTTAAGATCCTGTGGTGGGTGTTGTGGGTATCTGGCGAGTGTCAGCCGACCCTGCGCCCTAGCTACTCCGGGTGCTTTTCTGACTGGAAGAGGCTTGTGGCCCCACTCAGGCCGGATTTCTGCCTCCCCAACCAAAGCAGTCTCAGGTCCCGTGTGATTGGACTGGAGCAGAAGCTGTGTTCCACTCACCAGAAGTCTCAAAATCCTTTGGCGGGGGTTGTGGGTAGCTGGCGGGTGTCAGCCGACCCTGCGCTCTAGCTACCCCGGTGCTGTTCAGGCCTGAAGAGTGGGTGCAGGCTTTTTAAGAGAGTCATAATGGTTTAACAATGATTGCATGTTCAAATTTTAGTGGCCTCCGATGGTACAGTGTCTAAAGTGTTTCTAAGGAGCTTTCATTTTTTTCATTAAAGGATCTCACTAAATGATATCCTGGGGTCTATTTGGTAAACTTATGGGTTGCCAAAAGAGAACCCCAGGTCACAAGGTAACAGGTTCTAATTTCTAAGAAAGTTAAGACTATTTTAATTCTAAACAATGTTTATAGTCTTGTTTGTGTAGTTCTCAAAACTTTTCAGGTTCACAGCTGGGAAGGGGGCATGCTCATTACTATTTTGTCCTTGCTATTTTTAACTTTCTAATTATTTATAGATATGCTACCCAATAGTAATAGAGGCCGGAGCCACAAGGCTAGCCATGTACATTACTGCAAAATTTCTCAAAGAAGGAAAAAACCCAATCTTACTTAGATATTTACACAACTTTAATATTAGATTCTATTCAGCATATAATCAACATAAAATTATTGCAGGATATTTTCAAGTTTTGTAAATAAATCTGGTGTGGGTTTCACACATATAACACACTTTAATTTAGAGATGCCTCATTTTTGTGGAAACAGATATTACAGCTCCATAAGAAGCCTTACATGCTGGGTATGGCGGTGCCTGCTCAATACTCCAGAGGCAGAGGCAGGAGGGATACCATGATTTTGTTGAGGCCAATCTAGGCTACATTGTTACTTTTCTAACTAGCCAGGAATATTGAAACCATGTCTCAAAATACAAACAAACAAACAAAACAAAAATAAGATTACAAGGTAAGTACAACTTATAAATATTAAATTAAATATATAACTTAAATATAAACTAAATGTAATATTAATAACTATTACTTAAGTAAAATATAAATTAAATATAAAGTTAAAATATAATCTTTAATTATAAGTGTTTGTTAACCCAACTCTGAAGTCCCCAGATAGTGACATAGCCACTTGTATCACCAAAAAAAACCAAACAAAAATAGTAGTAAAGAAGCAAGTTTGAATTATTAATCAGTCAATATGGTCACTTCCATATGGATTATCAGATTATATTGTAAGGGACTGACAGGGTGGAGAAGAGGCATGCACAGAGTGCAGAAGAGGCACACAGGGTGCAGAAGAGGCACATACAATTTATCTTGATCAACATGTGCTCATTCATACTCATCTCAGGACTGGTCATCAGAGACAGGCTCTGTCCCCATGAGAAGATCATTGGTTACTGGAGATTTCATCCTTTTCACAAAATGTTTATATATGGGATCCCATATCTTAAATATCTTATAGGATCGAGGGAGAGTGTCAAGATGACTTGTAAGAAAGGAGCTGGCAGGAAAACTGAGATGTTTTGATGCTAAATATAAAATATAATATAAGTACACACACACGCATACACACAAATATAAAATCTCATGAGATTTTAACAGGCCACTACTTAAGAGTGGAGCCACGAATGTCCTTGACAACCTTGTCACGTGTGCCTCAAACACATGTTTCTACAAAGAGACAGCAAAGAGCAATAGAGGCAGGAATAATGTGACCAAGGCTTTCCAGGATGGTTTGAAGCATCCTTAACACTTCAATGTCTGTAACATGTTACCTGATAACACATTACAAAGTTTGTTGTAGACAAATGGTTCTGGAAATTTTGGACTATGCAAAACTAACTCACTTTTTCTGCTATAGAGCTTCTCAAAGACATTACTACATCAAAATGTCTTATATAGCTCAAAGAGAAGAAAAGGACACGAAAGATTACGTCAACATTAACAACCCCTCTTCTTCATAGAATGTGTGCAGAGCATGAACAATGGTTTCATAAGCTTAGCTCCAGGAAGATTCCTAAGTGTAGTAAATAAAAACATACACAGGGATTTATTATTGAGAGAGAGAGAGAGAGAGAGAGAGAGAGAGAGAGAGAGAGAGAGAGAGAGAGAGAGAAGCAACAGTCAGTCAGAAGCGGGGGACAGGGAAGCACAGTGAGGGTCACAGGACAAGTGCCACATCATCTACGGCCATCTCTTCTGCAGATACTGATCAGCATGATTTCCTCCTTGCGGAGTGCTGGAGGGACATAAAAATAAGCGGAATGGGGATTATTAATTGTATAAGATAGACACAAGACATTTGCATGTTGAGTGTTTATTACTTTGCAATTCACTATTCCTAGGTTTTAGAATTTTGTAATGTAGGTATTCTCCATCCCAGTTATATATCTCTTTGTTGAACCTGAGAATTGTGAGGAGAAAAATCAAGTTCATGAGTGTCTGATTAAAGCAAGCTGTCTTTTGGGGTGCACCTAGGACTGGCCACTCTGGCTGCCTCTTGCTCGCTAAGTTGGGGTTTTGGAGAGCAGCCCCTGCCAGCCCCTTAAGGTCCCTTTTTATTAGAGCTAGATTGTTTACAGGGTCAAGAGAATTGGCTGTTATACAACCTTGGAAAAATATAGTGAAAGGGAAGGAACAGGGGTAAGGATTACATCATGTGGATGGGGTCACAAGTTAGTAGTGTAGGTTGAAAAACATGTTTTGTTGTTTACATCAGATCTAAGAAACAGGAACTTATTCTTAATTATAAATAGAGGCCTTAACTTGCAAGGAATTAACAAAGACAGACAGGAACTTACTCTTTAGCCACAGATGCCTTAGCCTGCACAGGACAATCCGGAACCTGTTCTTAACTGTCTTAACTGCAAACAAACCTTAACCTGAAGTCTACATTGTTTCTGCTTTGGTCTCACATTTTCTGTTGAACTATGCCATTTTCTGTAGTTTTCCACCCTACTTTTTACAGCAACATAAATTTAGTCTACTCCCTTAATAGTCTTAATGTCATAATGAAAAATAAAGTTGAGATTGGGAAGGTTACAGTGACTCACGTTGCTGGGTCTATTGTGTTGGTTTTTTTTTTTCACACTTTTCCTTATTTTCTGGGTAGTTTTATTCTTTGGACCATTTTCCCTTGTCACTCAGGAAATGCACCCTAGGTCTTTATTAGTAATCTGTATCTCTGTGAATGCCACTATCCTGTTTCCAAAAATGTAGGATGCTGCCATCCATTCATCCACTCCTGGAGTCTATATCATTGCTAAAACATCCTGGATATATCTTAAATTTACCCATCTTTATCATTATCAACATCCTGGTCATTCACAATGTCATGCCATACATTTATTGTGGACTTTTCCCAGACTAAGTTAGGAATATCTGTTAGGAAACACAGCCACAACCATGTGACCACCCACAATAGAAAGCCTCACTTGTTACCCTTGGAACAAAATCAAAGCTCATTACCAATGTTCATGTAGCACTTCTGACTTCTGCTTTAGCCCCTGCATATTCCATATTCCCCATGTTTACTTAATCCAGGCACCCTAGCTCTCCAGCAGATTTTTTTTTAACTTGGCCTGTGTCCTGTAGGAAGCACTAAGATCTTTGGGCTCATAGGTAAGTACTGGGGGACCTAGAACATTAACCGCTCAGGGTTGTTCCTTTAAGGGAATGCTATACCTATTATCTGCCCCAAGTGCTGAGAGCAGATGTGTTTAATATCCTGATGTTTACCCTTGTGGCTGGCTGGAGACTTTTCTGGTATCAGATCCTCCCCAAATACCCTTTGTTATAAAATATAATGTGGAGCCCGTGTGGGTAGGGGGATAATTGGCCAGCCCATGCCAAGGTACCCCCTGAGAAACCACACCATGTGATAGACCTGACATGAAGGAGGTTTATTTGGGGGAAAGGAGGGAAGTGAGGACCTGGAGAAGGGGTAGAGGCAGGCAGACAGAAGGGAGCAGAGAAGGAGTCACAGAGAAGGACACACAGAGAGAAAGGCTGGGCATCTGGGAACATGTAGAAACAGAGAAAGAGAGGGAGAGAGACACAGAGAGAGGGACATGGTAGTCGCAAGCAGTCATTTTATACTCTACCAAGTGCACCGCCCACATCTGGTTGCAGGTAATGACCGCAGATGATGACATAAGTCATTTTTTGGGTCCCTGAGATGAGTCTAGGGGCATTATCTGTAAGTTAACATTTTTTTCCATAAATATGCTTTTCTCAGTCAGTCTATAGAACCTATCTTTATGGACTTTACAGTTTCAGTGAAGTCATATACAATTTTTATTTAGCTTATTTTGTTCCTCAAAGAAATTTATGTATGCTTTATTGTGAATGTGAGATTGAGTTAATTATAACCAGAATAAATTTTCACCAAATTGTGCTGTGCTTACATATGCCAAAAATAAACTACTGGGAGTCAGACCCTGGTAGTTTGAACCAACACCTATTACTGAGTCATGGTGACCTGAACTGCCTTCTTATCTCCTGTGGATAGTCACTCTGAAGGCCATGGAGGTCACAGAGACTGCTGTAAATGTTACCTAATGTGTGGAGCTTGGCCCTCGGAGAAGGTTAATATGTATATATATATATATATATATATATATATATATATATTAGTAGAAGTGGAGGGTCTGCATTTGGTCCTCTCAGCCAAGCAGTTGTAACCATAAGAGAGAGTGAAATAGGCGTGGCTTCCCCTCAGGCCTCCAAGATAACACATTTTACACAATTATTGAGACTCCTGTGAAGATGCATAGGAGCAAAAATATTCAGTGCACTAGCTCTGCAACTTTGTGCAAGTGACTATAAAACTTAGCCCCTGGTTTCCTGAACAAGGGACCATTGGTATTGAAAATTGGAGAGGAGTAGGAGCTAATGTGAAGAGACCATGAAAAGAGGAATAAAATCCTGTCAATTACTTCAACATCTGGACTATAGTGATGTGCTCACTGCCTGGATCCCTTCCAGGAGGACCATAAAGGGGAAATCCTCTGGGACACATCTCTACAGGGGTGAGGCTGACTGGGAGACCCTGAGGCCATCTCAGCCCTGCCCCGAGTCTGCCTACCAAGCTGTGGCCCCAGCCTGTGCTAGAGGTCCCTTCTCTTTCCCCATGGAAAACTCAGACTAAGGAATGTTGAGGCCCCCTTCATAGGGAAAAATTAAAACAGGCCCGATTTCTAGTATAGGAATTTCAACTAGGACACAGAGCCTTCAGTTGGTCCCTAGAATTTCCATATTTTTGTAAGTCATAAAAAGGCAAATAATGAATGTTCACTGTTACATGATCTCAGAGGCATACTACTATGAAAAATATGGGGGGGGGGGCGGGAGGGGATCCCTTCAAAGGGCTTTCTGCTCCTGTTATGATTCCTCAAATACATTAAATTATTATTCTTGATTTAAAAGAATTTTCTCTATTTGTTTTTTATCCTGATGATAAGAACATTTTGCATTCCCCTTTTTTACTTTAAACTTATCCTTAAACCTCAATCTACCATTCTCACTGCTTAGAACTTCCCAAACAATGTTCCCTCAATTATTTACAAAACTGTTGGGGCCGTATCAGTTTGGCAGGTTCTTATCTGCCTATTGGCACTACAGATTTGGCTCTGCTCTTTAAGTAGCTTTCCAGAGACTCTTAGGTAAACCCTGTAAGAAACATAACACCTGAAGTGGAGTGAGTTATTAGCTTACTTAATAATGCTGCTACTAAAGTGGTAGCTTAGAGAATTAGTCCCTTACTTCTTTATGAATTATTTATCCTTCCTTTCTCCTCCTCATCTACTGGAATTATACATCAATAAGGTCATTATAGTATTATAGGAATTTATACATGTCACAATGATCTGTAACTCCGTATTTAAAAGAAAATATAGACTTAATAATGATGGGAAGGACTGGACTTAAACAACTTACTGGTAAAGAGACCACAGAAATCACTGAGCCATTAAATAAAATGCGGGATGATTTTTCATTCCACACTGACAATACTTGGCAGGTAGGATTTATATGTTACTCTGGACACATAAATAATCATTATCCTAAAGACCTCCCTTTAAGATATTTTTGAAGGTACCCCCATGAGTAGTATCTAAAATTACAACTAATAAATCCTGTAGAGATCACTCGTAATGCTCTTTCAGATGGCTTTCCAAAAGGACAAAGAGCTTATGTTTTATATATAAATCCAACATCATCCTCAAAAAAGATTGAACCCATCCTGGTTATCTGAACTCACCACAGTCATTCAGCTTTTAAGGGATGTTTCTGGGTCCTTAAATATTGTAACTGACTCAGCATATTGTATTCCAACGGTTTCTCTTTTAGAAACTTCCAGACTTAAATCCAAACCCACTACTGATGTTATTTCACAGTTATCTTCTCTCTTCAGGAATCTATATAAAAAAACCAGTCTTTCTTCATGAATCATATCTGTGTTTGCCAGGACTTTTAGCATCCACTAATGCTCAAGTCAACCAATGTGCTGACCTCCTCCTTGCCCCTGGTACTTTTTTTCCGGCTGCTCAAAAATCCAATTAATTTTATCTTTTTGTTTTTCTTTTACACCACTGCCCTCTGCTGGCATAATTAATCCTGAAGGATTAAAATCCAAAACCATTTGACAAACAGATATTTCTCATATTCCAGAATTTAGATGTTTAAAATATGTTCTTGTAATAGTTAATACTTTTAAAATATGACTTTTGCTTCTGCAAACAGGAGTAAAACAACCTTGGGTGCCATTAATCATTTATTATTCGTCTTCTCTTTTCTAGGATTTCTATTACAACTATAAACTGATTGTGGTCCTGCTTATATTAGCAAGTGCCTTAAGGCAATTTATTGACTATTGACCACATCACTGATATCCCTTAAGATACGAGTCCCTGGTACCAACTTGTGTATTAGTTACTGCTCTATTGCTGTGAATGGGATACCATGACATTCACATTATAGAGGAAAGGGTTTAATGGGGGACTTGCTTACTGTTTCAGAGGGTTAGTCCATCATCATGATGGCAGGGAGCATGAAGTCAGGCAGTTAAGCATGGTTCTGGAGCAGTAGTTGAGAGCTTATGTCCTGATCCACAGACAGCAGGAAAAGAGATCAAGACTTGGCTTGGTGTGTGCTTTGAAACCTCAAGGCCTACCTGTGGGGACATACCTCTTCTAGCAAGTCCACACCAACAAAGTCAGACTTAATCCTTCCCAAACAGTTCCACTAACTGAGGCCCAAACATTCGAATATATGAGCTTATGGAGGATTTGCGCATTCAAACCACCACAGACCTACAAAACTCTTTCTATCTTTCCTACACTGGGGGCTTGAGGAGGGTGTGGTCACCCAAGGTCAAGGAGATGAGATAGGAGAGTGATCAGAGGGAAGGTGAGAGAGGAGCACTTTTTGAATGAATGTGGCATTTAGATGCTAATAGGAATCAGTTTCCAAGTCATTTAAAGCCTTAATTATTGCTCAGTAAATAAAAAAGGACAAAGAACAAGCTAAACTATTCATGTCATGTATACACATTAGATTATGTGTGCTTTCAATTTGGAAGTGAAAGTGATACTGATATTTATACACCGCATGTTACAGGAAGTGTTTAATGCATATTCTTAAACAACAGGAGTTAAGTAATAGGCAGACTCTAACACAGGTGCTTATAGACCATGAGTTTCAGGTAGTGATGCCAAAAGTATATAAACAATAGGCAGAAAATAATACAGATATGAATAGGTTATGAGCTGTAGCCATGAGCTATAGCTACACATATGTGTAACACAGATGCATATAGGTCATGACAAGTACAGCAGCACACATGGCTATAGTTCTATAGCAGCACAAGAGGATACACTTGTACTAATACAACAAAGCGCACAGATGTAGAAGTACAGCACTGCACATGACCAAGCTGGTACTGCACTGCACAGGAGTGTTCAAGTAACACAGTATCTATGTACATACTCTTGCAACACTGAAGATAAATAAAAGCAGAATGAAGATAGAAAAAGAAATGGAGAAACAATTAAGGGGAGGCAGAAAGAAAGAAATGAGATGAAAAAGGGTAAAGAAAAAGAAAGACAAAGAAAAAGAGAGGATAAAGAAAATGAAGGGGGATAAAGAAAAAAGAAGAAATAAAACAATGATGAACCAAAAATGGAAAAAGAACATAAAGATAAGAAAGCAAACAGAGAAAAGATGGAAGACATACAGAAAGAGTAAAAAAGGCAGACAGACAGAAAGAAAAAGGTTGAAGGACAGAAAAAGAACAAAGAAAAAAGAAAGATTAAAATAAAGACAGACAGAAAGAAAGATGGACAGAAAAAAGAGAAAGATGAAAGAAAGAAAGGAGAAAGAAAGAAGATAAAAAAATGAAGATGGAAGTTAAATGAGAAAGAAAACATATAAGAGAAAGAAAGGGGAAAATCAAGATTAAAAAAAAGAAAAAGAGAAGAAGGATAGAAAATGGAAAGAATAAAGACAGAAAAAACCAGAAGGGAGTAAAAAAAAAAAAAAAAGACAGAAAGAAACAAAGAAAAAATCGAAAGAAAGGAGGAAAAAGGCAAACAGAAAGTGAAAAAAAGGTGAAGAAACAAAAGACTGAAAGCAACCAAAAAGGGAAAAATGAATGTCAGAAAGAAATATAAGAAAGAGAAGAAAAGTTAAAAAAAAAAAGACAAGAAAGAAAGGAAAAAAGAAAACAGACAGAGAGGAAGAAACCAGAGACAGAAAAAAAATAAGTATAAAAGGTAAAAAAAGATACAGGGAAGAGAAAAAGTGAAAAAAAAACCCCACAGAAATAATGAAAAGAGGCAGAAAAAAAGAAAGCAAATAAACAATTAGGACAAAAGTAAAAAGAAAGAGAAAGAGAAGCAAAGTAACAAAGGAAGAACAAAGGAAAGACAGAATAAATAAACAAGAAAGAAGAAAAGAGAAAATAGAAAGATGAAATAAAACAAAGGAAAGAAAGAAAGAAACATTGTGGGGAAAATTCAAAATACAGGAAGAAAATAGACAAAACAAAAGACGAAAGTGGTTTTTAAAAAGAGAGCAAAAAGAAAGGGAAAAAGATATGAATAAAAAGAAAGGAAATAAAAAAAGAAAAGAAGCAAGAAAGACCCTAAGAAATACACAAAAAAGGAAAGAAAGAAATATTTTGAAAGACAGGGGAAAAAAAAATCAAAGAAACAAGTTAGAAGAGGAAAAATTAAGAAAGAAAAAAGTGAAAGAAAGAAAACTCAAAGTGGAGAAGAAAATGAAGAACAGAAATAAATAAAACAGACAAAAATTACAAAAGTAATATAAAAGGAAGATAGAAAGGAAGGAAAAACATGAGACAGAACGTCAAAAGCAAAGTGAATTAAGAAAAGATAAAAAATGAACAAGAAGAAAAAACAAAATGTAAGGATGAAGGAAAGAGAAAGAATGAAAAGCAGAAGCATTTAAAAGGGGAAAATAAAGAACTGAATCAAGAAAGAAAAACAAAAGAAAGGAAGAGAAAAGAAGCAATGGAGAAACAAAGACTGACTGACAGAAGAGAGAAAGGATAAAAGTCAGAGAGTGAAAGACAAAGCAAAAAAGAAGGAATAAAAGACAGAGAGGAGGAAATATAGAAAGATGAGAAAATGAAAGGCAAAGCAAGAAGAAAAAAAAAGAAAAATCAAGAATGGATAAACAAAGGACAGAAAATATGAAAGAAAGAAGAAAGAAATAAAGACAAAAACAGAAAAAGAAAAGGTAAAACAGAAAGAATAACAGAATTTAAGAAAATAAAGGAGAAAAAGAAAAAAATGAACAGGAAAAGAAAATAAAAAAGACAGAAGGAACAAAGGAAGAAGGCAAATCAAGACAAAAAAAAAGAAAATGAATTAAGAAAGAAAAACAAACTAAAATGAAAAATAAAGGAAGAAAGTGATGGGAAAAGAAAAGAGGAAGACAAAATAAAGAAAAAGTTGGAAAAGCAAGAAATAAAAATAACAATGAAAGAAAGGAGAAAAGAGAGAATGAGAGGTGGAAAAAGGAAAAAGACTGAAAGAAACAAAATAAAAGGTAGAAAAACAAACATGGGGCTGGTGAGATGGCTCAGCAGGTAAGAGCACTGCCTAACTTCAACCAGCAAGCATATGGTGGCTCACAACTATGAGGTAATGAGATCTGATGCCCTCTTCTGGTGCATCTGAAAATAGCTACAGTGTACTTATGTATAAATAAATAAATAAATCTTTTTTAAAAAAGAAAAAAAAAACAAAGACGTAAATAGTAAGAAAAAGATAGATATCATTGGAGGACAGAAAAAGACAGGAAGGAAAACAAAAGGGAAGGCTGGAAACATCAAGAAAGAAAGGCAAAAAAGGGTGAAAAATAGAAAAGCAATGAATAAAAAATGAAAAGAAAAGAAAGAAACAGACAAAAAGGAAGAAAGGACAGAAAAAAACAACACAGGAAAAATGAGACAAGGGAAGGAAGGAAGGCAGATCAAAGGACAAAATATAAAACATAATGACGAAAAGAGAGAGAGAGAGAGTAAAACACCAAAGAAAAAGGCAAAAATAAAGATGGAAAGAAAAAATAGTGAAGAAAATGAGGCTGGGAGGAAATGAAAAATAATAGACAGATTAAGAGAAAGGAAGAGAGTCAAAAGGGAACAAAGAGAAAAAAATAAAGAAAAACAGAAAAGTAAAGAAAAAACAACAGGAAAAAGGAAATGAAAGGAAAAGGCCAAAGAAGGAGATGAAGAAAGTATAGAAAGGAAAGAAAAGGAAAGGCCAAAAGTAAAAAGGGAAATTGGAAGGAAAAATGTGTAGGGATCCTGCCATTGTGGGGGCTCCCCTCTGGACACAGATCAGGCACAGACCACACCCAAACCCCAATTTCTAGCGCAAGGAGATCCTTTATTGAGCAGGGCAAGAGACAAGGTGGCTGCATTTGAGTTGGGCAGAAACAGCAGCAAACAGCTTTGCTGGCGTGAATTAAAGAGGGAAAAAAGGGAGGTCTGTGTTAGTGTGAGCTGGGATGGGTTGGTAAGATCTGGTTTGGTTTGTTAATTAGTGCCAGAGGCCAGTTCTGGTTCTCTCTTGAAGGTAGCTGAGGGGAAAGACTTGATCTTGTGAGAAATTATGGTTGCTTTTTAATAATAAAACATTTGCCTGTCTTGATTCTAAGTTACTTTGCAGCTGTAGCTGGCCCACCTGCCTCAGTTTCTCTGAGGTCAGTAACTGCAGAGTCTCTGGTGTTGTTAAGCAAAGTAGCCTTTGTTCTTATCTCTTGCAGGAACTTCAAAGCTCTGCTAGTGAAAACAGCAGGAAGAAAAAGGGACACGTCGAAAAGTGAATTTAATCTTTATTTCTAAGTTGTTCTTCAAAAATTCTCTCCAAAACATTCTCTCTCTACTCTCTCTGTCCTTCGCACTTATACATTTTTCAGGATCTATGATCACAGAGTAAAAAGTTCATCACAAGTTTACACATAAATTCAAATCATAAATTGAATAAGAAATTTACAACAGAGATGTTTGCATATGGTCCCATTAATACTAGATATTGATTATCTGTCACTAGCTTCACAGGATCATTAAGAGTGAAAAATCATAATTTTTGTGACTAAGTTATCATTGAACTTTTGTATAGATAACCCCAGTCAATATTTTATCTTCTGTCTTTGCACCTATAATAAGTCATTAGTTCCCCTTTATGACCTTTGATTAATCATTTTACAACCTCTTGGAATACGTTCTAAGTTGTGAACACCTGCTTTCTATCTCAGAAGCAATAAACTTGTGACACATGTAGACTGGCAGAGTTCTAATGGCAGTTTTCTTATCAGAAAAGACTTAATAGCAGTCCTATTATAAAGGGCTTAATAATTACTAGTATAATTTCGGGAATTTTTATAGGATCATCATTAAGAAATCATGTATTTGTCTATGTAGCATCACTACAAGACAATACAGTTTTAATCTGCAGAAATCTGCCCAAAATCATGGGCTAATACCTACTGGTTGTTATGTGTTGCGGCCTGCCCGCAGTCCACAACACGAACGGTTCAACTGAGAATGGCAGTTCGAACTGAAAAGAGAGGAATCTAGACGGGGCGGAAGAAAGAATGGAGCCAAGACAACAAACATTCTGATCAAGGCTCAATTTTACTATTTTCAGACACTCAGTTATAAAGGAAGGGGGAGGGAACCCAATATCCCGCCAAGTAACTCAGGGTCCAGTAGCAGGACGAACACGTGTGTGCCTCCAGGCAGCAAAGGCAGGTTCCAGCAGTAGGCGTGGCAGGACGAATGAGCAGGTAGCTCCACCCTTGAGCAAGCAGGTTCCAGGCTGGGGGAAGGGAGGCCACAGTTATGCATATTTAATAATCATAGAAAAAGCATGTTAATAGCAGGAATCTTTTCTAAAATGTAACCCCTTCAACCTTGCCTAAAGAGCTCATTCATGTAGTTCTAGAATCCATGGTGAACCCATCTCAGGAAGATCTTCTTCTGGTTTTCAGCCTCTCCTAGGTGAATTTTGGCAAGATAGAGTAGCCAAACAGGAACATTTTTTTTTTTTTTGATTGCTGGATCTTGATATTTTGATAGTTGGACCTTGGTGATCGCCCTTAGGAGGGAGTCAGGCATATCAAAGTGTCCAGTGAGGGAACAGATCTTGGGTGCTAGCTAAAGGAATGTAATCTAATGGTTTAGCAAGGGAGAGGGAAGGGTGAGGGCAGAACCTGCTGGAGCCATGTTTGCCATGCTCAGGACTGTTAGAGCCCTTCAGAATTAGGTAAAGAAAAAAAGGTAGAAAGAAAAGAAAGAGAGGAAATCTAGGAAGAAAGAGACAGAAAGAAACGGAAGAAACAAGAAAGCTGGCAGAAGGGAAGGAAGATAGAAAGACAGAAAGGAAGAATGGAAGACAGAAAAAGAAGCAGAACAAATAAAAAACAAAAGAAAAAAGGAGAAGTGAAAGAAAGAAGAAAGCAAAGGAAGGGAAAATAAAAGACAGTAGAAAGGAAAGAAGGACAGGGAAATAAAAATAAAATAACAAAGGGAAAACAGAATGAAAGAAAGAGCAAAGATGAAAGAAAGACAAAGCAAATGAATGGAAATGATAGAAAAACAAAAGACAAAAAGAGGAAGGAAGGATCAATGGAAGCTAGAAATGAGAGACATAGGAAAACAGGATGATGGAAAAAAACAAAGGAAAGAAGGAAGGAAAAAAGAACTCTGAAAGAAAAATCAGGAAGAGTGGGAGAGAGAAAAGGATGAAATATTTTTAAAAGGCAGACTGAAAGAATATGGGAGTGTTTGGAAGGAGAAAGGCGAAGGGAGAAATTTGGATCTGGAAATCTTGGCGCCTGTGAGGCCTGCCGGGAACAGGACTTCTAAAAGAGCAAGTCTGTCTGGAAGGCCGTGGTGCGAGGCCACTTTTGCTGGCTACAACTGAGGTCTCCGGAACCAAAGAGAGTACACGGCTCTTCTTAAAATTGAAGGTGTTTGTGCCCAAGATGAAACGGAATTCACTTAGGCAGGAGATGTGCTTATGCTCACAAAGGAAAAAAAAAAACAAAAAAACAATACAGTGACTCCTGGAGGATCTGGGGAAAAGTCACTAGGGCCCATGGAAACAGTGGTATGGCTCGCGCCAAATTCCAAAGCCACCTTCCTGCAAAGGCCATTGGACACAGAATTCATGTGATGCTGTACCCATCCTGGATTTAAACTAATGGAGAGTAAATAAATAAAAGTAGATTTGAAAAACAAAGAAAGAAAATAAATAAAAGAAAAAAATAAGAAAGATGTCTAAAAGAAAGATGAAATAAGAGAGGAAAGAAGACATTAAGAAAGAAAGGGACATTTGAATCTAACGCAGGGCTGTGAACAGATTTGCTGGCATAGCTGCACACAATTGTGTAACTGATGTCAGTGGATACAGAGTCACTACTACATCGCCGCACATGAATGCACTATTAGAGCAGTGTGCATGGGTGTACTGGTATAGCAGTGCACATGGATGGACTGTCACAGCAGTGCACACCAAGGACACAGAAATCCTAGTACAGCATCACACAACATTTTTACCAGTAAAATGACACACAGAGATCGACTGATACAGCAATGTTCACGAATGTGCTGGTACACAGTACACAGAGATGTTCTAGTACGGAAGCACACATGGGTGTACTGATGTCCTACTGCAGTGCACAGGGGTTCTCCTACTGCAGTACACAGGGGGTTCTCCTACTGCAGTGCATGGAGGGTTTTCCTACTGCAGTGCACAGGGGGTTCTCCTACAGCATGGCAGGTGGTATCTCTGGTTAGTGTTTGAGATGCAGTTATAAGGAGGATTTAGATTAAGCTTGAGTTTAGATAAGGTGTTGGTATATAAGATTATAATTAAAGCTAATATTTAGTGTTAGTTTTATATTTAGAGCTATGGTTAGATATATGTATAAGGCTAGGTTTAGGGAAATATTTAGTGAAAGATTTTGGGCTATAATTTGGGCTATAATTAAGGATAGGTATATATATTAGATTATGGGCAGGATTGAAGCCACATTGAGTATTTTGGTTAGGGCTGCAGCTATGTTTATGGTCAAATTTAAGGTTAGACTTAGGGTTAGTTTTAGAGAAAAGGTTAAGAATAGAGTTAAGAATATACGCAGGGTTAGGGTAAAAGTTGATGCTAGATCAGTCTTGGGGCTGGGGCCGTGGTTAATACTAGAATTATGATTAGACTTTGAGCTAGATTTGGAATAGGTTTAGAGTAGTCATGGTTGGGATAAGGCATAGTTGAGTGCCAGGGTTAGTGCTAGGACTATGTTTGCAGTAAGGTTTAGATTTGAGGTTAGAGAGAGGATTCAGATGGGGTTATGGGTGTTTTGAGTCAGGGTCAGTTCTTGAGTAAGGGTAGGTTAAGATTAAGGTGAGGGTTAGAGAAGCTTGCTCCAGATATGTTTCATAAACCCTCCTTGTTCACAAGACACCCTTAACAGCAAGTTGCTTCTTTTCACACCAGTTTTCCACTGCCCACTACCATTTGAATACCACACCATTTATATACATGCAGTTTTCTAGCACAGGCATACATCAGAGTTCTGCACGTGGTAACACACATGGAGTTACCTAGCATGGTCACATGTCAGCATTTATACATCTTCACATGCATACAGTTTCTGAGCAGGGTCACAAGTCAGTGTGTGTGTATACATGTTCACATGCATGCTATTTCCAAATACAGTCACATGTAAGTATATGTGCAAATGTTCACAGACATGACATTTCTCAGCACTCTCATGTGTATGCATGTTTTCACATTTGTTCAATTTCTGAGCACTCTCAAATGTCATCATGTACACACATGTTTACATGAATACTGTTTCTGAGCACTCTCATGTTGATATAAATTACATGTTCACATGTATGCAGTTTGGGAGTGCCTTCATATGTCAGCATGTACACTAATGTTACACATGAATGCAATTTGAGAGCAGTCACATGTCAGTGTGTATGTGCATGTTTATATACATGCAATCTCAGAGTGTAAACACATGGCTGGCATATATAAGCATGCTCACATGCATGTGGTTGCTAAGCATGGACAAAAGTCAGGGTTTCACACACATCCATATGCACACAGTTTCCAAATAGTTTCACATGGATGGTACAGCAGAGCACAAGGATGTACTACTACATCACTGTGCATGGATGTACTAGTGCAGCAGTACATGGAGGTACTAGTATAGCTGTGTTCACGGGTGTACTAGCACATTAGTGTATGTGGATATACAGTTCAGAAGTGCATGTGAATGCACTATAACAGTGCTCAGGAAGTACTTATAGCATGGATGTTCATACATTTCAGAAGTGCACGTGGACGTGTTATAGCAGCACTCAGGAGGTACTTGTAACATGGATATTTAAATGAGCAGAACATGTGGAGGTGCTAATATAGACGTGTACATTGACAAACTAGTATAGCAGGGCACACGGAGTTCTAGAAGTAGTGCACCTGGATGTATCAGTGCAGAATTTCACATGGGTTTACTACTATGGTACTGCACATGGGTGTACTAGTACAGCAGTGTATAAAGATGTACTAGTAAGATGTTCACATTGCAGTATTGAGGTTCCCCCCTGTTGTGTCTGGCCAGCAGATCACAGCCTGGGTTCTAGCCTGGAAAGGCATTTTGGAAACCTGGAAGAGAAGAGGGGCTAGGCGGCGAGAGAAAGAAATGCAGCTAAGACAGGCATTCTGATCAAAGCTCAATTTTACTTGTTCCGACACTCAGTTATGAAGGAAGGGGGAGGGGACCCGATTCCCGCCAAATAATCTTGGGGTCCAGTAGCAGGGTGAGCATGTGTGTGGCTCCAAACAGCAAAGCGGCACGGTCCAGCAGTGGGTGTGGCAGAACGAATGAGCAGGAAGCTCCACCCCTGAGCAAGCAGGTTTCAGGCTGGGGGAGGGGAGACTACATCTCCTCCCTGTTGTTAACAAAAATAAAAATTTAAAAAAAAAAAGAAAAGGCTGGCCTGAGGCAAAAAATTTATCTATGCTCAATAGTTCTGCCTGAATTCTAGGGCTAAAGAAAAAAAAACCTGTTTCCGTGGGATTCCCTAACTTTTCTTATGGTAAACTGTATCTGGCTAAGACTGTCCTTTCTATCCTAGTAAACAACTAACAGAAAAGCCCTGAGCAGTAGGCTCTGATTTTATAATGCTAATTAGTGCTGAATAGGTAACTTCCTAGTTGAATTTTAAGTAGGACGTTGGAACCCTGGCTAAGTTTGACTGAACAAATTTGAAATACACTTTATTAAGAATAACACTGAGTTGATATTCCTCTGCATTTTTGGATGACAGGCGGGAAACAGGGAGAAGGGAGTGACAACTGGCTCCGTAGTACAAGGCCAATTGGCTTATTATTTGGGTGGGAGGCAGTGAAGGGCTTGCCCTTCCAATAGTACGTCTCCAACCTCTCTCCCCCCTATTAATTAAGTTTAGTAAGGCCATGCTTAACTGAGGTGATCAAATGATTTTCTCATCCGTAGATGAGTGGGCTTTTAACCTTGGCTAGGGTGGACATTGACCCGATTCCTGCCGTGGGTGCTATCACGACCCACACCTGTGGCTCTTGGTATCTTTTGGGGAGGGGAGGCAGAGCCTTAGATATTTTTGGTTTTTAGCTGGAATTTAGATACCAACCTCCATTTTAAACCGGGTATGTCACACAGGGAACTCAGAAACGGTCAAGCTGGACCTTCCCCTGCAGTAGTTCTCTGCACCAAGTGATACTCATACTGTATTCGTATGATCACGAACCAGTATGCACATTTCTGAGTACTGTGCAGCTCCTAAAGAAGAATTGTCAACCTCAGATTTAGCAAGGCCTAGACAAGAATTATGTCATTAGTAACACCACGATTTGTGGCTAAAATAGGAGCCGGAAGCCGTTCCTCCTTATCTCTGTTATTCCCATAGCCTGAGGAACTAAGGACACCTTGCAGTAACAGCAAGGATGAAAAGCCAGAGGCCAGCTAAGGGACTAAGCCCGTCTATCAAAATAAAAACCAATCTCTTTTAATATTAGAAATATCTGCCTTACTAGCCCTCTTGGTAAACCTAAATCTCAACTCAGACCAAAAGTCACAAAACGTGCTGAAATGAAAATAGTAGCTGCCTCTTGTATGCTCTAGGGGGTGGGGATGCATGCCCGCTGCAGTCTGGCTGGAGGATGTTGATTGACCTGCTTGAAAAAGGAAAGAGATCTAGACAATGAGAAAGTAGCAATGCAAATTTTCTTTTTGGGGAAGTCCAGGTACTTTATTCAGTTGCAAATTGTAAAGCTAAGGCTAGTCTCCGGCCTCCTGTCAGGGAGCTGGCTCAGAGAGTAGCAGGAAAACAGCTTCCTGGGAGCCTCAGTTTCCAGCTGAATTTTAAGCAAAAGAGGAATTTTAGTCCTCAAGATGATACTTATAAGAAGATTCAGAATCCGTGTTTATCTGACTAATTAATCTCTCTGGCAGCCACCATGCTCTATCTTCATCTCATGAAAGAACACAAACCGAGCCCCTTCCCCAAATTAGAACCGGATCTGGACCCTTCCATTCGCTAGTCAGTGGATCCTTCCATTTTACCAATGCATAAGAATTAGAAGTAACTAGATGCCAGTGGCGATCCACTGCAGACTGACCTTTAATATCGGTTGCAAAATATTTAGAAAAAATAAGGTAAAGGCAAGATGAGCCTTTGGTGACCTTGGGGGATGTGCTCTGAATTAACTTTGCTAGGTAATTTAGAATATAGGAATCTCTAATATTGGACTGAATATTAGACCAGTCTAAGATTGAGTTAGAATGACTGGTCACACTGAAGAAAAGAGAAACATCATTATGACTCTATTAAATGACTAATTTTACTAAGTCAGAATATACAGTCTCTGATGTACTATTGCCATAAAGTTAAAAGGCTAGAAGCTAGTCTAAACTGGAAAAATGACAAGCAAGGATGGATCTAAAACATGAATTTAATTTAGTTTTTTAGTCATTTCAATCAGGACACTGAGTCAACTTACCTGCCAGCTCGTCACACGAATTAATATGCTTCTGCAGCATTCTGTGGAGAGAACCTGTTTTTTCCTTTCCTAAAAAGGTAGCTGTTTTAGGATCGATCTATAAGCCAATAAGTAGATCTCTTTAAGATACTATAAGGCATTTATTAAATTCTTGACATTTAAATTTCAAATTTTGAAAATAAAGATATGATTTAAATAGTGTGCATGGGAATGCACTAAATAGTATGTATGGGGATACAATTTCTCTTTTTTGTCTTTTAAGAAGTAAAAGTTTTTAAAATTTAACAATATCTAACCTTTTGGATTAATAACTTGTTGACACACATTTCAAATACTTGGCTGTAAAGGGGCAGTGACTAATTGCACTTTCAATCATTTTTCTTAAGGAGCGGTTGTAACTAGAAAGCTTGAAAAGTTATTAAGAGTCACACGTGCATAATTTATTTATTATTAACTAGGAATATGCATAAGCAATTGTAAATTTGAGAATTAATAGTATCTGAGGGATGAACAATTTTAAGCAATTGTGAGCTCAGAGATATGGCATTGACTATTAATATACAAATTAAGGTTTGATTGTTCAGCATTTTAAAACAACATCTACAGCACACAACTAGATTATTTGTGCTGGAACAGGGGAAACTGTGTGTCTTAAGACTCCGCCCCACAGCAGCTAGTTGGGCCCACGTGGGCCAACGATCAGCTGGGCGGATGAGAAAAATGACTTTACAATAATGTTTTTTTCTGGCCAAAGAATTGTCTTGGGCACAACTAATTTTTAATTACCAATTAATAACAATTATAAAAGCTTTCTTTATTTGTTGTAAAACCTTTTGTAGTAAACTAAAACCCTAAGTAATAAAAGGATATTGTCTCTGAATCTCTTGGGTGAGGGCAAGGATTTAAGGTAAACTTCCTTTAAGAAGTATTAGTTAATAAAATACTTTCCACTTAGGAAACAATATACACTGAAAGATTAAAACTCTTGGCTTCTTGTATAGAAGCAGAAACAATAAAAAATTTTCTTACATAATGTAAAGTTACATTAGCCATACCTAGAGGCAGAATTTTCTAGTGATTACAGTTCACTAGAAGCAAAACTCTTTGAATTTAAGCATTATTAAACATCTGAATAGATCTGCAACACTGTTAAAAGAAATTTTCTTGAATACAGGGAAAAACTTGCTCAGGCACTGTTTGCAAAACAAAAGAAAGGCCACAAGCCGCTCTGGGGCTGCCCAGAGCCCTGCATCGACTCAAACAAAAAATATTTTTTAATCTGAGAATCTTGGCCCTCCTGTAACAAGGAGCGATTCTAGAGGAACAATTTAACTGTCTACGCCTCTAATTTTTGATGCTCTTTTTTAAGATGACTTACAGTTAAAATGTTCTTTATAACTTTAGTGTTGTGAAAATATTGCCCATACTGCAGTTTCCTGCCAGGCAGCAACTATAGCCAAACTGTTTGAGGGTCTAATCTATTCACAAAGACAAACATAACTAGATAACTTTGTCACAGTTTTGTATGAAGTGAGCTGTATTAGCGCTTTCAAAAGATGATTATTCTTATAATTATCTTAATTAACAATATATGGGTGAGTAGAAAATCTTAAATTTGCAATCAAACTGCAAGCTGCAGTCAATGGAACACTGGCAGTTTTAACCATAATTTTTAAGTTTCTTGTGCAAGGTTAGGATAATACCTATAACCTTGGGAAAGCAAAACCCAAGTTTAAAACAATTTACCATCTTTAAAATCAATATTAGAAGCATTACTATCATATTACGAAGTTTGGCTGTCAATTAATACCTATAAATACCTATTAAAGCAAGCTTTAACGCTTTAATAAAGAGGCATTGCTTTAAATCTTATCTTAAATTTTACTATTTAGGATAGGAACCACATTAATTATTATCTAAACTAGAAATATCTTTAGAGACCCAGCCTCTTGGCCTGCCTTATGCCATGTGTCGGAAGGACTCTAAACTTGAGTTATCAAATTTAACACTAACCATCTGTAGCAATGTAACAATTATTAATCTTAACCAACAACTTATGAGCTGAATACGAAAACATGCAGAGCACATTATCAATAAAAAAGAACCAAATGAAGCAGTTACATTTAGACCAATCAGAGAATATTAATTTTTGTAGCTACAATCATAGAATAAAAGGCACTTTACCATTATCAAACACATTAATCATGAACCATTTATCAGCTTTTTTACCCTGAAACTAAGAGGCTGTGCACTCTCCCTTTTTTCCTAAAACGAACAGTTTTTCCAGGAGGGGCCCTCCTGCCATGTGTCTGGTTCCTGGCTGAAACATGTGGCAGCTCTCGGCTTTGCAGATAAAGTTTTTTATACCATCTTTATTATCCAACATAAAACATAGAACATTCATTCATACAGACTGGACACGAACATACATGAATTGAACACGAGAACAGATTGGTGCACCAGATATTAGACAAGACACAAAAAGGGGACAGAGTACTCCTGCTATAAGGCCCAGAGAGAACGTATGGCACTCCTGAAATTTCTCTCTGCTTTTTGGGACAATTTCCTCCCTCATGATGCAGTTTTTATAACTGCGGCAATCCACCTGACTATTAATTTCCTTTTAATAAACACTTTCCTTTCTCACGCCTAAAAATGTAGCTTCTGCAAGCCACGGCCTACCGCCTGTACCCAGCTCCTCTTAAGCTTCACTGCTGAACCTAAGTGAACCAGCGCTCGGGTTTAACACTGTCTCAGCTTATCCCATACCTTCTCCGGTATGAATTTCCTTTATCCTTTAATTATTCCATGGAGCTCCAAACCAACAGTGCCTCTTCCAAAAATCCTTTGCCGTTTCTCAGTCCCGCATTGGTTCGCCAAATGTTGTGTCCAGCCAGCAGATCACAGCCTGGGTTCTAGCCTGGAAAGGCATTTTGGAAACCTGGAAGAGAAGAGGGGCTAGGCGGCAAGAGAAAGAAATGCAGCTAAGACAGGCATTCTGATCAAAGCTCAATTTTACTTGTTCTGACACTCAGTTATAAAGGAAGGGGGAGGGGACCCGATTCCCGCCAAATAATCTTGGGGTCCAGTAGCAGGGTGAGCAGTGTGTGGCTCCAAACAGCAAAGCGGCACGGTCCAGCAGTGGGCATGGCAGAACAAATGAGCAGGAAGCTCCACCCCTGAGCAAGCAGGTTTCAGGCTGGGGAAGGGGAGACTACACCCCCTTTTCAGATAACTCTACCTGTGTCAAGTTGACAGAAAACTAGCCAGCACATAGTATTAAGCAGTATAACACTCTTGTTGGTGGAGCTACATAGCAGTTACAATTAGTCTCTCTTCCAGTGCTTGCTGTGGGGTGGTGAGCTGTGTACAAACAGCCTAGTCTCTGTTGAGCACAGGCCTGGAACCCTGGAACCTTAAGGGACAGAAGGTGTTTGACCACGCCTCCTGGGCCTTTAGCTCCACAGCCTCCCACAGGCCCCTGCAGAGAGGTGTGTGGCCATCAGTCTTGCAATGCCCCAAGCTCCTGTCTAGACTCCATCCCCACAGTTACCTGGCAACTGCCAGAATAGCCCAGGCCACTATAAAATTTGCTGCTTGCCCCCCTTGCTCTCTTATCTCTTATTCTCTTGCTTTTACTCTTGCTCCTTTGCTCCCCCCCTCTCTCCCTTCCCTTCCTCCCTCTCTCCACGTGGCTATCACCGCTCTCTACTTCTCTACTTTCTCCCTCTTTCTGCTTTTCTACAATAAATGCCTTAAAACCATTGGCTGCCTCTTCTCATTGGAACCAGCATGCTGGAGCAATGGAACAGGTTTTCCTCTGCAGAGCTGTGCCTCTAACCTCCCACCAGAAGGCCTCCCTGCACTCAGCCGTGGCCACTAGACAAACCAACTCACCCACAGAACCTGCCTAGGACTCTCCTCCCCGCAGTAACTCTCCTCCTACCCTTTTCTCTTCGGTCCTGGTCCAGAGTCTGCTAGAGGGTGTCTACCAGCTCTCAGCTCTTCCGAGACATACAGTGGCGTCTGGGATGTCCAAGAGCAAGAACCTGTTGTTCCTGGCCTCTGTGTGGCCCAGGGACCCCAGGACCGGCTCTTCTGCGGTGCCCAAGAGTCGGAGCCCGACTCCAGCAGTTCCGTGGGGACCTCAGACTGCGCCTTCCTCACACCCAGAGCAGGATCCTGGCCCAACACCTGCCTGGGGTCCCTGTAGTCACTCCCCAAGTCTACCTTGCCCAGTGGCCCTAGCCCCCAGCGGATGCAGGACTCCATTTTTTACCCAAGCTTGCCTTGACTGTAACATTGTTTTCTGGTGCTCTTTTTCTCTCCAAAACTGTAGGTTTTGTGTTTCTTTCCTACTTGCACCTTTTCATTGTAGATCTGCATATAAGCATCATCAATATCAACCATACCGCAGACTCAACATTATGCAATCTTGAAATCTCCTTTTCAAGAAATGAACCCATTGCTTTAAAAAATGTGTCTGAGTGTTTTGCCTGCATGTATGTCTACCACATGTATGACTGGTGCCCATAGAGGCCACAAGAGGGTGCAGAATCTCTATAGCTGGCATCACAGGTGGTTATAAGTGGCTGTGTGAATGTTGGGACTCTGAAATGGGAATTTCTGGTTTCTTTGGAGACTCAGTTGTGTCATGTGATGTTTTTCTGGAAACTGTCTTTTGAGAGGATGTTTTGCTGAGAACAGACACATGGCATTTTTCTGGAAGCCGCCTAGAAAGAGGGTGTGATGTTTTTCTAGAGTAGACACTTGAGAGAACACCTGATGTTTGGAAAGTATATAAATACGACCCAACAGACAGTGGACGACAGTGTGGCATTGGTTTGCCTTGTCATCTTTGCTGATTGTCACCTGTTGTGACTTTTTTAGAGAGAGACACACCAAAGAAATCCTCATGGTCTTCTGGCAGCTTCTTGCTGCTTCCATGGACTCAGACTGATTGGCAGAAACTCACGGTTTCTTCTGGATTTGAATTGTTGCTGATTCGTGAATGGTGTTTGCAAGTATATCAAGCTACTGCTGCTGATTGTGTGAACTGAACTGCTGATATCCTGACAACAAAGATTGGAATCACTCAAAAGAACTGTTTCTAAACAAGTCCACATACCCTCTTTCCCTATAAACCTTTCCTTTCTACTACCTCTGGTGAGTGGTGAACTTAAGGGAGGTTAAAGCATTTAAGAACCCTTATTTGTGGTGGCACATGCCTTTAATCCCAGCATTTGGGAGGCAGAGGCAGGCGGATTTCTGAGTTCAAGGCCAGCCTGTTCTACAAAGTGAGTTCCAGGACAGCCAGGGTTATACAGAGAAACCCTGTCCCAAAAACCAACCAAACAACCAAACAACCAACCAACAAACAAAAAAGTATAAACCTACAGATTCATACCTGGATTCTCTGGAAGACCATCCAGGGTCTTAACTGATGAGTTATCTCTCCAGCCCCAGTGTAATATTTTTAAACCTAGTTCAGGCAATGTACTCAGGACATGGACAGAAGGCAACTAGCTATATTCTTTGCCAAATGATGGTCTGTAGCATATTTACTAGCATCATTCTTACCTGAAACCTAAGCTGGGCATCACTGACTACATTCTTCCAGCACTACTGTCTTCTTGGCTTTTACTGGAATGTGTCTTTAAACTCTATTTATAGCATCATTGTTTTGTTTGTTTTTGTTTTTATAGTATAAACCACTAAAGTCTCTGACATTCCTCCAAAATACATGGCCAGGTCATTTACAGCAACACTCATTCTCTGGTACCAATTTCTGGACATTGCTTGTCCTATTACTATGATAAAACACCGTGACCAAAAGTGACTTGTGGAGGAAAGGGTTTATTTGGAATACAATTCCATATGATGATCCATCTTTGAGAAATGCCAGGGCAGGCCCTCAAGGCAAGCATTGAATCAGGGGACATGGAGGAAAGCTGTTTACTGGCTTGCTACCTATACCTTGGTCAGTTGCATTTCTTATATCCAAAGGTAATCTGCCTAAGGGTGGTACCTCTCATGGTAAACTGGGACCACCCACATCAATCATTAATCAAAAAGAGAAAAACAACCTTAAAGACTTGTCCACAGGCCAGTCTGATGAAAGCATTTTCTCAGTTGAGTTTATTTCTCTTTCCAAATGACCCAACCTATGTCAGGTTGACAAAAAGGCTAACCAGCACATTATTTTTCTGATTTTTATGGTTAAATACCATGACTGCAAAAGTAGAGGTTTTTCTATGCCTGCCCTTGCATTGTGTGATGACATGGGACTTTTATATTTATTAATAAGTTTAATGTACCACAGCTGGGAAGATTCTGAGCTATTCTAACCTGACAATGCTGGCCTTAGACTTCTTCCCAGCCATGTGACTCACTACCTGTCATCCTAGTTTCACCTGACACCTCCTTCTTCATCTGTGTCCAACAGTGACTCCTCTGGTCCCTCACCTAAGACCCTCTCCCTGCCTCTGGGCATGGATGTTCCTTCTCCTCTCCTGCAGAGCTATAATTTAACCAATCAGAAGATGGTGGAGAACTACGTTCTACAAAGAATACTAGTCAAAAGATGCTTCATAGTAATGCTAGTACCAAAGTCCAGACTGCAACCAGATATCTAGGTACATAAATCAACAATTGAATACACAGTACACAAAACATTCCCCAACACATGACCAAAATAACTTATATAAGAAAGAGTTTATTTTGACTTATGGTTCCAGATAGTCCATCACAGCAGTGAGGCATGGTCACAAGCTGCAAGCACAGCATCAGGAAAGGAATCTGGGAGTTTACATTTTGAAATGCAAGCGAGTAGAGAGAGCAAACTGGAAGGGTTATGAGAGGTAAGCTCTCAAAGACTGCCTCTGGTAGCACACATTCTCTAATAAGGGCACCCCTCCTAGACCTGCCCAGACAAGGATAGACATTCCTTGTTCAAATGAACCATAAGAGGGTTCTAGTGGAAGAGGGAGTGGGGGAGTACAAGTTAAGTGTGGTTAAAAATAATTAAAAACTCAAATAATAAAATATAGAAATCACACAAAAAGATAAATCTACCCATAATAACTAAAGCTTATTTCTCTCTGGTTTATGCTTAGGTTGCTTAGTTTCAACTATGAGCATTTTGTTTGTTTTTCAAGACAAGGTTTCTCTGTGTGTCTCTGGATGTCTTGGAACGCTCTCTGTACACCAAGTTGTCCTGGAACTCACAGAGATCCACTTGCCTCTGCCTCCCAAGTGCTAGGATTAAAGGCATCCACCACCACTGCCCAGCTAAAAACGTTCATGTTTATGTTTGCCCATTTCTTCTTTCCCTACCTCTCTCCTTTTTGTTTGTCTGTTTGTTTGTTGGACAGGGTTTCTTTAAGTAGCCCTGGATGTCCTCACAATAGCTCTGTAGACCAGGCTGGCTTTGAATTGAGATAGCTTTGATATAAAAAGAATATTTTATAATGACATTTAAGCTATACTGGTTCTGCTGATATTTTAGGAGAATGTTTGATACCATTTCCAAAATATTCATGCAATGAATAATTTTATAAAAATACAAAGCACAAGAAAAAGAAATAAACACAAGAATTTTAAATGAAAAAAGTGGAACAATTTTTCTAGAAGAAAAAACAAAAACTGTAAAACTATTCTAACTAAGGCAGCATAGTCTTGACAAAGATAGACAAGTAGTTTAATGGAGTAAATTATCAGTACAGCTCCAGATTATAGAAATTAATATGTAGTAAGGAGAAAAGCAAATATCAGTGTATACTGGATAACTTAACCTTTTACACATATACCATTACCATAATCAGGAAGGAAAATGTGTGTGTGTGTGTGTGTGTGTGTATACATGTGTAATCAAATAAGAACATAATGTTCAAAAACATTATTTATTTGTGAGATAACAAAACATATAAATGTACCAACACTGTAGATTTGTGTCCTGCTTGAGAAACAAGAAAGATTCTCTCATATACTCAAAGAGATTAGGAAAAGAATATCACAACATTATAATGGCAAAAGCATTGAATAATCAGTGTCCATTGTGAGATAGATTAACAAAATATAGCATATTGTTACAATAGAAGACCACAGAGCAGCATAAAATGGGTAAATAGTAATGCTTCAAATTAAGAAATCCACAAGGTGTATTAAGTATGAAAATCAAAGTTTCAAAATATTACATATGATATCATAGATTTTATAAAGAATAAAAACAGAAAGCACTATATGCTGTTTAAAGGTTATGCTTATGTCATAACAGTATAAAACTATGATTGAGAAAGAAATCCAGCAAATTCAGGGCAATATACAAAAGAAACTTGAAGAAGATATGGACAAGATGTTATATTTTACAAAATGTTATAGTGAATCTAGAGGTATTTTATACTGTTTTAAATCCCATTTCAAGATAGGAAAAATTCTTTTCAACAGTCCAGTAATATGAGTTTTGTGTCTGTTAAAATTAAATTGTGCTTCCAGAAATTCTAGTTGTTAGTCAGAACTGGAAAATTAAGGATTGACCATGACCAGAGACAGAGTGAACATTCATTTCCTCATCATTAAATTGCCTTTTAGTTGTAAGAAGAGATCATTTGAAATTCAGTATCTTGAGTCTGAAATATCACTAAACAATCCAAGTCTGTGTCTGACAGTGTGCAGGGGGAGCACATCTGTGGTGGATGGAGGAGGGCGAGTGAAGAGCAGGAGTCTCGGATCAACTGCAGGCCCTTGCATCTTCTCTCCACTTGAGCTGCTTAGAGAGGGTAGTGGGCAATGTATCACAGGTCATACAGAAGCAGCAAACATCACTTACTTATTCAGTTCTTCATTCCTGTATTCACTCCATTAGTATTTATTGAATGTGGACTAAGTAGCTAGTTTTCTTCTTGTTCTGAATTCAAAAGGAATGTCAGAAATGAAGTCTCTGTCTACTCCAACTCACATGTCTTTCTGGGACCTGACCTCTCTTCCATATGCACATTCATTTTTTTCTCACCAGTTAGCATGTCCATTCTTTTAGATTGGTTGACGTCAAAGGACAATTTAACAATGTGTGGGCAGACTCTTTGGAGTTTAGGTCTTGACTATTATTCCATTCCCACACCTTCAACTCTTACCTCTGGAATTATAAGAAACATAACTATAAAAAATTCCAACTCCAGGATATCACACAATGCACAGGGTTGGGAACCTCTAAGAACTCCAAAAGATATTTGGAGAAAATAAGAATATTCACAATTTCCTCTTGAGGGTAGATAACATTTGTGGGAATCTTTGAAGGCATACTCTGTGAATCTCATGTGTTTACCCTGAAGTTCTCTTGCTACCCATGACCATGGCTGTGACCTCACTCTCAAAAAACAAAGGACCATTTTCAAACTCACTTGTCACAGGCTCCATCGCCTATACATGTAGATGACTAGTAAACACACCACCAGAAGTAACTTGAGGCACAGAAGGAAGGCCACAAAAACGTGGATAGATTTCTCTGAACCTAAAATACACACATCAAAGGGGTCAACAAAGAGTGAAATGTGAGTTGAAATGATTAATCTGAGATTGGTAGCCAGGTAGTTCCAAGTGTTCCCCAATTCTGAGCCCATCCTTGGGCTAACATGCCAACACGAATATAATCATTGTCTTCCCTCTAAGGTCTTGTGGTCACTTAAAGTAACATTTGTTGTAATCCTTGAACATTGTTATTATCATTAACATCTTATAGGTGAAGAAATGGAATCTCTGAGAGATAGTTGACAGTGTTGACTAAATTTACACAACTGTAATTATTGGAAATTAATTTGAAAACAATTTTACATAAAAACAAATAATATTAACAGCTGATATTTAGTGTAGATAACATACCAGTTTTGTATTTATTATATATTAATGTTTAATTTTCAAAAGGATTCTACAAATTAGGAGCCTGTTTATTACATGTAAGGAAATTGTTGAATAAGAGTTATATGTTCATTCAAAAAAAATGAAGTAAAATAATTATCATTGGAGTGGGCATAAGGCAGTTCCCAGATATGCATGTTCAAGTAAGTCTTATAGGACAGTGTACATGCAAGCTTACTTCCATACACCTGAGACTACTTTAAACCAGAGACTTGGTGACAAACTCTCATGGTCACTAGTGGATCAGCACTAAGCTAAACTTTCTCTAGGGCATTTTCAAAGAGGATGAACTGGTAGAGCATTCTTCCAATAGAAATGAAAGTACCATTCTAGGTGGTCACCCTAAAGGAAGCTACTGACTGGATACCATTCTGTCTGTGGACGAAACCTCAGACTCCTGATCTGAACAAGACTTTCCTGACTATGAAACCTGTCTCCTTAGAGTCTTCTGAAATGCAGCAAGGAAACCCAGGTGACTCCCATATGCCCACAAGGACAAAGGCAAACTTACTCAGGCTCCTGATGGCTTTGGATGTGGGAAAGGATGCTGCAGACAATACAATGCTGGCCTGGATGGGAGGATGTTCCTCATGTTCTACCTTGCAAGTGAGTACTTGATCAGACCTCTCCACTGATGTGTTTACCAACTGCAGGACTTCCAGAGTGTAGGACCCATCCTCATTCCTCTTAGGTGTAGGTTGCTCTATTCTCCTGATCACATGGCAGTCTTCCAGCCAGGAGAGATATACCTCCTGGGGATAGAATCTCTGCACATGGCAAGTGACAGTCACCAAACTGGAGTCAGTTGAAGATTGGGACACTCTCACTGCCGGGGGAACTGACAAAAATCCAGATAAAGCCGAGAATTAGTGCAGGAAATCTACTGGAAGTTCTTTGAGGATGGGATCATCTTCAAGGGTCCAACCCAGTGCCTGCCACAAATAAGGATTTAGGAATTGGAATAGAGAAAGAGAAAACACAAGTTTGGATAGGTGGATAGATAATAAGGGACCTCCCAATGTTTCTTCTTTTCATTTTGAGCTATAGAAAATGAGGTATCAAATCCATTTAGCAAATTGCAAATCTGTTGTTTTGATTTTACAGATGTGGCAAGCATCAGTGTATCTTGTGACAACCAACAACAAAGAAGGAAAATTTAGACTCAAATCCAGATAGGAGCAATGATCCAAGGATACAACATAGTCCCTAAAATTTAGAAGACTGCAAAGCCCTTCAAGTATTTTTTCTATAGACCAGCAATACTGAAATGAAATCCCATTGGGTAAGTAGCCTAAGTAGCCTATGGTTTTCAGATGAAGGAAATGAGCTATGAGTGTTACTTTAAATAAGTGTAACAACAAAACCTCTGCCTAGTCAGCCTGAACATAGCACTAAGTACTTTACAGATTTCATTTCTAGTGTCACTACCAACTAAGGCCATTTCAGTGAATAAACCAACACCAAGAGAAGCCCACAGCCTACCTCACCCAGAAAGAGAAAAGTCTTACCACAGAGGTACTGGCCCAAGTAGATGACTTTCTGGAAAACTACTAATGACTTGTGCTCAACCAGGCAGAGAACTAATGATAATATGTCATCACTCTCCAGTGAGACGATCGCAGTGCTAGTCACATTGTAGGTCTCTCCATTGGAGAAGACGCTGGTCTGGGACTGGAGACGGGTGTGGTTGTTTTTGAGCCAGGTCACAGTAACCTGACGAGTTTGTAGTGCAGAGGATGTGTACTTCAATTGGATGCTTGATCCAGGTGGAAACCGCTGCAGGGGGCCTTCAAGGTGGTGAGAATACTCTGTCCTTCCTGCAAGAAGAGAAGCCACATATCACATCAATTTCCAGTGTGAACAATTGCCTGGAATCCATCTTGTAAAGTTCCATCACTTCCTCTTTTATAGAGACGTTAATATTTCCTTCTGATAGGAGGATTCTGAAGCTTTTAGCAGATGGCAAACAGTAAGACCAAAGGGATGTGCATCTCAGAAGACCAACACCACAGAAAACACACCCAGAGCAAACAGGTTCTTCTTGGATGTATCAAATAATGGATAGGAGAACAAGTCCAAATTAATGACATAGTCAGGAGTTCAAAACAGGTAGTCTAGTCTCAGGGTCTGGCCTCTGACCTTATACTCTCTTTCTCTCACTACTAAAGGGAGATTCCTTAATGCCCACAGGCATGTCATACAGAAAATGTGGCAGCATAAATGTTGGTGTCCACTCGAACTACATCTGTACCCCCTCCCCATCACACACACATGAGCCCCAGAAGGTTAATTTTTCAGAAATCTTACTCTTAATTAGCAATGCAGGGTGAATTTTATTTCTCTGGATAACAAGAAAGGAAGCCAATATTGAGTGTATGTAGCATGATAATCACATTACAAGTGTCAACTATAACATTAAAATCTTAAAGGACCACCTGAAGGTTTGTTATTACCTTAAAATAAGTAAACACCAGAGCTCACGAATTGCTTTTCCCTGAAGAGCCCCACAACTCTGCAAGTGGCATTCCTATACTCAGGTCTAGTTCTGGGAGCAAGTGTCACCCATTGGAATTCCCTGATAATTTCCCCTAAGCCCATCTGAATACTTCTAGCTCCAAAAGTACAGCTTTCACATTGGATCCCCCTAGTAAGTCTGCCCAGGACTAAGACCATCTCTGAACACAAATCTAGCTCGTCACACAGTCCTTGCACCAAGCCAGTAGGAAGTAGGCAAGAATCATAGTTCAGACACACAATCAAGGAAAGACATCCACATGCCTAGGTCACATTGAAAAAGCGTATCTATGAATTACCAAGACAGTATACCAACAACAGTCACTGTTCCTACAGAAACAGTTTTCACTGATAGCTACCCAGATGAAACACATGAAAAAAAATGTAAAAGAAAAATGATCAATATCATTGAAAAATTCAAGGAGTTTAAAGAAGACACAAATAACCCAAAGAACTTAAAGGATATATTAACAAATATGTGAGATATGCTCAAGAAAAGACAAATATAAAGCTGAATAAAACAAAGCAGAAAATTCAGAATTTGAAAAGAAATATAAGGAAATATAAATGTTAATAAAAACTCAAAAAGGACGGAATTGAAAAACTCAGCAACCCAAATCCAAAACTCAGACAAAGACTTACAAGTAGAATGGACAAAATTGAATCTAGATTATCAGAATCTAAAAATAAAGCAGCCAGCCAGCCTTGTGGACTGACCAACTACTGGAATCTTGAACCTTCCATTGGTAGAGCCATTGTTGGGAGATAGCTGGAGTACAGCCTGCAAGCCATTTGTGTGTGTGGTGTGTGCATTAATTCTATGGGTTCTATTTCTCTATATATCCTTAGTTAATACAGCATATAACAGTAATTAATGAGAAAAAGAGGCCATTAATTTGAGGGACAAAGAAGAATTATATGGGAGGTCTTGGAGTGAGGAAAGGGATGGGAAAATGATAAAATTATATTATGATCTCAAAAATAAAAGAACTAATCTTTTAAAAGAAAATTGAAAAATAACTCCAAAAACATTTAGTGCTTAGGAATATATCTAAGCAAAGAAGAAGAAGAGTCTTACAGTGAAAACCTTAAAATATTGAAAAAGAAAATCACAGGAGGTACTAGACAATAAAAAAAGAAAATCACAGAAGGCACTGGACAGTAGAAGGTATTTCATGCTCCAGACTGGTAGGAATAATGTTGTGAACGTGGCTACACTATAAACATTAATTACAGACTTAACACAATACATTTCAAGATTCTGATGTCATAGCTCACAGTTTTAGAAAGAAACAATACAAGGAATTAATATGGAACCACAAACAACCATGGATAGCCTAAGCAATCTTAAGGAGTAAGAGCACTACTGCGTGCACTGCAATATCTGACCTTGAATTATAGTATAGAGCTAACAGTGATAAAGACAGCCCAGTACTGGCATAAAACAGACAGGGAAATCAATAGACAAGGATAGAAGACCTAGAAACAAAAAGTAACAACTATGCCTGCTTGATTTTTTGACAAAGCATGCAAAAATTATACAGTGGGAAACAGTATCCTATTCAATAAATGGTGCTGGCAAAACTTGATTTCTCTCTGTAGAAGAATTAAATTAGATTCTTGCCTATTACCTTGTAGAAAGATCAATTCAGAATAGATCAAAGACCTTAATTTAAAACTGGAAACGGATTTCAAGAAGAAAGCATATTCAAGACAGATACTGGGGTAGACAGGACTGTGTTGAATAGAACACTAACAGAATGAGAACTGCGCACAAGTGTCGACCGATGGGCCTGGGTAAAAATAAAGGTTTTGTACAGCAAAGGAAGCAATCAACAGAGCAAACAGCCAAAGAAAGGAAACACTTCACCAGCTACAGTGAAGCTAAAATCCAGATTTTATAAAGGACTGCATAATTTAAATACCAAGGAAACCAAACTGCCAATCAACAAACACATGGGCAAATGTACTAAATAGAATGTTTTCAATAAAAGAAGCACAAATAGCCAACAACTGTTTCTTAAAGTGTTCAATATCTCTGACCATCAGAGGAATGTACATTAAAACTACTCCGGGATACCACCTCACCCCAGTCAGAAAGGCTGCTATCAACAAATCTGACAACAGATGTTGGTTGGAGAAGATGTGGATAGAAAGGAACCCGTATCCAGTGTTGGCAGAGATACAAATTAATACAGCCATTGAGAAAAGCAGTTTGGAGAGTTCTCAAAAAGGTTAAAAACAGACCATAACCTAGATATTTTACTCCCAGGTGTACACCACAGAACTTCACACCATGCTCCAGAAGTATTTGCACACTGTGGGTAATTGCTGATAAACACCCTCAGCAAAATGGCTGGATACAAAATTAACTCAAGGAAATCAGCAGCCCTCCGTATTTGTACAAATGATAAATGGGCTGAGAAAGAAATTAGGGAAACAGTACCCTTCACAAAAGCCACAAATAATATAAAACACCTTGTAATTCTAACTAAGCAAACGAAAGACTTGTATGACAAGAGCTTCAAGCCTCTGAAGAAAGAAATTGAGAAAGATATCACTCAGAAGATGGAAAGATCTCCCTTGCTCATGGATTGGTAGGGCTAACATAGTGAAAATGGCTATCTCATCAAAAGCCATCTACAGATTCAGTGCAATCCCCATCAAAATTCCAACACAATTCTTCACAGATCTCGAAAGAACAATGTTCAGCTTCATATAGAAAAACAAAACAAAAACCCCTAGGATAGCTAAAATGATTCTGAACAATAAAAGAACCACTGGAGGTATCACTACCCCTGACTTCAAGCTGTACTACAGAGCAATGGCAATAAAAGCTGCATGGTATTAGTACAGAAACAGACAGGGGGGGGTCAGTGGAATTGATTGAAGACACAGAAATAAACCTACACACCTATGAACACTTGAGTTTGACAAAGAAGCCAAAACTATACAATGGAAAAGGGAAAGCATCTTCAACAATCGGTGCTGGTCTAACTGAATGTCTGCATGTAGAAGAATGGAAATAAATCTGTATTTATCACCCTACACAAAACTCAAGTCCAAATGGACCAAACACCTCAATGTAAAACCAGACACACTTAATCTAATAGAATAGAAAGTGGGGAATAGCTTTGAACTCCTTGGTACAGGAGACAACTTCCTGAGCAGAACACCAGTAGCTCATGCACTAAGGTCAAGAAGTAATAAATGAGACTTCATTTATTACAGAACTGAAAAGCTTCTGTAAGTCAAAGGACACTGTCATTAGGGCAAAACAACAGCCTACAGATAGGGAAAAAAATCACCAACCCTACATCCAACAGAGGGCTAATATCCAAAATACACAAAGAACTCAAGAAGTTAGACACCAACAACCCAAATAGCCCAATTAAAAATGGGGTACAGAGCTAATCAGAGAATTCTCAATAGAGGAACACGGAATAGCTAAGAAGCACCTAAAGAAATGTTCAACATCCTTAGTTATCAGGGAAATGTAAATCAAAACAACCTGAGATTCTATCTTACATGCATCAGAATAACTAAGATCAAAAACTCAAAGGACAGCATATGTTGTCAAGGTTGTGGAGCATGGAGAACTCTCGTCTACTGTTGATGGGAGTATAAACTAGTACAGCCACTCTGGAAATCAATTTGGCACTTCCTCAGAAGATTGGGAATTCTACCTCAATACTCAGCCATACCACTCCTGGGCATACACCCAAAAGATGCTCTACCATCCCAGAAGGACACATGCACAACTATGTTCATAGCCACTTTATTTGTAACAGCCAGAAACTGGAAACAACCTAGATATATCGTAACTAAAGAATGGATACAAAAAATGCGGTGTATCTACACAATGGAATACTACTCAGCCATTAAAAACAAGGTCATCATTAATTTTGCAGGCAAATGGATGGAATTAGAAAATACCATCCTGAATTAGGTAACTCAGACCCAAAAGGACATGTATGATATGTACTCACTTATAAGTGGATATTAGCCATAAAATAAGTGAAAACCACGCTATAATCAGCAGACCCAAAGAAACCAAATAACAAGGAGGACACAAGGGATTACAGTTAAATCTTTCTCAGAAGAGGAAACAAAATAAACATCAGAGATTGATGGAAGGAGGGAACTGAGCAGAAGTGGAGACAGAGAGAGGAGGGGTGGAGTGGATCATATATAGGGAGAGCAGGGGAGAGAGAAGGGAGATTGGCTGGGGGAGGCAATCTCTAGGATGTGCCAGAAACCTGTGTTGGGGAGAGGGCCCAGACGGTATATGGGGGGGTGACTCTAGCTCAGATTCCTAGCTGAAGGATATGGATCCTGAAGTGGTCACTTCCAGTATCCAGGCAGGACTCCCAGTGGAAGGATAAGGACAGCAACCCAGCCTTTGACCCAAAATGTGTCCTGCCTACAAGATGTGCAGGGACAAAGAGCAGAAACAGAGGGAATGGCCAACCAATGACTGCCCCAACTTGAGACCTATCCCACGGGCAAGAAACAATCCCTAACACTATTAATAACACTCTGTTATGCTTGCAGACAGACAGGAGCCTGTCGCAACTGTCCTCTGAGAGGCTCCACCCATACAGAGACTCATACCCAAATATTAGATGGAGCTCTGGGAGTCTTATGAAAGAGTTGGGAGAAAGATTTAGGGACATGATGAGGACAGGGACCCCAAAGAACGACCAACAGAGTCAACTGACCTGGACCCTTGGGGGCTCCAAGAGACTGAATCACAAACCAAAGAGCAAGCATGGGCTGGACCTAGTCTCCCTGTACATCTTTAACAGATGAGCAGCTTGGTCTTCATGAGGGTTCCCCAACAACCAGAGCAGGAGTTGTCTCTGAGCCTGTTGCCAGCCTGCCTGTGGATCCAGCACTCCTAAATGGACAGCCTTGTCTGGCCTCAATGAGAGTGAATACACCTAGTCCTGAAGTGATTTGATGTGCAGGGGGTTGGTTGACCCTCAGAGGATGGGGACTCCCCCTTCTCAAAAGATAAGGGGAAGGTGGAATGGGGGGAGGTCTTGCATGAGGGGGTGCTTGGAGGAGAGGAAGGGCCAATACTGTGTTGTGAGGTGAATAAATAAATAAATTCTTTAAAAAACTGCAGGCCAATATACATGATGAACATAGATGCAAATTTCCTCAATGAATTACTTGAAAACTAAATGTGGGCATGTATTTTTAAAAAAATCACCCACCACTATCAAGTTGTCTCTCTCCTTGACATGCAAGATGGATATGTAAGATATATCCATCCTTTTTAATAAATCATATCAAAGAACTTCAAGACAAAAATCATATGCTTGTCTCCATAGATGCAGAAAGGGTCTTTTAGCAAGAATTCAACATGCATTCACGATATAAGTCGTAGAAGGGCATCAGGGAACATAATTCAACAAAAGTAAAAACAACATGTGACAAATCCACAGCCAACATCAACTGAAATGGAGAAGAACTTGAAGCAGTTCTGTTAAAGTCAGCAACTACATAGGGCTGTTCTCTCTTCCCACCCTTGCAAAACAGTGGTTGGAGCAGCAGCTAGAGCAACAAAATGGGAGACACAAATAAAAGGAGTTAGAGTAGGAAAGTAAGTTGAATTTTCCCTCTTTGCAGATGATACATAATGATAAATAAAGTCCTTCTATAACTAAAATAAAGGCAAGCTGGATTTTGTCAAAGGCCTTTTCTGCACCTATTGAGTTTTGTCTTGAAGACCATTTATATGAGTTATCACACTCATATATAACAGGTTCCAAAGATTCATCTAGAAATTGTTAACAGAAAAGTGGTAGAATACAAAAATCAACTTACGAAAATCTATATATGCCTTCTATACTCCCCTAGCAAAAAAAGCTACATCTCTGAGGTTAGTTCTATATTTCTCAGTGATTTTTAATACTGTCTTGCTTTCAGCCCAGCTTTGGGACATGTAAACTTGGAATAATCATCGCAAAAGCTGTCCTGGTGTTCAGATACCATGCAGGAGCCAAGGAAGAGGACACTTGGCAGCTCTCATTGATTGATGGAAGAAATTTGAAAGGAAACTGCTTTACCTGGAGTCCCACAGATAAGCATTGGCCACACTGATCCTTCAGTTTGACACTGATCCATTCAACTGCAAAGTCTGGCCAAATTCAAACATAAGCCTGTTCTTCCTCCAAGAGCTGGGGAGGGAGGCATGCAGAAGAGGAGCCTACACTATAAAGTCACAGGCCTGGGCTCTCAGCCATCATTGAAGTTTTTGACTGTGGGTGCTGAATAGCATAGACAGATATGATATTTCAAGAAAAGTAAATACCCTCCAATAGGATTTGAGAAGCGTTTTGTGACAATGCTAAGGTCTACATTCTCAGGTGACAAAGAGAGACATACAGAAACACCATGTTTAGTTTGTAACCTGACAGCTGCATTGTAAGCCTATTGCTGCTGGCTGTCACTCATATCAGAGCCTGCGCCACCTTCCAGCTCTCAAAGTGTGAGATAACAATCAGTGGAAACACTTCTACCCAGTAAGTGCTCCATGGCTGATATACAGTTAGTGCTCCATGGCTGCTGATATGTAGTTAATGCTATGTGGGTGATATGCAGTAAATACTCCATGGCTGATATGCAGTAGTAAGTGTTCCATGGCTGATATGCAGTAAGTACTCCATGGCTGATATGCAGTAAGTGCTCCATAGCTAATATGCATTAGGTTCTCTGAGGATACTAACCAAATAGAACAGGCATGTGAGTAGATATACTCAGGAGCCAGGGTGTTGAGTAAAGGGATTTGGGAAAGCTTGCCATAGCTATAAAGATATGTTAACATAAAATAGAAAGAGGCCTTGATGGAGAGAGAGAGAGAGAGAGAGAGAGAGAGAGAGAGAGAGAGAGAGAGAGAGAGACAGACAGAGAGAGACAGAGACAGAGAGAGACAGAGAGAGAGACAGAGAGAGACAGAGAGAGACAGAGAAATCCCAGCGGACCCTGTGGTGTCTGTCACTGTTGATGCCATGCTGTCATGAGGTCCACCTTCAAGTGACAGTTAGATATATTGAGTGTAGGTGTAGGGGAAAAATAAGACAGAAAAGGAAATCCATAGTATGAACTAATTAGCAAGTCACATTTATATAAGTATACATACATATATGATGGTAACGAAGAGATCGTGAAGTTGAAAGGGAATGGGGGATGGGGGAGGAGTGCGGAGTGGAAATGAAGTTGATGCAGCAGTCATGTATACACTTACAATAGTAATAAGAAAAAATTGTAAAAATTATGCACTTGCTTCCCATCAAAAGGCACCCATCCATTTGGAGTTTAGCACCCAGGTCTGTGTGTCCCATTGGATGGATAGTTCTCTTATTTCTATTGGACAACAGAAATAGGACCCAAAGAAATGTAAAGGTGAGTGAGATTATTACCTCTGAGAATTCTTACAGCGGCCAGAAAAAGGCTGGTTCTGCCACAGGTCGAGATAGAAATCAAGGTGGAAGCTTGCTATGAGAATGGGTTGCCCAGCAAGCCCACATGCTGCCTTACCCCTGGCTTGTCTATGCCTTACCTATTACTCTGTCTGTCTCTGACTGCACACCTGCATAAATGTGCCAGAGTATGAAGTATGTTTCTCTGGATCCCAGAAACAAGGAAGTTCTGGATTGCAATGTCACAGTGCCCTCTTGTGGGAGAAATTTACGAATCATGAACGTGTGAAATAGAGTAGAAACAGAAGAAATTACCATCAGGAACATGTGTGCATAGAAAAAAAAGTAAAATGAGGAGAAAGAAAGAGGTGACAAGAGGGAGTCACACCTATCTTGTGTGACTCTTTTTCCTGGCTCAGGGGGTCAGTAATTCTGGGTCTCTTCAAAGTTGATTTCTAGAAACATTCAGCTGAATTCACTGTCTTGATTAATTGCCTTCCCAGAAATTATTTGGAGCCCAGCTTAATTGTGGTAATTTCTTGCAACCAAGGGTTAAGGAGAAAAATTTGCAATATAATGAGGGCAGCAAAGGAGAGTCATTTCTTGGTGGAAGTATCTGGAAGAAGGGGCATACGGTCGGAGTGGCTCTTCAAGAGCATCCTCTCTGGGAAAGGGCTTCCTTTCTCCACGCTCACTCAGGGGTTCCCTGAGTCTCTAGCCCTTTAGCCGCAATGCCCTGAGGACATGAAGGAAACAAGGCACTTACCTCTGATCTTCCTGGGAGCTCCCAGGGTGATGCTGTTCTTAACTGGAGGCTGGTCATCCTGGATCACCCAGCAGACAAAGTCAGTCTTATTCAATATGGCATCTACCTGTAATGTGTGCTGTAGAGAGTAAGTCCCATCAGAGTTTCTGGTGGTCTGAGGAAGTTCCATGGTCAGGATCTTGTGCCCATTCTTAGTCCAGATGAGGTCCATGTCTTGGGGATAGAAGTGGTTTACATGACAAGTCAGGTTCACTTTTTGATGTGCATGATCTTGGATCTCTGGGTCTTCAGTGGTGATCTTCAGTGTGGGGATAACTAGACAGGAACAATAAGTAAGCCTAGGGAAAAATCTTGGCATTGACTTATCCACCTGTCTCAGGGTCACTTAGATTGATTGATTGATTTTTGATTGATTGATTGGTTGGTTGGTTAATTGGTGGAATCCTAAGAATTTCAAGGTGATCTTGGACTCATTATATAACCAGGATGATGCTGAACATCATATCCTTCTGCCTCCACTACTCTATTTCTTCAGCCCCTCTTTTCTTGTCTTATAATCCAGTCAGTCTAATTTGTGCTGCCTACATCCTCATGGATGTGGGACACTGGAGCATGCTTGACCTATCAGGTCCATGCCCTTCAAGAAAACTCACTCTTATTTCTTCAGAATCAAGCTGTCAGGAGCTCTACAGCTATGGGGCAGGACCTTCTGAGGACCTCCATCCTTGAAGGTCAAGTGGCTTCATCTTGTGCAGTTCCTGAACAGTTAGTTACTCTTAGTTCATGAGTGAAGAGAGATCATGAGGTCACTTGTTTTTTTTTTTAAATGAACAATTTTTATATGTTTGGTACAAGACAAATAGGGACAAGAATAAATAATCATGAAACATAGCTGGAGACACATGGGTATCTAATCTGATCTGAGTTTTCAATATTCCATATCATGATATATAATTGCAAGAATTATTAAGGTGAATTGCCCCGACAGGACCAGGGACTCTCCAAGCACAGCACCTGTAGCAGTGCCTGGCACATTAGCTGTTCATTATTCATTGAGTGAATTACTCAGTACTGAACGTTTTCCAGAGCTCAGGACCTTATTCATAGAAGACAAGCATTCCACCACTGAAGTGCATCCTTGGCTCTCTTTCACTTATTTTGTTTTGTTTAGTTTTATTTTATTTCACTAAATTGTTCCGGCTAGCCTCGAACTCAATCTTAATCCTCACAGGTTTAGAGGTTGTTATATACTGTCTAGGCTTCCCAAGGAGCTGAGATTACATGTCTTATACCACCAACTAATAATAAATATTTAGAAATATTAAAATATTAACAATGATATAGATAAGACACGTGTGATCAGAGAGGAACACTAGGCCATATAATAGCAAGGCCAAACAGTCCTAGACATTTTACAATGTATTGGGCATAGTTCTTGGTGTTTTGGAAGGAACAATTAGTTTAATCTTCAGAGGAAACTTACAAAGTAGGTGTTGTTTTTATTCCATTTTGGGGAGCAGAAGAAAACTGGGGCACAGGATATTTAAGACACAAGGACAATATTCTGTAGCCTATGACACAGCTAAGATCAAAGCCCAGCTGAACAGCCCATGAAACCTGTACTTTTAATCCATATTCATGTGTTCAAGGTTGGCATTGATCAATTTCTGCTCCCCATTTGTAAAATGGGGTTTGAGCAAACGCTCCATGCCTGCAGTATGGTCCCAACACATAGTTCACTGATCGCTCACCTCGGAGAACTTGAGAAAGATTAATGGTCATTCTTAGGGGCTCTTTGAGGTCTCCATGGGTGACTTCACAGGTGATCTGAGACAAGATATCTTGCTTGGTCAGGGTCACCCATGCTTTGCTTGTGACAGAGTAAGAGTCATTGTTGACCTGTACCACATGTGTGGCTGAGGCTGGATGTTCATTGTCGTTCCTCAACCAGTTGACACTGAGATTCATGGACCTGAAAGGGGCAGCAGTACAGAGAAAAGACACTGAACTGGAAGGGGGTGTCCTCTGATCTGGGCCTATCAGGGTGATGAAAGGCTTCCCAACTGAAACAAAACAAAGAATACAAAGCAGTTACTCTACCTTCTCAGGGTTGAAGGAACCAATATGCAAGAGCATGCCAACCCTCCCAAGGCCTGTCCCATAGAGAATGAGAACTGTCCTTTTTCTAGAGGTCAGCCTTTCAGAGACTTAGAGCAATGGCTCCCTCAAGTCAACATGCATTCCAGTGCACCCATACTAGGGAAGCAAATACTATGTATTGACTTTGAGGAGGGAGTGCAAATGGACCATAACAAGCAACTGGCAAACAAAATATGACTTCTATGAGGGAATGGATGTCCTCAGGAGACTCAATATGTACAAAGATAGAAAAATGAGGAGTCACTCTGAAAGGGTGATTGAAACAGGGCTTTCTGTACTAAAACTAAAAAACTGAGGAATAAAATACTTATTCCTATATAAGAGGACACAGGAATGACATTTGGCAACTGAGGAGAGAGAGTGAGTAATGCTTGGGCATATACCAAATAAATGGATCTTATGACCCAGCTGTACCACTCTTTGGCTGTCTTAGGCAGCAAGTCTTTAGGAGGCTTAAAAAAACATAAAGTCTAGTACAAAACTGTAACATTGCTTCCCACAAGTGCAGCCCTAATTCTGAGAGTGTAGCTTGCACAGTCTTTTCCTGCTGGGTTTCTCTGATCTACACCTACTCCTGCACCATGTCCATACTCACAGGCTTAGGTCTGGATATGAAGTCTGAGAGCATCACCTTTGCATACTCAATTCTTCTCTCTTATACACATAACTAATATAATCTCCACTAGCTCCAGGGGCAAACCTCAGTACCCTATTTGCCTAGGGCATCCTCTGACTCCCACCTGCCCCTGTGTTATGTCTACAATTACAGTCATGTTGCTGGACTCTTATCTCACATACATCTATTGTCTGCTGAGTTCCTCTGACCCACATCTACCCTGCCCCAACTCCTTGTTCCCAGGCCTAATTCTAAACGAGCAGACCATACACTAGATATTCCCGGCCTATGTCCATTTGCCCAGTTCCTGCATGGATCCAATCTAATGGAAGCTAGAATCTCATATCATACACTCAACCAAAGAAATAAGTCCACATGCCCACAAAACATCACAAAACAAAAAAAAATATGAAAGGATAAGAAAGTCTGTCTGTCTCTTCAAACCTGACAGGCCCACATAAATGTTCTGTGGTGTGAATTACCTAAATGAACCCCATAACACAGAACTTAAAAGTACTAAAAACTTTATTAAATAAGTCATAAAATTTAAGGAAGACACAAAGACACAGCTCAGTGAATTTGAAGAAGAAGACAGTAAATGCATAAGAAAATATCTGTAGCTCAGTGAAATGAGAAACAAAATCCAGAATAGTAAAGACAGAAATATTGAGAACTTAAACTGTAGTGGAGATAGAATTGAATAATCAATAACACAATTAGAAAACTCAGAAGAAAGCCTTACAAATGGAATGAATCACATAGAAGATAAAATATCATATTTTGGAGGTAAAGTAGAACAATTGGACCATTCAAGTAAATATAATTATAGAAATTAAAAACACATAAAAAGAACATTCAGAAATATGAGGCAACATAAAAAGATCTTCGCCAAGTGGTGGTAGCACAGGCCTTTTATCCCAGCACTTGGGAGGCAGAAGCAGATGAATCCCTGTGAGTTTGAGACCAGCCTGGTCTACAGAGCAAGTTCCAGGATTGCCATAGCCACACAAAGAAACCCTATCTTGAAAAACAAAAAGAAAAAACAAAAACAAACAAACAAAAAAGAAAAGAAAGGAAGGAAGAAAAAAAGACCAAATATTCTAATTATAGAAATAGATGAAAGAGAAGAATCCCAAATAAATGGCAAAAACCATATCTTCAACAAGATCATAAGAGAAATTCCCTAAACGAAGGAAAGGTACAACCACATAGATATAAGAAATACTCAGTAGATCAAATAGACAAGATCAGAATCAAAACTTCCCATGCATATTATAGTTAAAACATGAAATATACTGAAAAGAGGGTACACATTTGAAGGAAATCCCACATATTAACCACTGATTTCGATGGAAAATTTAAAAGCCTTGAGCAATGCTCTTCAACTTCTAAAAGTCCAAGCTAGACTACTATACCCAACAAAACTATCTGCCATAGCTGAAGAAGAAAGAGAACCTTTCCAACACACAAACAGGTTAAAGAAATTCATGTTCATCAAAACAGCCCTACACACAATCCTGGAGGTGATCCTCAGATAGAAGAGGGGAATAATCAAAGTCATGGGACTATAGAAAGACAACAAATGAAGCTAGATTTACATCTTACCCCCATCAGGATGGCTAAGGTCAAGAAACAAACTGAGAACAAAGGCAGGTGAGACAAAACCAGGAACACCCTCCATCCTAGGAACACCTTCTTTCAGGCTCACGCAGTACCGTTGTGAGACTGTGACAAAGTCCTCACTACTCTAACATAGGGTTTCTCCCCTAGAGTAATAAAGACTGCCCTATCTGGGGATAGGTTTTTTTTTTTTTTTGTAGATTCAGAGCAGCGGTTTACTTAAGTCATGCTGTTTCCCTTGCATCCCTACTGTGTTCAGACGGAGAGCTATACTCTAGGGACCTGGTGACAAGAACTCTTCTTTCAAAGTCAGGTTACAAGAGAGAGTCAAGTAGCCCTACATGACAAAGAAAGACAGAGAACAGTGTAGGTAGCCATGGGCTCTGATATAGTCGATTATATTTCCTTCTGCTTTATGTAAACATAGCTCCTGAGGGTTGTAAAATACTTCCAGGTATAAGTTTTATCTACAATTCAATGGTGGGAGGATAGTATTATGGTATCTGTTTCTTGAGAGATTAGGGGATGCAGAGACGATTAATAACTTGCTCAAAGTCAGTCAGTCAGTGACTAAAGAAGGCTTAGCCAGTTCATCTGATTTTGGATCCAGGACTCATTATTTCAATTTATTCCCTGCATGTTCTCTCATTCTCTCTCTCTCTCTCTCTCTCTCTCTCTCTCTCTCTCTCTCTCTCTCTCTCTCTCTCTCTCTCCCCCTCACTTATAGACCTAGTAGTCACTGAGTCAAGAGTTGACATAATAGAACTCAGGTTCTTTCCTTGTCACCAGGCCTCCTAGCCCCTATCTCCATGTCACATGCTCTTCCTCCAATCCCTAAGGCCCCACTAGCTCCCTTTATCTAAAAAGTCTATAGTATGGAAAAGGCACAATCAGCCCAGGAAGAACCTTAGGACTCAGCTTACTGTGGAGAACAGGATTTTGCTGCCTCTGAGCACTTTTCTGCATTCCCAAGGCTCTCCATGGCCAAGACTCACCTGCAAATGCCAGAAGAAGTGTTGACAAAAGAGGCCCCAGGCCCAGAACCTTCCACAGTGTGGTAGCCATGATAAGAAGTATCAGCCCTGACATGTACCAGGTGACAAACCTGGATGAAGCTCTGAGTGAGCCCAGGAGCCTCTGGCTAGTTTCTTCCCAACCTGGGCTGCCCTACATACCCTAGTTGCCCACACTTAACCGGGCTTGGGCAGAAATTTGTGCCACAGTAAGGGAAGTGGCCATTGTGGCTAAGATTTCTGTCCATTCCCCAAACCCACAGCCAAAAAAAAGTTTACCACTTTGGCTGGATGCTGGTTTTCTGGGAACCCATAAGCCAGATTAAGGAGGGGCTGAGCTTACCTCCAGAGAGCTGGTCTTTGATGTTCTGATCCTTAGACTCCCCTTTTCTGGAGGGACCAACACATTCAACAGACATCACCATCACCCAGTCTACTCTATCTATAGTCCTAGAACAACTTATAGAAATATAGAATGGACACTGAGTCCCAGAAAGGCAGATCTAGTGAATCTTGTAAATACAACCAGATACAATGAAGATAGAGCATGGGCTTTAAAAGCCAACCCTTGGTCTCCACTTGTCTGGGTTCATAAATGTTGCCTGGGCATTTTCTGTTGCTCAAAATCATCTAATAGTCACCAAGCTCCAGAGAAATGAAGTGGAGACATAGTGGCCTGTTTCTCTGACCTGATTGGGAAAACTTCTCCCTTAGTTTTTTCTATCCTTATTCTGCTGTATCTGAATTCCCAGTTATACACTTGGACATATGGTCTGGGGATTTTTGAGAGCTTTTGTTTGATTTATTTCTTTGTAATAGTAGGAATTGGTCTAACGACTTTATAAAGCATGTTAAACAATTCTGCTCCAGCCTTAACTGATTGCTGTTTTATCATTTCCCCAATGGAAAATATTTTGACATGAAAGATGCTTCATGTCCTGAGTACATAGAAGAAACACTGCAACAATAAGGAGACCCTTAGTGTCAAGTGTGTCCCCAGAACTGATGATGAGGCAGGCATGTCTTCTTTCCCCTCCCACAGCCCTCCCAGCTCCCCACTCCCCAGCAGTGTGTCCACTTAGCTAACGTGGGAAGGAACAGGGAAGTTATTTAGCCTGCAAGGGAAACTTTTATAGATGTTTCTTCCTTTCTTCCAACCACCATTACCCAACTTGGCAGACACTCTTAGAAAGATGACTCCTTAGAGATGCTCCCAGGAAGAGTGGACCCTCGAGTCTGGTATAGGTTTACTGAACTAGATCTTCATGTCTGGTTGATCAAGGGGTAAAGAGGGAAAGTGAGAAGAGACAACCTAGAAGGGAAATAAAGTGGAAAGAAAATTTGAAGTGGGAAGATCCACTCTTAATTCAAATCTTTTGAGGTGGGAAGATCCCCCTTTAATCTGGGCCACACCTTCTTCTGACATCTTATGTACAGAACACAGAAGAAAGAAGCTAGTTCTCTTTACCTGCTTGCTTTCACTGGTAAGTCTATCCCTCCATTGGCCCTGGAGCCCACTTCCTCAGAATTCCATCACATAATGAAGACCAGCTGAGCCATTCAGACTTGTGGCCTGAACAATTACTGGATTTTTGAACTTTCTGTTGAGAGAGAGAGAGAGAGAGAGAGAGAGAGAGAGAGAGAGAGAGAGAGAGAGAGAGAGAGAGAGAGAATATCTAGCTATCAGGTAGATAGATAGATAGATAGATAGATAGATAGATAGATAGATAGATAGATAGATAGATAATATCAGTTCTGTTTCTCTAGAGAATTCTAACTAACGCAGATTCTGGTACCAGAAGTCATTCTACAGCAATAGAAGTATAAGGTTGATTTTTTAAATATCTGGAAGAAGATCTCCAGTTTGCCAGCACCTACAGTTTCTGAAGCCTCTCCAGTTACTGAAACCTGTCCTAGAAGCTTGGAAAGTACTAAAGCCACCCATAGTGTGAGCAATCTTACATGCTCAAGGAGACACATGCATTTGATTATCCTGGTTCATCAATTTTGAGAGGCAACAGATTCTGTGACTCTCTATATAAAACTTTTAACAATTTGGAGAAAAATATGGAGAATTCACTCATTCCAGAAATGAGCTACCATTAGCCTAAAGTAATGGTTGTACCACTGGCCAATTTGGTGAAGTAATGAGCTTTCATAAGAATAATATGAGTGTGGATGAGGGGTTACTTACAAGGGACAGTGAGACTACAAAAGCAGCTGCATCACTAGAAAGTCCACTTAACGTGGATGATGAGTCCCAAGCCTCTGCAGCTCCTCAGCTTCCGTGCAGCTTCTGTGCAACTTCCGTACAGCTTCCGTGCAGCTCTACAGTCCAGGCTAGTTCCCCAGGCAGTGTCATGCCAGCTTACACTGCTGGGTAGGGGCCCTCCCTTGGCAATACTCTTATTCTCAGGCATGACCTTTGCTTTCCTCCTTTTTACCACCTGTGGGGAGGGAGTCTCCCTTTCCATCCTGATAGAAATACTAATTTGTCAGGGATGCTGCAATTCTGGGGAACATAACTAAAACATGAAGACAAGCCCCTCCCCCAAAAGCACATTGTCTTAGTCAGGGTTTCTATTCCTGCACAAACATCATGACTAAGAAGCAAATTAGGGAGGAAAGGGTTTACTCAGTTTACACTTCCACATTGCTGTTCATCACCAAAGGAAGTCAGAATCGGAACTCAAGCAGGTCAGGAAGCAGGAGCTGATGCAGAGGTCATGGAGGGATGTTTCTTACTGGCTTGCTTTCTCCCAGCTTGCTCAGCTTGCTTTCTTATAGAACCCAAGACTACCACCCCAGGGATGGCACTACCCACAATGGACTCTCACACCCTTGATCACTAATTGAGAAAATGCCTTACAGCTGGATCTCATGGAGGCATTTCCTCAAGGGAGGATCCTTTCTCTGTAATAACTCTAGCTTGTGTCAAGTTGACACACAAAACCAGCCAGTACACACATCATAGCCCAGGTTCAGGAACCAGACATCACTTCTGTGACCCCCAGTGTTCTTAGGGAGAATTCCTGAGTATTCCTTAAATGTTTTTGAAAACCTGACATAGATGTCAGGTTCCTTGGCTTTATTTCACACTGTTGTATTATTTTGGACCAATTGTTTGTGGGAATGACTTTGGCATCAGAGCAGAGAGATGATCTCTTAACTCAACTCATCACAAGCATTTTAGCATCCTTATCTATTTTACAAAAGTCCTCAAGGTAGAGTGGGTTCCACTCTGCTGAACAAAGCCATTCTTCTGCCTCACTTCCTGACATCAATAATTGAATTAATTGATATAGGCCAGAAAACTTTGGTTGATATTGCTAATAGGTGGCAGCTACCTCAGATAGCCTGGATGCCTTGCCCTCCAACAACAAATGAGCAGTTGTACTAAACAGTAGAAGGGCTCTGGACCTTTTGACAACATAAGAGGTGGTGATGGTGGGAATGTGAGTCATCCTGGGAGAGGAATGACATTTCTATGTAGATGAATTGGGATTAAACAAAATATTAAAATCCTCCATGACCTCTGCAACAATTTGAGGTCCCAATAGGTCTTCAATGACCCTGCCCCCTGACACCCCAATTGCCCTTGATGGGCATCAGAGCACTCCTCTTTCTTACCCCATACCTTATACAGTTTCTCAAACAAACAAGTAGCAAAAGTCACAATATCAAGCTAGTCCCACAGACTAGGCTGACACATATGACAACACGGCCCTATTATAAAAATCAAAGCAGGAGCTGCGGGTTCCCAAGCCAGATAAAGGATGGTAGAGCATTGCCCATTTCCAGGACATCTCTCAGAGAGCACAGAAAGAGTGGGGCTGCTCTGTACCCAAATCAGGCTGAGTCTACTCAATTCCATGGAGACAATGACCATGTCATGATAAAGCCTCTTAGACTGCTGTTTCCTCACCAGAGAACTGACTTCTCAGAAATCACAGGAGTGCTAATTGTGCTGATTCACTTGTAAGGCCCCTGCCTCTGCTACGGCAGGCCCTCCCTTGTCCTTTTTCTTCCCCTTTCCCTGACTCAAACTATCTAAGCTAGCCTTACTATTTCAATCAACGAGCTGTCCCCTGAAACAGTCTCCCAGTCATTCATATGCCGTGCTCACTACAGCACGACACTCTGCTCCCCGTCTCTTCTGCAGGCTTGGTACTCACTCAATAGCTGGTTGAGGACCAAAGACACTCAGGAGGAAAGTAGTAAAGGAGGAAGATGAAGTTCTTCTGTCAAAGGAGGTAAGGGGAGAGAGGGATCGATGGCGCGCCATGGTAGGCAAGAAGATAGTTCAACATACCACTGAGTAGCCAATGTTGGTTCAATCCTGCAAGTACAACAAAGCCTACCCAAATCTCTTTGAGGAATAAAGTAAGCTTGATACAGATGAGATATGACTACATTGAAATTCTTTGTAAGGTACGTGTGACACCTTCCGTAAAGATGGCTTCTATAGACTGACTGGGAAAAAAGAGTTTGTGAGAGTGGAGCTGGAACAGGATCCACTGCTAGAAAGTGTTTGGCCACACGGATTGTACAAAGGTCACCAGACTAGAAAGCACCGCCACTCCAGCCTTCTGGCAGAAAACAGGTTTTGCATTCCTTTCTTTGAAGAAACAGTCCTCTTTGCTTAACATTCTGGGTCCCCTTAGTGAGTGAGTGTGAATAAAAATCCCTCCATGTCTGCTGCACCCCATGACACTTCCACGTTTTTGTATGGGAGAGAACAAGGGTCCTCTTACTTTCAGAGTCTTCAGCATCTTGTGTTCAAAAATTCCCTAAGCTAAAGACTTAACAAGGTCATAGGAAAAACAATAGAAAAACTCAAAGTTATATATTTGAGGGAGAGTGTCGGGAGAGAAATAAATGAAAACATTCCAAAGACAAAGAAAACCATAACACACAAAACATAACGAAAAATGCCTTCAAAGTTCCCAAAGTGAACAAAAATTCAAATGCCTTTACAGATCCCAAAGCAAAAACCCAACCAAAATATCTAGACCAAAATGCTGCAAAGCAAACAAACTAGCTACTTTTAGCTAAATACTTTGAAAACAGACCAAAATGGTATCTACCAAATCAGAATTTTTAACCAGCTTAGAATAAACAAATGGACCATCAACCAAACACAGAGAGGTCCAGAGTCATGGAAAGAACTTAACAGCAATCTGCCTAAGGAAATAAGGCTTTCATTCAAGTGATTGCTCTGGAGAAAATCACATCTGTATCCAGGTCCCACATCGTGATGTTGTAATTGCAAGCACAAAACCCACATCCATCGCTAATTAAGAAATGTATCACAGGGCTCCCAATGGAGAAGCTAGAGAAAGTACCCAAGGAGCTAAAGGGATCTGCAACCCTATTGTTGGAACAACATGATGTACTAACCAGAACCCCGGAGCTCTTGTCTCTAGCTGCATATGTATCGAAAGATGACCTAGTCGGCCATCAATGGAAAGAGAGGTCCATTGGACTTGCAAACTTTATATGCCCCAATATAGGGGAATGCCAGGGCCAAAAGAATGGGAATGGGTGGGTAGGGAAGTGGGGGGCGCTATGGGGGACTTTTGGGATAGCATTGGAAATGTAATTGAGGAAAATATGTAATAAAAATATAAAAAAAAAATACCCTACAGCTGGGTCTTATACTAGGTTTATAGAGGATGGACTTGTGCTGGCTGGTTTTCTGTCAGCATAACAACCTAGGGTCATCTGAGAGAAGAGATCCTCAGTTGAGAAAATGCCTCCATTGGACATAAGCAAGCCTGTAGGGCATTTTCTTAAGTGTTTCTCAGCCACTGCGCTTCATCTTCTGAGAACTCTGTTTAGTTCTGTACCCCGTCTTAAAATTGGGATATTTGTTTTCTCAATGTGCAGTTTTCTTGGGTTTTTCATGTATATTGGATCTTAGCCTCCTATTGGATGTATTGGTAAAAATCTTTTCCTAGTCTATAGCCTGAAACTTTGTCCAGATGATGGTGTACTTCCCAGTATAGAAGTTTTTCGACGTCATGAGGTCCTATTCAGTAATTGTTGTTCTTTGTGTCAGTGCTGCCAGTGTTCCAAAAGTCTTCTCCTGTGCCAATTAGATCGAGGCCACTCCCCACTTTCTCTCCTATCAGAATCAGTGCATCTGATCGAGGTCTTTGATCCATTTGGAGTTGTGCCTTGCATGGGTGGTAAGTGTGATCCATTTTCATTCTTCTACACACATCTGTCCATACACACATCTGTCCAGTTTGATCACCACCATGTGCTGAAGATGCTGATTTTGTTCTACTGTGTATTTCTGGCTTCTTTATAAAAGAAAAAAGTCAGCTGTCCATAGGTGTGTGAACTTATTTCTGCCTCTTCAGCTTTTGGGCCTGTACTGTGCTGTTGTTATTATTAGAGCCCTGTAGTACAATTTAAGGTTGGGAATGGTGATACCTCTGGCAGTTCTTTTATTATCTGGGATTGTTTAGCCCTACTGGTTTTTGTGTGTTTCCAGGTGGAGCTGAAAATTGCCTTTCCAAGTTTTCTAAAGAATTGTGTTCGAATTTTTATGGACCTTAGAACTACCTTAATTCTACCAATATCACGAACGTGGAAATCTTTTTACCTTCTGATCTCTTCTTCAGTTACTTTCTTCAATATCTTGAAGTTTTTACAAACAAGTTTTTTCACTTGCTTGGTTAGAGTTACTCCAAAATATTTTATATTTTCCAGATTATATTATATTTCCAGATTATTAATATTTATATTTTCCAGATTTTATATTTTCCAGCTGTCCATAGGTGTGTGAACTTATTTCTGCCTCTTCAGCTTTTGGGCCTGTACTGTGCTGTTGTTATTTTGTTTTCCTGATTTTTTTTCTTAGTCCATTTGTCATTTGTGCATAGGAAGGCTTTTGATTTTTCTCTGTTAATTTTGTATCCTGCTATTTTGCTGAAAGTGTTTATCAGCTGTAGGAATTACCTAGGGGGATTTTTAGGGTCACTTACATACGTTATCACACCATCTGCAAATAAAGAGACTTTAATGTCTTCCCTTCCTATCTGTATCCCCTTGATCTCCAATTGTCTTACTACTGTTAGCAAAGACTTCAAGTACTGAATTCAATAGGTATCGAGAGAGTGGGCAAACTTGTTTTATTTCTGATTTTCATGGGAATGCTTTGGGTTTCTCCCCATTTAAGTTGGTGTTGACTATGAGCTTGCTATAAACTGCCATTATTATGATTATGTATGTCCCTTGTATATATCCCTAATCTCTCCAAGACTTTTATCATGGAGGGATGTTGGATTTTGTCAAAGGACTTTTGGATTTTTCTTCATCTAGTGAGATGGCATGTGGCTTTTGCCGTCCAGTCTGTTTACATGTGAGTTACATTTCTGGGATGATGCCTACTTGATCTTGGTGAATGGCCTTTTTGATGTGTTCTTGAATTCCGTTTGCAAAGTGTTTTATTGAGAATTTTAAAATCTATATTCATAAGGGAAATTGGTCTATAATTCTCTTTTTGCTGTTGGCTCTTTCTGTGGTTTGAGTATCAGGGTAACTTTGGCCTCATGAAATAAATTGGGCATGTTCCTTCTATTTCTATTTTGTGGAATAATTTGAGGTGTATTTGCATTAATTCTTCATTAGAAATCTGGTGGAATTCTGAGCTAAACCATCTTGCCCTTGGTTATTGTTTCTGTTACTATTTTGTGGAATAATTTAAGGATTAGTGGGAATAACTCTTTATGAAAGTCTGATAGAATTCAGGCCCTGGTCTTTTTTCCCCCCCGTTGGCAGGTTTAATTACTGCTTCTATTTCACTAAGAGTTATAGTTCTGTTTAAATTGCTTATTTGATCTTGATCTAACTTTAATAAATAAGTGGTCTATATTAAGAAAATTATCCACTTCTTTCAGATTTTCCAACTTGGTTGGGTCGGCTATTTTTTAATTGGATATGTTGTTTACATTTCAAGTGTTATCGACTTTCCCCACTTCCCCTCTGCAAACCCCCATCCCCTCCCCTCTTACCCTGCTTCTATGAGGGTACTCTCTTACCCACCCACCCACTTCTGCCTCACCACCCTAGCATTCCTCTACACTGGGGCATCAAACCTTCACAGGACCAAGGGCTTCCCCTCCTATTGATGCCAGATAAGGCCTCTTCATCTCCTTCAGTCCTTCCCCAGAATCCTCCATTGCGGTTCCTGTGCTCAGTCCAATGGTTGGCTATGGGCATCCACCTCTGTATAGGTCGGGATCTGGCAAAGCCTCTCGGAAGACAGCTATATCAGGCTCCTGTCAGCAAAAACTTCTTGGCATCCACAATAGTGTCTGGGTTTGGTGTCTGCATGTGGGATGGATCCCCATGTGGGGCAGTCTCTGGATGGCCTTTCCTTCAGTCTTTGCTCCACTCTTTATCCCTGTATTTCCTTTAGACAAGAACAATTCTGGGTTAAAATTTTAGAGATGGGTGGGTGGCCCCATCCTTCAACCCAGGAGAGGGGGCATGCCTAACCTCTGAATATGGTCTCAACAGGTTCTCCCTCCCTTTTGTGGGGGTATTTCCACTAATGTAATTCTCACGGGGTCATGGGAGGCTCTTGCTTTCCTGGCATCTGGGACTTTCTGTTTGCTACCCCCAGTTCCCCATCCCCCATTGCTACACACCTCTGTTCAGTTTCCTGTTCCTCGCTGGTGGGATTGCAAGCGGGTACAAGCACTCTGGAAATCAGTCTAGTGGTTCCTCAGAAAATAGGACACAGTACTACCTGAGGACCCAGCTATACCACTCCTGGGCATATACCCAGAAGATGCTCCAACATGTAATAAGGGCACATGCTCCACTATGTTTATAGCAGCCATATTTATAATAGCCAGAAGCTGGAAACAACCCAGATGCCCCTCAACAGAGGAATGGATACACAAAATGTGGTACATTTACACAATGGAGTACTACTCAGCTATTAAAAACAATGACTTCATGAAATTCACAGGCAAATGGATGGATCTAGAGAATATCATCCTGAGTAAGGTAACTCAGTCACAAAAGAACACACATGGTATGCACTCACTTAGAAGTGGATATTCCGCAAAGATACCCATGATACAAGTCACGGACCACATGAAGCTCAAGAGGAAAGAAGACCAAAGAGTGGATGCTTCAGTCCTACTTTGAAGGGAAAACAAAATAATCAAGGAACGTAGAGGACGGGAGAGACTTGGGAGGAAGAGAAGAGGGGAAGGGGAAAGAAGGGAAGAATCAGTATGGGGTACAGGTTTTTAAAGTATTTTCTTATGATTCTCGGATTTTCTCCATGACTGTTGTTGTTGTCCCCCTTTTGTTTCTAATTTTCTTCATTTGGATCTTCTTTCTCAACCCTCTAGTTAAACTGGCTAAGGGTTTGTCACTTCCATTGATTTTCTCAAAGAACAAACTCTGTCTTACTCATTTTCTATATTGATTTTTTTGTTTGTTTCTACTTTATTGATTTCAATGCTGAGTTTGATTATTTCTTGCTATCTAGTCTTTTTTTTTTTAGATGTTATTACTTTATTTTAGTCTAAAGATTTCAGGTGTGCTGAAAAATGACTAATATGAGCTATCTCCATTTTTTTTTAATGGAGGAATCTAGTGCTATGGGAACTTGAATATGCTTTCATTGTGTACCATAAGTTTGGGTATATTAGATTCTCATTTTCATTCAATTCTAGAGAGTTTTAAGTTTTTTGGTTTTTGTTTTATTTTGTTTTGTTTTACTAGTCTCTATCTTGACTTGTTTTCCGTTCAGTAGTGAGTTGTTCATGTTCCATAAGTGAGTAAGATTTCTCTTGTTTCTGTTTTTGATACTCAGCTTTAATCCATGGTGGTCAGATAAGATTCAGGGTGTTGGGTCAATTTTCTTGTATTTGTTGAGAATTGCTTCATGGCCATGTATTTGGTCAATTTTGGAGAATGTTCCATGAGCTGCTAAGAAGATATATTCTTTCTATTAGGGTCAAATGTTCTGTAAATATCTGTTAGCTCCATTTGGTTTATGACACCAGTTAGCTCCAGAGTTTCTTTGTTATTTTTTTGTCTGGATAGCCTATATATTGCTGAGAACATGGTATTGAGTCTCCTACTATCAGTATGTGAGGGTCAAATGTGATTTAAGCTCTAGTAATGTTTCTTTTATAAAAGTGTTCTTGTATTTGGTGCACAGATGTTAAGAATTTCAATGTCCTTTCGGTGGATTTTTCTTGTCGATGAATGCATAGTGTCTTTCCTTGGCTCTGCTGACTAGTTTTGTTTTGAAGTCTCTTTTGTCATGTATTAAAATGGCTACAAGGACTTGCTTCTTAGGTCTGTTAGTTTTGAGCTTGTTTTTCCATCCTTTTACCCTGATATATGTCTGTGTGTTTCTTGGATGCAACTGAAGGTTTTCAAATCCATTTAGTTTAGACTGTGCCTTTTTATTGGGGAATTGAGACCATTGATGTTGAGAGATATGAATGAGCCATGTTTGTTGATTTTATTATTTAGTTGTGGTGGTGTATGGATTTTTCCCTTCTTCTTTTGATTTGCTCATCTGATATAATTTATTCCTTGTGTTTTCCTGGGCATGTTTAGCTTCTTTGGGTTGAAGTTTTCCTTCTAGTACCTCCTGTGGGGCTGTATTTGTAGATAGTTACTGCTTAAATTTTGTTTTATCATGGAATGTGATTTTAAAGAAGCTCACAGTCGAGAGACTTTGAACTTTTAAAAGGATTGGGGATTTTACAAAGATTTTGGATTTTAAAAGAGCTTGAATATTTTAAAGTGACTGAATTTTTAAGTGTTTGAGTTTTTGAAGACTGTGGGATGTTTATATTGTAATGTGGATATTCATGTGAAATCTTGGAGATGAACAAGAGAGGAAAGGTTGTTGCTTAACAGTGATGTGTTTGTGTGTCAAATTGACAAAGGATCCATTGTGCTGGCTAGTTTTATGTCATCTTGACACAAACCAGGGTTATTGAAGAGGAAGGAATCTCAGTTGATAAAATACCTCCATAAGATTGGGCTATAAGAGAGACTGTATGAAATTTTCTTAATTAGTTATTGATATGGGAGGGCCCAGTTCAGTGTGGGTAGGGCCATTCCTGGGCTGATCACCCTGGTTCTATTAGAAAGAAGGCTGAGCAAGCCATGAAGAGAAAACTAGTAAGCACTACCCTCCATAGCTCCTGCCTCCTGGTTCCTGCCCTGTTTAAGTTCCTATCCTGACTTCCTTCAAAGATGAATAGTGATATGGAAGTGTAAGCCAAACAAACCCTTCCCTTCCCAAGCTGCTTTGGCCATGGTGTTTCATCACAGCAATAATAACCCTAACTAAGACAGGACTTAAGGATGATACAATTAATCGTTAAAGTTTATTAAGATTCCCAAGGTGATAATGATCTATTCATGGTGACAAAAACTAACTTAAAAAGTTGTGCCTATGGTCAGCATGGAGGTACATACCCAAGTGCCCTGCCAGCACTTGAGAGGCAGAAGCAAGTGGATCTCTGTGAGTTTGAGGCCAACGTGGTCTACAGAGAAGTTTCAGCACATCTAGGGATACACAGAGAAATCATGCCTCAAAACAACAACAACAACAAACAAACAAACAAAAACCAACCAACCAACAAACAAAACAGCAACATCAACCAAAACAAAACAACAAAAAAGGAAATCAGCAGGGACCTAGGCTACATTTGATGCAATATAGATGTTATAATCATATGGGGTCTACGCCATTGCTAAACAAGTATGTGAGAGATATGTAGCTTACCACTGAAGGGGGGGGTAATAAAGACTAAAATATATACAGATGGCAATGTGCTAGATCTTCAGAGACAAAGACCTTCCCCCTCCCAGTTGCTACTGATAATGTGGTAAAATTATCTGTCTTCTGCTACATGCAAAAGGGAAATATTGCTACTGCCTGGGGCAACCACAGAGCAGACAGAAACAGAAGTAGCAACTTCCCCAAAATGTAGGGGGGAGGAGGTAGTGGTAGAAGAACTTCCTTTGTGACTAACCGCATTGATTCCCAGCCAATTAAGTAAATGGGACCCCAATTACAAAAAGAAATGGCTGTTTAAGACTGAAAACAGGGACTATTGAGCATCTGAAGAGAAATGATAGCCATCCTTGAGGCCATTGCCCCGACTTGGTTAAACAGTTCCATAAGAGAGTTCACATCAGCCAGACAGCTCTGGAAATTATATTAGGCTCACAGTTTTATGTTCTCAAACTTGCCAGGATACCCAACGAGCATGTAGACAGTGTGACCCTGTGCCCAGGATAACCCATGACAGTGACTTAGGGCCCTCCTCAAATATAGAATTTTGGAAAATCCCAATTTAAACCAATTGGTTGTTGATTTTACAGAACTTCCCTAAATCAGGGTTACAAATGCTTGCTCGTCTGTGTAGTTTCTCAGGCTGGGTAGAAATCTTTTCTACTCATAGGAGGTGGCCCTGCTTCTAAAATAAATGGTTTCTAGGTTTGTAATTCCTATTACTACAGGATTAGACCATGGGCCAGCACTTACAACAAACCACACAAAACCATATTATATAAAGGACTTAATGCTGATAGAATTCACTTTGGTTTTATTTTTACTATGTATGCAAAGAATTCGATATGGAGAATTAAAGACTTTGATAAAATTGATTGGCTTTTCAATACGTGTTGCTTGCACATAAGAACATCCCCTGATGAAAACAGTACTCTTTCCCTTGGATGGGGCACAGACCCCACTGTAGCAATTGAGTGTTAGTTGATGAATGCTGCAGAATATGGGAAAGCGAGGCTTGCCAAAATCTTTTGCTCCTGCTCCCAACTCTATAGGCAGAGCCATCAATGAACACCCCTCCTTAATAGGGAAGGCGAGCTACTTCTCAAGTCTAACACAACAGGGGGATGGATTCTTTTGTCTAATGGGGGAAGCTTGGAGCCTGTACCCACACTATGAATGTCTCAAACTAACAAGGGACATGTGATAAGTATTCTGTGCTCATTTCACAAGCTAAAATATGGTGGCTCTATGGACCATGGAACTTTTTATTCAAGCCTACAACCAGACTGGTGGGACCTGCACACTGCCTCATTGGCTGCACCCTTTACCCTGGCCTTCCACTCTCCTCCTCCTAGTAAAGCTAAGTCCAGGGATAAGAGGACAATATCTGGGTACTTTAATATCTGCATTGACTCTATGGGAATCCCCAGAGGAATTCCAAATTCATTTAAGACTGTAAACAAATAGTTACAAAATTCAAGTAGGCTATATTTTTTTGTGGTCAATGATAAATAAAAACATAAAATAATGAACAAAGGCTTATCAATTATACCTGGGCTAATCTTTCAGGAGTACCATCAGTTGGATGTCACCAGCCAAATGGCTTGGGGGTAGGGGAGGGATCCTGACTATGATGCTAAAGACAAAAGAGATTTGTAGTATACTTGGTGTGGTGGCTCATCTTGATTTTCAAGTTGACTGCATCCAGAGACATCCAAAACCCAAGCAGCTGGGCGCACCTATGAGGGGTTTCCTTGATAGGGTCATTTGGAGTGGCAAGACCCACAAAATCTGGGCCACACCTTCTGGTCGCAGTCCATATAAAAGGTCATGGAGGAAGGAAGCTTTTGCCTTTTGTCTACCTTCCTTCATTGCTGGCAAATGTATCTACCTTGTTGCTGAGGCTTTCCTTTGCTGGTGCTAGAACCTGCTTCTTCAGGATTCTCGCACTGACTGAAGACCAGCTAAGACATCTAGCCTCATGAACTGAATAGCTGCCAGGTTCTTGGACATTGCCTCAGGAGATAGCCTTTGTTGGGCTAGCTGGACCACAGCACACACACACACACACACACACACACACACACACACACACACACACACACATATATATATATATATATATATATATATATATATATATATATATATATATACACTGAAGCTGTTCAGGGAAGCAGAACAAAGTCTGTAATGGAGGTCCTTAGTCCGTCTTTTCCTGGAGTGAGAAATAGCAGAGTCTGAAACAATTGCTGTGGTTGGTTCCCAGTCTCCTGTGTACCCAGGCAACACTGGCATATTGCTAGGAGTCAGGAATGGGGATTCATGATTTCTCTCAGAGCAGCTTCCTCTCAGAGCATCCACTCGCTGGGCAGAAAAGGGAAGACATAGCCCAGGACAGGGGCGGGGCCTGATGTGATTCTGAATGAGTGCATAGGGGCTGGGAGAGAGGAGGCCTTCTTCAGGAGATTTCCGTGCTCCTCTTTACTAACTCTGAAGGCCTCTCCTGGCAGCGATCCGTGATGAAGAAACAGTCCTCTCTTGTCCAAACTGTTTTATTTGATGGAGGATGTGAACGGATACACCCTACTCAGGGTGAACCAGGGATTAAATACCTTTTGTTGGAAGGGATACCCAGGAAGGGAAGCTCATTGGCTGAATGCTCAAGGCATATCTTGATACCTCATTAGCATGGAGAACTCCAGGGTTTTTATGCTATGTGACTGATTGCCACGGTCCTCAGTGGGGTGGCAGGGTTATATGTTCCAGAACAGGTAGAGGCAGGCAGGGAGTGGCCTCACTCCTACCATTCTCAATTCTGAGATTCCTGGGGTCTGAGCTCACTCAGCCTTACCAGTTCTTCTGTCTGGTAGTATGGTCCACTTGCCCCACACTGAGTTCCTTGTCAAAGTCATAGGAGTCATGATTACAATTAGATGTTATATGGCTCCATGTTTATAAGTATTTATTCAATGACTACTTACAAAATGTATACCTTCCAAAATTCATAAATATTATCATAATATATTCTGGATGAATATCACAAACAAAAATTGAAAACATTAGTTACATTTTATAAATGTATTGTTAATAAATATTTAAGAGACATTTAAGAGAAAGTCAAAATTCTGCAGGGTCAACACTTCTGAAAATCAAAATATGTGCTTAAGGTTCCACATTGTTTGCCAAAGTTGTACTACACTTTTCAGTGGTAGCATTTGAACACATTTTCTTTTTCTGAATGCACAATTACAAAGCCAAGTCAACCATGTAAAACCATAAAGTTAAGCTCTAACTATTCAAACTAAGCTCCAATCCTTGTGTGAGGTGTGAAAACTCGGCGGGATCCATGGTGGACATGTTTGCTTGCCTTGGAATCCATCCCTCTATACTAATGGTGGCAGAGATGATTTCCTGGGCTCAACACAACAGAATGAAGCCAGCCTCTTGCAACTGGGAATGTGTTCCTGATTTGTCAACATCATGTAAACTGACCATGTGGAGTGAGCAAGCTTTAATGCTGGAAGACCAGTAAGACAGGAGGATGATGCTAGAGCTACCCTGGGAGCTCACCAGGCTGTGCAGAGTGGAAACTTGAGGATTTGACTACCAAAAGAAACAAGTAGATTATTTGTTTTATTTTCTTATCTATTATACCCCTTGACATTATGTACATTTGTTCTAATATTTGCTGTAGACCTGACTGCTATAGCCCTGACATGGCAGAAAATTTCTGTTGCCTCCCAGACAAGTGGTAGTTAGCAAATTTTCATGTTGTTTTTTGTTTTGTTTTGTTTTATTTTCATTCTCCTAATAGTTTTTTATTGCTCTTTCTAGAAGACTTTTTATACAGATAAAAATACACATACATACATACAATTTTTAACATTCTTTTATCTATTTTTGCTATTAATGACTGAGTTCCCTTAGCTAGTCAAAATATCTTTTTGATTTATGTATAACTATAGGGCTTTTAAGAACAGAGCCTGACAAACTATGTGCTAACCTTGCTTGAGAAGGATGTGTATACACACACACACACACACACACATACATATACACACACACGCTGAGACACACCAAAGAATTCTTCCCTCCAACACTTGAAGACTCTTGCTTGCTTGCCTGTATTAGAAGCCCTGTCCAGGTATGTTGGTAGTTATATTTCAGGTATCTGGATACCACCTGAGATAGTAGATGGTGCTCTTAGCCCTCCTTACCTGGCTAGTCCTACGTCAACTTTACACAAGGTAGAGTTGTCTGAAAGAGGGAATCTCAACTGAGAAAATCCCTCCAATGAGAAAGAGGAAGCCTGAAGGACATTTTCTTAAGTATTGATTGGTGTAGGAGGGGTCCAGGTCATTGTGGGTGTGGCCACCCTTAGCTGGTGATCCAGGGATCTTTAGGAAAGCAGGCTGAACAAGCCACTGGGAGCAAGCCAGTAAGCAGCAATCTTCCATGGTCTCTGCATCAGCTCCTGGCTCCAGGATTCTGCCCTGACTTCCTTCAGCAATATAGTATGGCTTTTGAGCTGTAAGATGAAATAAGCCCTTTTGGTCATGGTGTTTAGTCACAGCAATGGAAAACCTAGTTAAAATAGACCCTGAAAGGGAGTTGAGCATCACAATGGTAAAAGAGTCTAAGAAGCTGATGGAAAGCACACACAACATGCTGGGCCGCACCCTTGTGGTATATCACTGTGTCTGCTCTGCAGCCATGTTTCTCACCTCTCCCCTCTGTACTATAAATGGTCTGTGGGTAATTGCTCTGCTTAAGGAAAATGTCTGCTTATAGAGGAATTTAGCAAGCTCTACTAAACAAGCTTAATATAACCAATCAAAATATGTCACTCTGCGTTGCTATGTGGGGGTGAGGAAGCAGGCAAGGGGACAGAAGTGGTATAAAATTCTCTGCTTAACTGAATGAAGCTCCCTCCTGGGATTGATGTTGCCTAGGCCTGCTGCGTTCATGCAATAAAGTTGCTTCCTAGCTTCCAGCCTTGTATCTCTTCTCTTGGTCATTTCCTACATCACCATGGTTCCAGGAAATGTCACACGAGACCATGAAAGCTGGAAGACTCTACAGATTCCATCATTTGAAATGGAATGGAGGCCAGGGGAAAGAGTTAGCCAGAAGCTCAGGAGAGCACAGGTGAAAAAACAGTCCTAATCCAGAGAGAGCCATCAGCATAGCTGAGCGCAAGATCCTGTGTAAATTCTCAAAGACTCAACTATGTTCTGTCATGTATGGTCAAAATCCCCAGCCATGAGTCTCTGCAGGCAGCTTTACAATAACCTGTGTGATCCAGATCAGCTGAGATGTGTCTTGCCTTTATTTGTGAATGGGGTTGATTCAGCCCTCCCCTTTGCCTGAACAGTAACTAGAACTGGAAGTGGTAAATGGAAGGAAGATACAAAGTGCTAGGTCATTCCCTCTCATAGCCCATGAGCAAGGAAGCCCAGAGAAGCCTGGCTCGATCCCAGTACACTTCTCTCCAGATGGAACCCTTCACGGTCTCCATCCCCATCATTAGGGAGGACTCTAAGCCATGCATTACTCTCCCCTGTGCCACAGACACACATCCAGTTGCCCACTTAATTGCATTTGTGTGTTACAGACATGTCACATCTTACCCATCCAAACCTCACTCTTGATCATGGCTCAAGCATGATTCCCCCTCTTCAGGAAACATCAGTAATTCTGTGGTTACACGGTAGAGGTCAGTACCTAGAAGCTGTCTTTACCTGCTTTCCTTGTCTCCCACTCCAATATCTCTTCCCCAGTATTTCCTTGGCCAAAAGGTTCTATTGGCTCCATCTTACCAACATGGAGTCTAACTTCTTCTTACCATGTTCTGAGCTACCGATACACCATCTGGAATGACCCAATATTACCTACTGTCTTGGTACTCTGTATGAGCACATCTGTGTGTACATGGAAGGTGTCCTGGAACACTGAAAACTTCTCATACTGAATTTTCTCCTCCACTTATCACGAAGAATCGGATCCCTCTATCACAGAATTGACCCTTTACTCTGTCTGGACAGGTATAACCCTGATTCTTTGCCTCACCTAGGGTCCTCCTGTGAGCAGTGTCTAACTTCCATAGGAAGCCATCTTTTATTAGCTGGGCACTGCCTTGGGTTCTGCCACAAATCGTACTTAATGAGTAAGAGAGTTACATCTTCCAGACTCCAGCAAGGCTTGGCCACTGTGGAGACTCCTCATGGGTGACATTTTACCACTGACTTATGCAACAGAGATGCATTACTGCTTTTGGAAGGTAGGCTGTAGCACCCAGTAGGCAGCCACAGCCTCACTTCAGATCGCGAGGTTTTGAACAAAAAAGAGCCCTAGTTCTCCAATCACTTTCAGAGAATGGCAAAAAGCTACATTCAAAGAACCCTGATGATAATGAATATGCTAATATGATGTCTACCGGGTTCCTACACACTTTCAAAGAAATGCCTTTGACCTTCCACATGGATTCAAAGCTTCCATTGAAGTCCGAGGGGGGTTTGGGTTTAAATAACATGAAAGTTTTTTTACATAAATGGATACAACAAGGGAGTTGTGAATTAAAAGTGAATTTCACATTGTCCCCAAAAGCTCTGACCTTGAATGAGACACACAGGTCCTAATTGGTTGCCAGTGGACCTTCTGGCCAGACAGCTGTTACCTTTGGGTAGAGTGAGCCAGGAAGCGTGTTAAGTCGTTGTCCTCTTCGCATGACAAGTGAGCTCTGGAAAGGTGGGTTCCAATGCCAGCCCTGCCACTTATAACCTGGGTGGGCTGGTTGAGCTCAGCTTGCTCATGTCTAAGAGGATTAGTGATTTCCTTGCAATCTGTATTCAAGAGGGGCTAGGCATCCAACCAATCACAACACACCAAAGGTATGGAGAACCGCCCCACCCCCACCCCTCCTGACCTCCCATTTTCAGCCCCTCCCCCTTTCCTTCTGCACATTCTGAGGAGGCGCCCAGGGAAGGGTTCTAGCAGACCTGAGCATGACAGGCACAGACTCAAGCATGACAGATATGGCAAACATTGCCCTTCCCCCTTTGCTAAACCATTAGATTATCTTCCTAAAGCCAACAAGGTCTAGACCTTTATTTGGCCGCTTCCCCCTCCTGAGACTTATCACTAAGGTCCAACCATCAAGATATCAAGGTCCATCCAGCAATCAAAATTCATCATTTTGACTAACCCAACTAAAATACCCAACCAGAACTTAGCCAACCTGTCAACTTAGCTCATTCTAACATACCTCCCCTTTCCCCCTCTTAAAATTAACACCTGCAAAGCTTTTTGCTGCTGTGTCTGCCTGATTCGGATTCAGCCAACTTGTCTCTTTGCCTTGCTGATTAAAGGATCTCTTTGCATTTGGTTTGTGCTTTGGGAATTAAGTGCTTGGGTGTGGTCTGTGTGTAATCCAGGGTTCAGAGTGGAGTTCTCACAGTGAGAGGGTCCCTTCACCCAGGATTCAGCTGGGAACAAACCAGGTGACAGGGAGTTGCCGTATCAGCCGGAGGACCTGGAGCTAAACCAGGAGAAACCAGGAATCCCTAGAGATAGAAGTCTGTGAGGAGAAGTGAAGAGAACACAGCTTTTACCCCACGCAGACATGAATTCTAAACCCACCTCACCATTGCCTGGATGTAAATCCTAGGAAAGTGCTTTGGATGTCATTATTCTTATATGTTCAAGGAGACCTATACAGGCCACTCTTCCACTCACTGAGCAAAAGTTGATGAAACTGTAGCCCATGTCTAACACTGTTCGGAATGCTGTAAAATCCATGATGAACAGAACCGACAACAGTCCCTGCCCTTGGAAGTTTAAATTCTCAGAAGAGAAACAGACACTAAACAGCACAGTCCTCCCTTGGTAACCACGGGGGCCTGGCTCTAGGATCCTTAATATAGAAATCCCTGGGAGAGCAAGTCCCTTATGTAAAATGGCCTAGTGTACGTATAATCTTCACTCTCCCATCTCCTTTAAATCATCTCTAGATTTATTACACTGATTGATAATAATAACTAGTAACAATAAGTGGTTGCTACACTGTTTAGGGAATAACGACAAGAAAAATATAAGATTTCACTTTGTTCTAATTTTTGTTGCTGTTGGTTTTGGTTTTTGAGACAGAATTTCTCTGTGTAGCCTTGACTGTGCTGGAACTCACTTTGTAGACAAGGCTGGCTTCGAACTCACAGAGCCTCTGCCTCTGAAGTGTTAGAATTAAGGGTATGTACCATCATGCCTGGATGCTTTGTTCTATTTTTTTGAGACAAGGTCTTGCTATGTAACCCAGGTTGAACTTGAACTCTCTCTTTAGTCTTGTACTCCTAGTGACCCTCCTACCTCAGCCTCAGGAGTAATCAGATTACATGAACAAGGCACCATAACCAGCTCCAGAATGAGAGGGCTTGTTTTCAAAATCATTTTTACCATGATGGGTTGGCTGAATCCATGGATGTGGAAACTAGAGATATATAAAGCACTGATATTAAAAAAATATAAAAGATGAAGCAAGGGAGGGGAGTCGGGAATGATGGGGCAGGGAGCAAAATGGTGGGAAAGTTTAGGTTAGGTGGTCAAGGAAAGCCATGGAGGAGTTAGTCATGTGGGCTTTGGAGGGAGGACATTCCCCAACCAGAGCAAAGAGCGAGCACAACGCTTCTGTCCTGGAGCTGGGCCTGGCCTCAGGAGGGATCAAAGACTCAAGGGCACACAGCGGAAGCAGCAGATACCTGCCCAGCTTTGTGCATGGGCTCAGCTGGGTACAGCTTTTATCTGTGGCATTTAAAATGATATCAGGGTTCTGGCAGGCTCTGTGGTCTCTCTTCATTTCTTTTCTTCTTTTCTGAGTGACAACAAGCAAGACTAAGCCACCTCAGGTCCCTAACCAGGAGGACTCTGTACCTCCAACCCCAGAGCAGACAGAGCCAACAGAACTATGTAATGAGTGTAATGGTACAGTCAGGGAGAGGGTGAGTACTGAGTGAGCACTGTATCTTGTACTTCTCTCCCCCTTTACAGTCTCACAAATTAGATGCCTTGGAAATGCTGTGCCCAGTGCCAAGTTGGACCTTCATCTTGAGTGGAAGATAACATGTGCTAAACAGCTCTGTCTCCTTTAAGATGAGGTACTTAGTTAAATTACCTGGCTCTGATATGGGCAGGTGGAGCTGAGTGGGAAAGGGTAGGGCAAAATATGGTGTATACTCTTCCAAACGGAACCAACCTCCTCTCTCCCAGGATCCTTCCATATACCCATTGAGTCCACCAACCTGGCCCTTACCAAGCCATAGTCTCTCAATCGACCCCCTTCCCTTTATTCACCCCTCCCTATGTCCTTCCAAGGACCCCGCTCAAACACCAACAGCTCCTGCATGAGACCTTGTCCAATGCTGCCAATAGCAAAGAGTCACCTCCCATGGGCTCTTGCAGAACTTTACGCATCACCTGACTGGAGCATCCGTACCATTCCCTTCCAGTTTCATGAAGCCTGATGTTTTCATGATGTCCTTGTAGCTGAAAACCATTGTTTAACTCATTCCTTAAAAAACAGTTTTTAATAATTCTCTAAGAATTTCATACAGTGTATCTTGATCATATTCATCCCTCTCTCCTAACTTCCCCCAGGTCCTCTCAACCTCCCTGTCCATCCAACTTTGTGTTCACTTCCCAACCCCCATCAAGTCCAGTTTGTGTTGGTCACCCACTCATTTGCCCCACTGTGTGGCCAATGCACCAGGTGTCATATGCCATTAAAGAAAACGGACTCTCCTTCTCTCAGAAGCAATCAAATGTGCGTGCTCCTCAGGTAGGGGTGGCTACCTGCCCTCCTCCATAGTGGATTTTGGTCTGGTTTGAGCTTCTAGAGATCATCTGCATCCTGTCATCATCATTTTTTAAGGCTTTGATCCAGCCTATTGGGTTTCTGACTGATGAGACTTAGCCCAGCCCCAGGAGCACTGCCACCAGAGCACTGCCACCAGAGCACTGCCACCAGAGGGTCTCACTCCTTTCTATTTGCAGGAACTTCCTGAATGGACATGTATGAAGTTGCTGTAACTAAGCTTTCAGAGCAACATTAGAACATTTGTTTCTTAGACCTCCGCAACCCAAAGAGTGATGATCTGTGGGAGGCAAGAAGGCAAGAAGGCAGTCGGATTTAGCGCAATGTCAGGAGTCTGACCCTGACTGGTTTATTTTAGGCATATTCAAGCACAGCACAATTGGGTGAAAACTTTCCTCCTGATAATTAACTAACTTCCATGTGCACAGCAACTGGGTACATAAGTTTCTTTAAGGAACAAAGTAAGCTAAATAAAGATTGAATGTGACTAACATTGAAACTCTTTGTAAAGTATATGCAACATCTTTCACAAAGTTAGGCTCTATCGATTGACCGAGACAAAGATGTCTATGAAAGGGTCCTGGGTAAGGGTCCGGTGGTCACACATAAAGCACAAAGTTTATCAGGGTAGAATGCTTGTCCCTCCCCAGCCTTCTGGGGAGATAACAGGTATAACATTCCTTCCCTTGAAGGAACAACTGTGTGTGCCAGCATTCCACATTCCTCTAGTACTTATGTGAGCGCAAGGCCCTCCATGCCTCCAGCATCTCTTCCCATTTTGCTTAAAGACAAAGTTGGGACTGTAGTAGAGGCTATGGTTGTATACATCACCTGCATGGCTAGTCTAACTATTATAAACAAGCATAACAGAATTATAAGAATATCTAGCAGAGGACCAAGGAAAGAGGAAAGCCATCTAAACCAGCACTCAAAGGTCACTTGAGAGATTGTGTTATCTCTTTATGTAGATCATTAATTTGACCATTGATAGTAAGAGAGACATATATCACATTAGAGCAGCACAAACCATGAAATTGTTGACAACCAAGATTATGACTGAACAGCAAATAATATATAGAATTTGCTCTAGTTTGTAAAATTGTGGTTCTCAATTCACCCATTTCTTGGCTAATTTCTACCAATAGGTCTACTGTAATGTTAGTAGTTTTACTAACCATACAAGTCAGTTTTGAAATTTCTCCCTGCATGCTTGTACTAACTGCCAGTACTAGTAATAAAAAACAAAAACAAAAAACCATAAAAATAATCCCTATTATTGCAAACCAACCTCATACTGTCTCCTAATAGGGTTATGCCTTTCTGACCCCTGCCAAAAGGCATTTGGATTCTATATTGACAAGCTGAGAAATAACATGTAATACAGTCAAAAAACCTAGCAGCATCATTTTGGGATTGGTAGTACTGTATCCTTGTATTCTTCCCAAGGTCTTGACTTGATGAGTTAAAGTCTTACTGTCTCCCCAAGCCAATGCTGTCCAGGTCAGATGCTCTGGAGCAGGAGCCATCTGAGACTCCATTCATTATCTGGAAAGACTTAAACATAACCCCACCCTGATGTTAGAAGAACAGTTGATCATTTCCATTGATGAGTATCTAGATATTTTCATTTAACAAAACTTAACAGACTGTGTTTCCTTTAGGGCAAAATGTTTTGAGGCAGCAAAAACAGCATCGTCATTTAAAATGAAAAAAGTGTAAGTAAGCATGGCTAAGTGTAGCATAGTATGGAATGATTTAGGTGGGTATATGACCCCCCCCTTTAAAAATGCCATTTAAGTACTTAATGGTGGTGTTCCACAATAGCTTGTCCCTGTGGATTCTAAGAAATTTCAGTAACACGATTAATATTCCATAAATTGCCAAATTTCTTAAAGCATTTGCTAATATAAGCGGGACCATTATCAGTGTTAGGTTGGAATGGGAGTCCCGGGAAGGAAAGAGGTAAAATAAACGAATGGTGGCATCCAAAATGTTTGCACGCTTGTGAGCAGAAGCAGCAGTACTATTACAAAAAAAAAATCAACTGTTGCATGAACATATTTTAAACGTCCAAATTCTGAGATACAACCAATGTTGTATGGCCAAATGGCATTAGATTTTAATCCTTGAGGATTGATTGCGCCAGCAGAGGGCAGTGGGGTGATAGAGGAGGAAGGGCAGGTTCATAGAGTGTGTTGTGCTCGTTCAGGAGGTTAGGAGAATTACTTGTAATGATTTTGCATTTTGATGAAGTTCGTGAGATTTTTGAGTGGCCTGTGAAAAAGCACTAGGGGGCAAGGAGGCCACAGCACATCCTCCTGAGCATCGGCGGATGCCAACAGACCTGGAAAGTTAGAAGGAGCAGGATTATGAGTTACAAAAAAAAAGGTTCGTTATCATATAGATGTCTGAAGGGAAAGAAATAATTGTGGAATAACATTAGTGGTGGTCCTGGGCTTAAGTCTTGCAGTTTCTAAAGGAGAAACCGTTGGAGCACAACATGCAGAGTCAGTTACAATGTTTAATGGCTGAGAACAGTCCAGTAACCAGGGTGGGTACAGTCTTTTCGTTTGTGGAGAATGTGGAATTTGTACCTAAGCACAAGCTCCTTGTCCCTCTGAAGAGTGATCTGTAAAAGCATTCACGTGGATCTCTGTGAGATTTACTAGCTGTGACTTTAGCTAAAACTCAGAGTGTCTTCAAAAGTAACTTAGAAGGGGATCTTTAGGGTGATGATTTTATGTATCCTGAGTAACATATCAACACCACCTGCCGATCACTATCAGCGTGGAACAAATAATCAGTCTTATTTAATGGCGCAGTGACTTCTGCGGTTTCTTTACCAGTAAGTCGTTAAAGACCCGTCCTTCCCATCATTATCAAGTCTATACTTTCTTGGAAGTAAGAAGTTCCAGATAATTATGACATTCATAATTTCTGTAATGCCATTACCTTGTTGTTAGGTAATGCCAGTAGGCAAAGAGGAGGAAGGAAGGATAAATAATTGATAAGGAAGTAAGGGACTAAGTCTACAAGCTACCACTTTAGAGGCAGCATTAATTAATAAGCTAGTAACTCACTCTGCTTCTGGTGTTATGTATCTTACAAAGTTTGCCTGAGAGTCTCTGGAAAACAACTTTAAAGAGCAGAGCCAAGTCCACAGTGTTGATAGTCAGATAAGGACCTGTCAAACTGATATGGCCCCAGTTTGGGTTTTGTGTTTTGGAGTTTTCTTTCTGTTTGTTTTTGTTTTGTTTTGTTGTTGTTAATTGAGGAAACATTGTTTGGGACATTCTAAGCAAGAGGATGATGGCAAATTTGTTGATGCATAATAATATCCTAAATAATTGTAAAGTGATTACCTTTTATTTTATCTGAAACTCTGTTTAAATTTTGCTCAGATTACTTAACACTAAAGTTAAGCTCTTATTTAAGCATTGATTAAATGAACAGGAGAGGAGAGCTTCATTCATATACTGAATGACCAATGCCTTGGGAAATTTAACCAGCCCAAGATTAAGTGCTTTGTGAGAACAATATTGACACATAGTGGGACTGTTTCTCATCCCTATGGTAAAACTTTCCACTGATATTGGGTCATTGACTGTTGATTGTTTAGAAACAGAATGTGAAACGTTTCTTATTATCAGGATATAAAGGGGTAGAGAAAAGGCCATCTTTCAAGTCAAATATAATAATATAATGTCCTTGAGGAATCACAGTAGGAGCGAGGAGCACTTGCAGGAGGGCCCCAAGTGCTCTCATAGTAACATGTACGCCCCTGAGATCAGGCAACAGTGGAAATTTATTATTTGCCTTTTTATGAGTTACAAAAGTAGGGGAATTCCAGTGACCAAATAAAGGTTCAATGTCCTGGTAATTGTTCCTGCAGTAGAGGCTGGGCATGTTTTAACTTTTCCCCATAAAGAGGTCATTGATTAATCCATACTGGGTCATCAAAGACCCATTTTACTTCTAAAAACTGTGTGGATGGCCCCTTGAGCAATAACCCCAATTAGGGGTGTTATACTTTTTTTACTATAATTATCAGATGATTCGTTGTAGCAATGATAACCACTGCTTGCATTTGTTGTAATATATCTCTTCCCTATAGATAATATGAAAGTCCTGGGACAATATAAGACTTCACAGGGACAAAGGGAGAATCTTAGTCCAATTTAAGACATTAGTACTTTTTAAAGAATCCTGTTGGCCTCCAACACCTTGTAAAGGCGGGAGGTCAGCTGTGAACGTTATGGTGTAGGAAGCCCTCGTTCTTAATAATAACTGAAAGATATGTCCCAGTATTTATCATGCTTCTAAATGAATAGTTGTCCATGTATGTCAACATAGGATACCCATCCTCAGGTCTTGTCCATAAAGCAAGATTTAAAGGGATTAAATCCCCTTGCAATGGATTCCATTTTTCTTCCTGAGTGACTGGATATTGTTTTTGAGTCTGGTTCATTTTTGATTGGGTGAATTTTAACCTTGAGTCTGAGGTTGGGCGTTTAAAGGATTATCATCCTTGTCAAATTTGGATTGAAGTTCCTTAGCTCAGTGTTTTCCTCTTTGACATCATGGGCAAAGGCAAGGGGCTGGATTACTAGATTTTTTTTTTTTGCACTAAATTTTCCAGTGTCCTCTATTCTCCCATTCAAATAAAGGTCCCTTCTGAAAAGCTTTTGAATAGCTGCTGCTGTGAGAAGAGCTGCCAGCATTTTGAGTGACTGGTACCCAAGTAAAAAACTCACCATGTTTTGCTGGTGCTATGGCAGCTCCACACTGATTGGTAGTTTCATCAAACTCCAGCTGCCTGATATCTACAGCTTCCCCGTGAGTTCTTTTCTGGCTTAGTGCTCTCATAACTTGGATAGGAAACTCTGGCCAAGGCTCATTGCCCTTCTATTTCAAAATGACCAGAGGACCCACAGTTTCTCCATGATCAGGAGTAGTTCTGTGGGCTTGCAGTGCATAAAAGTGTACTTGGTCAAAATACTGGGCCAAACCATTCATCTGTGTTGGAGTATCACTGTATTAGTCTACTCCCTTGAAGCATGTCTGAATTAATAGGGACATTATTGCTATGGTTTCTTTCTGTCTGTTCATCACATTCATCATAATATTTTGCTTTCCACATTAAGTATTGTCCTGGGGCTTAGGAAGCTTTAGGTACTTGTTTATTGTCCCAAGGAGTGACAATATCCCTACTTGAATGTTCCCATATCATATCAGTAAATGGAGCACGCATGCCATTGGCAACAACAGATTTTCTGAAATTCTTTAAAAACTCAAAAGTAAATTGGTAATGTTGACACACATTTGGATCTTGAGGATTTAAAATTACAGACATCAGAGGAGCTGGTATGGTAAGAGGTTCTCTCCAATCATTTTCTTGTTGATTATGTCCCCCATCTTCTCTAAGTAGTCTCTGGAAGGGAGGCAGCATAGACAGGCTTTCTGAATCAGACTAATGGGAATGAATATTGTTTTACTTGGATATAAATTTGGGGCATTTGAAAGGGGAGGCAGCATAAGAACCTAAATCAGTCTCGTTAAACATAGGAGCAGCAGCCCCTTGCCGAGATGTGTCCAGAGGCCCTTCCTCTTGATGGTCTTCCTGGAGGGGATCCAGGCAGTGCATCACTGCAGTTGAGATCAAAAAATAATTGACAGGGATTTTATCCCCTCTTCATGGTCTCTTCTCACATTAGCTCCCTACGCATTTCCAATTGGCAACATCGATGGGTCCTTGTTCAGGAAACCAAGGATTGAATTTTACGGTCACTTGTATGAAGCTTCAGAGCTTTTGCTCTGAATATTTTGCTAACAGACGTCTCAATAATGGTATAAAATGCTTTGCTCAGAAGACTGAGACGAGCCCGTATTATTTCACCCTCTCTTATGGTGAAGACTCCTCGGGTGAGAGGACTGAACTCCTGCCTTCCACTCCCACTTAAAGAAAAATTTTCTTACCTTCTCCAAATTGTGTGGTCTCTGTGACCTCCACGTCCAGCGGAGTGATGATCCGTGGGCGGCAAGAGGGCAGGTCTGTTCAGCATGACAGTAGCCGCTATTAGTTCAAACTCTGAGAGTCTGACCCCCAAGTGATTTATTTTAAGCATCCTTAAGCACAGTAGAACTTGGTGAAAAATTTCTCGGTGATAATTAGATCAATCCAGGGTGAAAAATAAAGCTTACAATAAATTTTCTTAAGGAATAAAGTAAGCTAAATGGAGATCAGAAGTCTTTCTAAAGTACATGTGATACTTTCATAAGGATGGGTTTTATATTCAATGGAATAGAATTGAAGACCCAGAAATGAACCCACACACCTATGGTCACTTGATCTTTGACAAGGGAGCTAAAACCATCCAGTGGAAAAAAGACAGCATTTTCAACAAATGGTGCTGGCACAACTGGCGGTTTGCATGTAGAAGAATGGGAATTGATCCATTCTTATCTCCTTGTACAAAGCTCAAGTCTAAGTGGATCAAGGAACTCCACATAAAACCAGAGACACTGAAACTTATAGAGGAGAAAGTGGGGAAAAGCCTCGAAGATATGGGCACAGGGGGAAAATTCCTGAACGGAGCAGCAATGGTTTGTGCTGTAAGATCGAGAATCGACAAATGGGACCTCATAAAATTGCAAAGCTTCTGTAAGGCAAAAGACACCGTCAATATGACAAAAAAGGCCACCAACAGATTGGCAAAGGATCTTTACCAGTCCTAAATCTGGTAGGGGACTAATAGCCAATATATATAAAGAACTTAAGAAGTTGGACTCCAATCAAATAACCCTATTAAAAATGGGGTACAGAGCTAAACAAAGAATTCTCAACTGAGGAATACTGAATGGTTGAGAAGCACCTGAAAAAATGTCCAACATCCTTACTCATCAGGGAAATGCAAATCAAAACAACCTTGAGATTCAACCTCACACCACTCAGAATGGCTAAGATCAAAAATTCAGGTGACAGCAGATGCTGGTGAGGATGTGGAGAAAGAGGAACACTCCTCCATTGCTGGTGGGATTGCAAGCTGGTAAAACCACTCTGGAAATCAGTCTGGTGGTTCCTCAGAAAATTGGACATAGTTCTACTTGGAGATCCAGCAATACCTCTCCTGGGCATATACCCAGAAGATGTTCCAACTTGTAATAAGGACACATGCTCCACTATGTTCATAGCGGCCTTATTTATAATAGCCAGAAGCTGGAAACAACCCAGATGTCCCTCAACAGAGGAATGGATACACAAAATGTGGTACATTTACACAATGGAGTACTACTCAGCTATTAAAAACAATGAATTTATGAAATTCTAGGCAAATGAATGGATATGGAGGATATCATCCTGAGTGAGGTAACCCAATCACAAAAGAACACACTCGATATGTACTCACTGATAAGTGGATATTAGCCCAGAAACTTAGAATACCCAAGATAAAATTTGCAAAACACATGAAACTCAAGAAGAAGGAAGACCAAAGTGTGGATACTTCGTTCCTTCTTAGAATGGGGAACAACCATCCCCCCCAACCACTTGGGGATCCATCCCATAAACAACCACCAAACCCGGACACTAGGCAGATGCCAACAAGAGCCTGCTGACAGGAGCCTGATATAGATGTCTCCTGTGAGGCTCTGCCAGTGCCTGGTAAATACAGAAGTGGATGTTCACAGTCATTCATTGGACAGAGCACAAGGTCCCCAATGAAGAAGCTAGAGAAAGTACCCAGGGAGCTGAAGGGGTCTGAAGCCCCATAGGAGGAACATCAATATGAACTAAGCAGCACCCCCAGAGCTCCTTGGAACTAAACCACCAATCAAAGAAAACACATGTTGCTTCTCTCTCTCTCTCTCTGTCTCTCTCTGTCTCTCTCTGTCTCTCTGTCTCTCTCTCTCTCTCTCTCTCTTTCCTCCTCTCTCTCTCCCACTCTTCTCTTTTCTTTCCTTCCTCTCTCCCTCCCCTCTTGTGCTTGCAGCTCAGATGTGAATTTTTAGCTCTGCCCCAGAACCATGCTTATCTGCCTGCCACCATGCTTCCCACCATGATGGTCATGGACTGCAGTCTTCTGGAACTGTGAACCCCCAATTAAATGCTTTCTTTTATAAATTGCCTTGGTCATGACGCTTTGTAACAGCAATAGAACAGTGACTAATCACTGGACCTCTAGAGTCTTTCTTAAAAGATTTCAATCTTACAGCCAGACCAAGTTAGACTAACAATCTAGCAGGGTCCCAGGAGACCCTCTGTTTCTTGTATTCCCATCTCTTTTTCTGCATTCCCATGTTCCAGCTTTAGAGGGCTTTTCCTGACTTCTTATCTACAAGTGCCCTGGCCAATGACACTTCCCATTGCTTTGTGTTTATTCATTTGTTACAACTACTCATTACCAAGCACAAGCGTTATTATATTTTCTTATTTGCTTGCTGCCCATCTCCCATACACATTATATTAAAGTCAAAAACGTATGTTTTTAACTGCTAAAACAATTCTTAAAATAGCCCCGGCATGGAATAATTAGCTAAAATCAATTGTCCATTCATGCAACAAATGTTTATTGCATACATATTTCATGTTGGTCTCTTAGAGATGATCTTGTCTCAGAATGGGAGAAAGGTCTCATTTTGAAGGCCAAATACAATTGATAGCAGGTAACTGTGACTCTGTATTAAAAAGCATTCTCGGAGATCTGAGAATCCAAACTGCATGTGGAAAAATGATTACCGATGTCAGCCATGAGTGGACAAAGAAAGCAGACACATCTAAGGGCTCCTGGTTTTATATCAAAGAAAATTGAGCTCCAGAATGAGATGGGGCACCTGGAGCTCAGACAGCACAGGAATCCCCATCATTCTGCCTGTGCCTTTTGTGGGTGGAAGGCCATTAACAGGAGAGCAGAGAAATGGAGTCTATTCCCAATTAAGGAATGCTCACTAGTGTGTTCCAGGAATCTCTAACTGCTAATCTTGGACAGTTGCATACCACAGAGCCAAGTGCCCTATGGCCAAAAGCTTTGACCAGGATGGAACCTTAATCAGCCAAGGCTGCCCGTATTTGCATGGTCATGGTTTGCACAGACTTTATTTGCATGCCAGAGATTAGAGAGCTGGAAATTATGTGTGTAGCCACTGATGCTAACACCTCAGACTGTACACCAGCCAGACTGGGCTGTATTCCTTTGCATGCTAGGAAACTGCACACAAGTCCTAACCAAAAGTGTTCCTCTAAAACGGAGACATTGCCCTTTAATACCATATATAGGTAGGAATATAATTGATCTTCGGACTGCTGTTCTCTTGCAATATACCCAATAAACTATTTCCCCTATTCTAGAGTAGATGGTAAATGCACTCACTGCCTGTGTCTGTCCGCCCCTTCCCTGCTATCATAGAGTGTACATCCTGTTGACAATACTGTTCCGTCTCTCTTTATTAGACCGGAGCTAGAGGCCACCTCTGCATGTCTTCCTCTACCCTGATTAGTATTCAGGCTCTTACCTGTTACTGGACCTTTGAGGGGGTTAAAAGGATGTAGAAGTCCCTGGCCCTGAACCAAGACTGGAACCCAATTCTGTCTGAACTCACAAGCCAGTTATTTTTAAAAACCCAAAGAGAAAAGGAAGAAAAAAAAACCCTGACTGTTGCAGTCACTGTACCAGCCAGCTGAGAGAATAGAGATTTGAAAGGAACAAAGGGTTTCCTCAAACATGCAGATCAAGGGCTTGGCTTAGGTGGAAACCAGTAACCTACCACTGTGTGCTTTATGACAGAGCCCTCTGAGGCAGCAGCCTCCTGGGTCCTGCCTCATTCCTGGCAGGGGAGATGGGGGAGCTAGGGACACTCTCCTTCCATGCTCTGAGGTCAGTAGCTGACATCTGGGCTCTAAGAACTGCAAAGTTCCTGTCACTTTGGCAAAGCAACTCCAAGCCAACCTTAAGGAAGAGTCCCAGTGTCTGCCTGTTCACTCTCTCTTTATTAGACCTGGGGCTAGAGCATGAATGCTCACTCTCCTGTCCTTCCTCTTACCATCCCTTCCATTTCACCCCTGACATTGCCTCTTGACTTAGGACAACCTTCAGAGCCTGGAAACAGGTGAGCTCTGGGGCTAAGATGGAGGGAAAAGGAAGAAGGAATCACTGACAATCTTGGACACAGGACCAAGCTTGATTCTGTCCCTCTGGAGGTATCTCAAACCAAGTGTGGGATTCTTTGTTAAAAAGTAGAGCTACAGCAGTAATCACAATATCATTAGAAGTGTTAATGGGGAACACTTACAGCGAGCAGGAATCCTGCTGAGTACTGTGTGCAGCTTGTGCTAACCAGTGTCACAGGATGACTTTCACCTCTGTGGGACCCAAGAGAAAGGTTCCGAGAAGAGCAGCAGCCTCCACAGCCTCACATTGTGAGCCAGTGGGGTCAGGATGCTGGTCAGATGACCCTGACACTTGAATTCTCCATCTAACCTAAGACACAGAAAACATGCTGACACTTCCTAGTCAGAGGGAACTGACTCACCTACTGCAGGGCCAAGCACGGGGTTGCTTTCCTCACTTGGGCCCCAGCTTCCTCATTGTTCTCAAAGGTTCCCATTCAAAAAGCATAAACCTCAGAGACTCTGTCTCGGCTAAGCCCAGCGAAGGGATGTATCTCCTTTCCTGGGAGAGAAGGGAGCCCAGGAAGCCAGAAGATTTCCCTTTCTCGGGGCCAGACTTGGTTTACTCAGCCCCCGCCTCCCCTTAGCCCTCAGGGACCAGCCAATCTGTTCCTATTGAACTCTCAGCCTCCCTTTTTCTGCCAAAAGCTGTGCCTGATTCCCGCACTCTGGCTGTATCCTGCCCAGGTATACACGTAGCCTTTTCCCTAGTGTATTTGCTTCAGCCCCAAGCTTCCTCTGAATGACAACCTTGTTCCTTTCACACAAAACTACAAGGCTCTTCATACCCTTCATGAGTCTCTAGCCTCATTACCACAGGGGCTCAACTGTGCACCCTGGCTCAGCTCCACATTCCCCTGCTTCCCTTTGAACAGGACCCAGGACAAACCAGATTTTCCACTCCAAGCTTTGTTCCTTCTTTGACTTCTCTCTTTGCCTCTTCTTTCATTTTTTTAAGCCCCCAGGCCACTCCTTCCCTATAGTCTTTTTGGATCCCATCTGTAGCACCTCCCTCCCTGCCGGTACATTGTCCACGTTGGTGCGTTTCTCCTGTGCCAGTTTTGCTTTCTCATTCCATCATGGAAGCATCAAGTGAACACGCTCAGGAACTGGATGAATTGACACAGAAGCCTAAGGTTTATAACAACCAAGTAGATGTCCAATTAAGGAACAGCCCCTTTCAGAGAAGTCGGGAAAGTTCTGTGGCATCTGTTGGGCCCGGGCCCCAGCATTTCTGTAGTGCTGCTGCTGTATTGGACAAGAAGGCATAGCAGTCATGCACCTGGGGTTCTCCCTGCAAACCTTACTCACAACTTACTAGCATGCTGCAAGGCCAGCTGGATGCTACTGTGTGTTCTGACTCTGATCTCTCTCAAGCAGAGACGACCCACTGGGCTCTGTTAAGGAAAAAGGAGCAGGACACATACTAGGTCACAGATGCTTGTGGCCAAAGATTGTGGAAGGCATGCACAATATGCTCTGTGTGGTTACGGGCAGAAGCCACGCTCTTCAGTCCTGCTTTGAGTCTCATGGCGTGTGCAGTACCAAGTGTGTTCAGAAGCAAGGCTTCCCTGAAGTTCAAGATGCAACATGCGTAAACACCGCCTGCAACCTCAGATCCGTTCCACACTGGGCTCTGAATGATGTTTTGTTGTTACACATTCAGCAGCCTTTTCCTGTTGCCAGGTTTTATTTTATACTTATTTCTGTTTATTATTTTATTATTGTTCTTTAATCTGCCAGGTTTTTTTTTTTTTTACTTAACTACCGCATGCCATTATAAGATCTCCCATGGGGTGAAACTTACAGTTTAAGAAGTTGGGATCTGTGTAATTCCAGTGAAAATCAAAAAGAAATAACTGTAATCTGGCAGGCCATAGAACTACAGCCACTTATAAGTATAGGTAGAACATATTTCTATTGTTTATAGGACATATTTTAAATGTCGACCAACCGATGATATCAGGCATGTTCAGTGTGGAATAGTTCATCAACATGGCTACCTATATAAGACCTGGGCAAGGATGTCACCAATAGACATTATAACATGGAAGAAGGAAGGATCAGGGGCCTCAGCCTTAGACAATGAACTACAGCCAACTAAGAATTGCTGAGAGTGAGAGAAACAGCCTTCCCAGGGAAGAGCACGTTAGTTGGTTATCTAATACCAAATGGTCAGTCCTGGAAACACACGCATACAAGTAACATTATAAAGACTGATCAGCTTGTACTTCTGTATTAGGATATGTATATGTGTATATGCATATATATGTTACAACAATTAAAGGAAAAGGGCAAGAGTTAGAAAGAGAGCAAAGGGGTGAGAGGGGGAGTCAGAGGGAAGAAAGGGAAGGGGGAAAATGATGTAACTATATTAAAACTTCAAAGATAATAATAAAAAAAGATTTCCTATATAGGAAGCTGGTCTTTCTATAAAACTATTTTCATTTAAAAGAACAAGTATGTATTAGCTATGTTTATGTATTATAAAGGTACACATTAGGTTTATGGAGAGGCCTAGATCATACGTAAATGGTCTTGTGTGGCCACTGAAATGTTATGCTTTTCAGAGAGAACACAGCAGGACCTGAAGTTTTCTATAAAATAGTTCAATGATATGACCAAATACATTTCTCTCATGTTAACAGACGGTGAATGCCTCCTAGGAATTTTCATTGAAATATTAACTTGAACCTTTATAGCTCTGTTCTACAATAAGCATTTCCAACTCCCTGAGAGTAGCCATTGTGAAACCATTTCTTCTTAGTTTAACTTGGTCGATAGGAGGTTTGGGGTAGGGGGTGGATTGTTGGTATTTTGCTAAATTGTTGAGTATCGGTTTGTGGAGGAAAAACACAAATGAATTAGAGTCCTGTTAGTAGCCATTTAATAATTGCCTACATAGTTGCTTTACTCTAGTAACTTCAGGACTATTGAGTAATGTCCACGATATGTGAGAGTGGTAGCCGCTACCTACCCTACACTGAGAGTCTTGAAAAGACAAAAATATAAAAGCAGGAAATACTGACTGCAGACAAGATGGAGCCTTTGCTGCTGTGCCGCAAACAGTGAAACAAGGAAAAACAACAAGAACATTGGGAAGACCTCTGCTCCATCCGGTAGCATAGCCACATGGGAGAAAATGACCAAGACACACAGCTGGATCGGCTTTGTTTATTGAGAAAAGAGAAAGAACGCTCTTGGCTCCAAACTAAGGAAAGCTCCAAATTTACCCTTGCTTTAGAAGACCAGATGCATCACTGCAGGGCACGATGGTGAGCACCAGTAGCTCCAGCTCTCAGAAGGAGGTGGGGATCATTGCAAGCTAGAGGCTAGCCTGGTCTACACAGCGAGTTTCAATCCAGTAAGTGCTACCAAGCAAGACTTTGTCTCAGAGAAGGAACCTGTAACATTGAAAAGAGTAGGGATGGATGGGGATGCGAGAGGGCAGGGCATTAGGGGTAAAGGTTGGGAGCTGGTGGGTGGGTGGTTCCTGAAAAAAAATATCAACAGACACAAAAAGGAAATAAAAACTACAAAAAAAAAAGCAACAACAGCAACTAAACTAAACAAAACAAAACAGTTAAATAGAAAAGAAAGTGGAGGTGGTTGGGGGGGGGGGACTAAGGGCAAGATACTATCAGCCATGAAAACAAGTAACAAAGCAGCAAATGTAATTATCAGTAACTCATTTAAATGTAAATGGGTTAAACTTTTCAGTCAAAAGGCACAGGCTGAACACTGAACTGAGGAAATGGCTCAGAGAATAAAGTACTTGCCACACAAACTGGGGGACTGGGTTAAAATCCCCAGGACCCACATAAAGCCAGACAGCAGCATGCTCTGGAATCCCAGTGTGGTGGTAAGACAGAAGGTGCAGACAGGAGGAAGCTCAGGGACTGGTTGGCCTAGTGTACACAGAACAGAACACTACAAGAGACACTCTCTGCAAGGAAAAGGATCAGCTCAGGTCTCCCAAGACCAAATCTCAGGATAAAGGGGATTCTTTAGCTCCAGAGGGACGGAGGGTGGGGATAAGGGAAAAGACAGGAGAGAGAGGAAGAGAGAGGATGGGAAAGGGAACAAAGGAGAGGGGAGAAAAGCAGCAAAGGAGAGATGTAAGGGGGTCTGTCCTGGAGTGGGACAAAGGACTGCCTCTGGATAGAGGAGACAGATGTGGCACATAAGAAAATGGCAGTTTATAAAGGTAAAATGGGAAACCCTGTGTTAGGATGTGGTGTTTAATTTTAATTGGTGAGATGAGCCAGATGGGGTTTTTTTGATTGCTGAACTTCAATACTTTGATAGCTGGACCTTGGCTGTCAGCTTCAGGAGGAAGTGGCCAAAGGAATAGACCTTGGTGGCTAGCTATAGGAATGTAATTGAATGGTTTTTAGCAAGGAGGAGGGAGCAGAGGAAGGGTAAGGCCTGCCAGAACCATGCTAGCCAGGGTCTCTTCAGTAATGACTGACACCTGAAGCTATCCTCTGACTACCATACACACACCATGACAAGCACACCTCTGCACACACACACACACACACACACACACACACACACACACACACACACACCATACATGCATAAAGGCATAAACTGATGAGTGGATTCAATTATGATAAAATTCAACTATCTGGTGTCCACAAAAGATTTTCTTTCCATCCGACATCATGCATAGAATGAAAGAGAAGCAACGGAAAAGGTGTCTCATGTAAAGGGTAGCCAGGAGATATCTGGGGTGATTATACTGTCACATAAAATGGCCTTTAAATCAATTGTGACTTTAAAAGACAAAGAAGGACATTATATATTTATTTTAAAATGTCAATTTGCTGAGATGATGACTTTTACATCTACAAGCAGCAAATGGCAGTACTCACCCCCTGAATGTGAGTCCTGAGGGCAGGAACTTGGTGTGGCTCACTCTTCTTAGCCGAAGCACAGGGACTTATTTTGCTCAGTTTCCACTGTGCCCAGCAACCGACCATAAGAATAGTCCTTACCTATTGCTAAGGTCTGGGGGTTGTTCCTGGCCATCCTTAGCTCTCCTCAGTATCCCACTCAGGATCTGGGTACTCGCTCTTTGTTAGCCTTGCTCCGAGTATGCCAATAAGAACGAGGGCTCTTGGACAGGTATATCCAGTGTCCCCAGTCAAACATACCAGGGGATCTAAAAACTCCAAGAGGCTTCACCAATGGAACTGGTGTTTCCCAGGAGGACACTGAAACCCAGACAGGATCGGGTATCAACTGAAAGTCATACAGCAAAGCTAGCATTCGGGCACACCTGAGTCTGTTCATTACTCTACCTGCCACTTGCTCTGTCTTTGGGAGACTACCTATCCTCGGGGAGTCTTCTGTCACACCCTCCTCATCCACTTTCCTTCCCACCCACCACTTTTTCCTCCCTCTGATTCTAAGGCCTATCTCAGCCTTGTCTGTATTCATGTCATACCGGATGAGAATTTTATACCCATGGCCCTTTGGGGAAATGATTTCACCCAACAATCTGATTTTTATTCTGGGGAACCACAATGGAAGGAATGAATGAACTGACTCTGAGATGTTGTCCTTTGACCTCCACACTCACACCACGACACACACATGCCTACACATGCACATACCAAAACATGGACACACAAAGTAATAATAATAATAATAAATTTTTAAAAAGAAGTTCTCTTTTAGGCTTTATTTTACAGATAAGATAGGCCCATGAGATAGAAAGAGACCAGACAGTTGGGTTGGTTGGGTTTTTTAGGTCATCTCGACACACACTAGAATCATCTGAGAAGAGGAAGTTTCATCTAAGAACATGTCCCCATCACATTGGCCTATGGGGCAGTTTCTTGATTGGTGATTGAAGCAGAAAGGCCTAGTCCACTGTAAGCATTTCAATTCCTGGGCAGGTGGTCTTACCTTACATTGAGCAAGCCAGTGAAAGAAGGCCAGGAAGCAGGGTTCCACCATGGTCCCTTGGTGATGGACCGTGAGCTGTAAGCTGAAGTACACTTTCCTCCCCAAGTAGCTTGTGGTCATTGTGCTTTATCACAGTGATACAAGGATGACAGTGATGCGGTGATAACAAGGATACAAGTCAGGAAACTACGAGGGCCCAGAGCCAAGACCAGCCTCCAGTCTCATCTTGAAGGCTCCATCAGCCCTCAAAAGTATGATAATCCCTAACGACTATCTATAAACGTTTGTCCTTTTACCCACAGATAAATGTAGTCTTGACCTTTCATCAAGAAAATGTCCTTTGTAACAGATGAAGACCACTACAGAAATCCACAGCCAATCAAAATGCAGAATTATGGAACCTGGTCTCATTGGATGGATGCATCTACAAAACACTCCTGTGCCTAAGGCTCAAGGAACATTGCAGAAGAGGGGCAGAGAGGTTGAAAGAGACAGAGGGTCAGGGAGTTTGTCTTGAGACTGTGTCTCCTAGTAACATCAGAAGATACACCCATGAAGTCTCACCAACATGACTGCCCAGATGTGTACCGAGTAAGGATGGCACCGATGGACATGTCAATCAGACACAGAACTGAGGAAAGGCAGTGAGGAAATCTGGGAGAGGCCCCCAGCCCTCAGTACCAAATGGTTAGCCATGCAAACATATGTACAAATAATATCACATGGACTCAAGGGGTTATATTTAGGAATATATATGAATATATAAAATAAGAGGCTATGAATTTGACGTAGAGCAGGGAGCGGTATATGGAAGGGTTTGGAGGGACAAAAGGGAAGAGAGAGATGTTATAATTATATTATAGTCTCAAAATAAAATTTAAGGAAAAAGTATGCAGAGACTTGAGGTACCAGAACCCATTCTATCTGTTCCCAGCTTCCCCAGAAAAAAACTGCTCCTGCTCCCATCTCCTGTAGACGCTTCTTTTCATAGAAGGACGACCGTGAAATATGAGTTTCATTCTCCAAGACTAGAACACCTAGAAGACTTCATGGGGGCCATCCAGGCCTGGACAACTTTAACCTTTCCATGCTCAGGGTCCTTGTTGGTTGATAGGAATTGAGTTAAGCATTATGGGTATGTCTCTAGTTCAGTGAGGTCAAAGCAATAACTGCAATGAAACACACAGAACCTGTCAGGAAATGGCTTGTGCAAGAACTTTGCTATCTATGGTCTGGTTTTACCAACGTTCAGGTTGCCCCCATTGTGACATACTGAGATGTGATGGAGTCTCCAAGAGGTGTTTGGGCCATGTACGTCTTGCCTTCCTGCAAGGGTTAGAGCTTTTCCCACAAGAGAGGGGGTCAGTTTCTGCTTGTTGGTTAGAAAGATAGTGGCCTCCTTTGCCCTGCCTCTTCTGCATAATCCTTCAGCCTTGGGGTTACTACTGCTGTGTGAAACACCATAATCAAAGCAACACGGGGAAGAGAGGGTTTATCCTGCATATGTATCCTGAGTCACAGTCCATTTAGGGGAAGCCTGAACTCAAAACTCTTCAGGATCCTGGAGGCAGGAGCTGATGCAGAGATCATGGAGGAGTGCTGCTTACTGACTTTCTCCTCATGGCTACCTCAGCCGGCTTCCTTTTATAGAACAAATCAGGGACATCAGCCCAGGGATGGCACCACCCACAATGGGCTGGGCCCTCCCCCCCTCAATTACTAATTAATCTTACAGAGGCATTTCCTCAGTTGAGAGTCCCTGTCTCAGATGACCCTAGCTTGTGTCAAGATGACATAAAAACTAACCAGCATACCCCATCTCCTCCCTTTCTTCTCGGCAGATGGACCATCAAGCCCTGACAAGAAGCCAGCAGAGTCCTCTCCCACGCTCCTGACCCTCCCCTACCTTTGGAACCCTAGTGTCAATAAGCTGTGTCTACAAACTGTCACAGGGAGTCTAACTACAAAGCTGACCTAGACAAGATCTAATGGGCAAGAGCCTGACTGTGCTTTTAACCCCTTCAGAGTCTTGGGTTACAGATTGCTGGGCTGTTGGGCAGCTGGGTGAGGTGTGCAAAGCTGAGGTATGTGGTTAGCAGTGCCTCTGTGAGGGTGTGCACACTTCCAAGCTACGTTGCATTGCTTGCTTTTGTTTCCAGTGAGTGAGGAGTAGTAAGAGCTGGTGTGGGGAAGCCCAGATATTTTTGCTCAAAGCCTGTCCAGAAGGAGCGTGACCCACACAAAGATGAAGGAGAGCTAAGGAGTAATAGGGTCTGACTGGGCCCCTGGATGTGGTCCTCCGTGATCAGAACGTGGCAGTTCCTCCTACTGCCTAGCAGCAGCATGGTCAGCAGTCGGGGCTACAAAGTATGTTGGGAGAGCTTGGCTCCTGCCCAGACCAGGTGTGAGCCGCTGGCTGCCATCCCCAGACTCTCCTCACCACGAGCTGCAGTTTTCTCGCCCTGGTCACTTTCTCTTCACCTTTTTTCTGGCAGCAAAGAAGCTCTTTACTCCCAGGTAAGCTCAGTCTCCTTGGTAAGGAGCCTCCTCTCTGACTCAGGAGGTAAAGAGTGAGGGTCTTATGCTCAGAGCCAGAAAGAAATCCTACAGCCAACACTGCCTAGCAACCCCTGCTGGAAAAGCAGGGATTCTGAGCCCACAAAAGGGAAGAGGCACTGTCAAATCTAAACCCAAGTCTTGTCCCTGACATGCAGGCCAGGCATCCTTCTGCTCCTGACAAAAGTCACACAGTCCCATGAGCTTCCTCTTGATTTAAGTTTACACACACCAAGCTAGCAAAACAGTGTTACTACATTCCAATGTCATAACGTATTTTAGCATAAGGCTCTAAAATCCTATTATAAACAGAACGTGCTAACACGGATTTATATTTTAACTCAACATCTTAAAGCACAACTCTTAGCAACATTCCAATCTAAAACTCCAAGGCAACCTATCCTTCTAGCAGATAGCATGACCCAGCATCTTAGTACAGTATCAGAATACATCGGAACACAGCATCTAGGCTCATAATAAAAAAAAATGAACGAGGTCTGTATTATGTGAACACAACCCTTCCGCAACTCACTGAAACACTTTTAAGGTACCACTTTAGTATCAGTAGCTCTGGATCTGATTGGACAGGGTGCAGCAGAACCCAAGCTGTGCTCAGAGCTCATGGCTTCCTTATGGACTATTCACCACAGCATGCAGCCCTGTACCCCATGTCTGTGAGGCCAGAGCACTCACCAGTTGTGGGACCCAGCCTCCAAGCTTTCCACCAGGGACAGCCTTTCCTAAAGTCAGCCTTCCTAAAGCCCTTGACATCCCTGCTCCTTATTCCATGCCCCAGGCTTCTGTGAGCTGAGACTGCTTTAGGGGCACGAGGGGGCCAGGGGTGTCAGTCTTAAATACAGTGACTTAGGTCTTCTTCACCATCTGGGTTACAGGGTAAAGACAGGATGGATCTTGCAGCAATGTGACCTCCTGCAGGCCTTGGGGAACTATTGGCCACGTCTGGGCCTTCTGACCCACCCGTGACTTCCCAGAAATAGGCTGCCTTACAATATGTTGCACACTCCAGTCCACTCACCCTCTGCTTTGGCTCTTTTTCTCCCCCATGGCCTGGCCATGCTGCTTTATTTCCCATGGCATATTTAGCAGCTTTTGTGGGTCCCTCCTGCTATAGGCTCCACACCAGTGACCCCAGAGGCTGAACTATGCTGCAGCAACCCCATTTTTATGGATTTCTTACCCTAGGCCAATTTCCTTTTCTAGGTGGGTGTTCATTTCTTTCCATGCTCACTCCAGGCCTTAGCAAAGCTGGTGCCTAGAATCACCCTGTTTGAAGTCTCATGGCCCTAGCACAGGTCACAGCCATAAGAAATGGTTAATGTCCCATAGATGACTTTACTGTGCAGCTATGGCACAGAGCCTTGGGCTGAATATCAGCTCTGGGAGGCCAGGTCCTCTTTTATCTTGTTCCTCTGTGTCTGACAATGAGAGAGCAGGTGCTCATCCAAGAGCTGTGTAGTAATAAGGCATATATCCAAACATACCCTCTTTAAAGTGTTCCACATAGAGCTGGGTGGTGGTAGTGGTACGGCAGCAGTGGTACCTACCTTTAATCCCAGCACTCAGATCTCCCAGCAGGCAGATCTCTGAGTTCAAGGCCTGGCCTACAGAGCAAGTTCCAGGACAGTCAAAGGCCACACAAAGAAACTCCTGTCTTAAAACTAAAAAACAAACAAACAACAAAACAAACAAACAAACAAAACCCCCCAAAACTCCCACATAGAAAAATTATAAACAGCATACAAATTTTCCTTTCCCAGGAAGCAAGTAGATTCCTTCCTGCTCTAGGGTAGGTTGTCACAAAAGGCAAAGTCCATTACCTGGGGGTGGGAAAGGGGCATTCTCTGCAGAAGGGAGAGCAGAACATACAGAGTAGTACACGGCTAGTGGGGTACCCAGTATGCTCTCAAGTATTTCCCTGATGGAGGTTTCTTACCACCTTACTCAGGACCTTAACCTGTGCCATCACCCTGCTGGTGATACCCCTCCCCAGAGCTTCAGTTCTAACTCAGTGGGAATGAGCACCCGGCCTCCTGCACAGGGGTGACATTGAGAGTCAGATGCGACACCAGATGTAAAGCAGCATCCGGAAACCCAGGAGCCCTCTCTGCCTCCAGCATGCGCCTTGCTGTTATTAGACAACACGTCACTGGGTCTGTACAGCTGGAACTGTCCTGCAGCTGGGCTGTCTCTCCAATGGTAGCCAGAGGCTCCGAGAGTCCAAAGTCACCTGACCTAGAATGGAGGCCAGCTTTCTCTCTCCAAAAGCCGCGGAAGCAGCAAATTAAAGCTCCCACAAGTCCCAGGCCTGCCGGATCTGAGGATGCCCATCCGTGTGAATGAATGCCAGGTGGCCAGGAAGGGCAAACAGCTTACTTTCATGACTCCTCTCACTCGCTCTCAATTGTTTGCTTACAAGAGAGGAGGAGGTGGTGAGAAGCCGGGCCATCCAGTCACTAGGGGTGAGCTGTATCACTGCCAGCCAATCCCGTCTGCCAGAGCTGGCGCTGGAAAGGCCCTGGCCCCATCTTGCCAGGACACTTTATCTTTGTCCCAGAACACAAAAGGAGCCTTGTCTTGGCCCCTGCAGCACCAATTCCACATGCTCCTGACTGCCCCGGCCCCTCTGCCCCTAGAATGGCGTACTTTGTCAAGTCAAAAGACTAACTTGTTTCTTTTTCATCAAAACGTGTTGACTGACCTGGCTGATTTATCTTGGGAAAATGGTGGGTGGGGGAGGAGACTGAGGTGACAAGGACGAGCACAAGAACACAATCCACACAATCCGAAATGTCACAGAGACTGCCACGCTCAGGAGTGGGCTTGTAACTTGTACCAAGACCAAATAATGGCTGTGTATTGAGTGTAGTTTCAGGGGCTCCGGACAGCCCTGAAAGTTACTGGTAACACAGAACCACCATTAATTTTGTTTTGTTTTTTTGTTTTTGGTTTGGGGTTTTTGTTTTGTTTTTTTTGTTTGTTTGTTTGTTTGTTTTGGTTTTGATCTTTAAAGCTAAAAACTAAAAATTGTTTTTGAGTAGAAGTAACTCGTTATCACACCTGAGGATGAATTAGTTCTCATGAAAACCAAGAGGTGAGTCAGCGACAGGGCAGAGTGCACATCAGTGGAGTCATTAGAGGTTAAACAGGGGACGGAAGGAGGCACAAGCTGAACTAGGCACAATGATATTCAGGGCAAGCAGGCAAGTACAGACAACAGCAGGCACCAAGACACAGGCACACATGTGTATGCACACACTTGCACACACACACACAATATACCCATATATTCACATTTCTGTGCACATCACACACACATAAATATGCACATACACACCAATAAGCATGTTGAAAACAGGGACAAATGCACACATTCGTGCATATGCATACAAACAGGCAGGTGTATACATATTTGTATGTACACACATAGGCTCCAGTGGTTAAGGGCCTCCCAGAGACAGCAAAGAAGACAACATGGTCACCTTCTCACTGTGTGTATGCATGTGTACATGTACATGTGTGTGTACTTATTTGTATGCATGAGTCTGTTTATTCATGTGTGCCTGCAAGTATATATGTCCACGTAAAGGCACACGTTTGTGCCTGTGTATATATCTATGTGCATGTTATTCATGTTTGTATGTGTGTCTTGTGTACATATATGCATATGCCTGCCTGCATGTATGTGTATCCATGAATGTGTGCATGTATGTGCCTGTTTTCATGTGCTTATGTGGACTGCATATTTATGTATATGGTATGTGCACAAGAATGTGTCTGAATGTGTGTGCATAGACATGTTTCCATGCATATACATGTCTGTGTGTGGTGATCACATGCATGTGTGTGAATGTGCATATGTAAATGCATGCTGTGCGTGTGTGTGTGTGTGTGTGTGTAGCTCAATGTAAAAGAAGGTTCTGTGGGACTGGGTGTCTCTTACTCATGTAATCTTATAGTGGGACTGATTCAAACCCACAAAATATATAAATAATGACACAGAGGCTTATTAGTGTTTTAAAGCTTAGGTCTTAGCTGGGAAGTCCTCCCCTCCCCCCACCAACTACTCTATCCCTTCTAATCCTGGCCTATGTCCCTCCATGTGGCCAGGTCTACCTCTTTGCTCTGCTCTGGTCCATCTGTCCACCTCTAGGTAATGCCAGAGAATCCCCTGTCTGTCAATTCTTAACCCCGGTTCTTTCTATCTGTCAGGAGTCCCACCTTTCCTCTCCTGACTCAGCTATTGGCTGTCAGATCTTTAAATCAATCAATCAGAAATTAAGTAAATCAATCAGAAGGTGAGAGAGGTGTATGTTTACAAAATACTAAGGCAAGTGATGATCCATAAAAATAATAATACCAAAGTCCAGCCAGTACTCAACTCTCTCCTGGTACAAATAGCAACATGTGAATAATCCAAAGACAACCTTTACACAGTGCACAAAAGATTACCCCAACATCTCACCTTTTTAGTCTAATAAATGACTTTTTCATCAATTACATATAATAAGAACAATTATGAGAGCTACCAGGTAAGAATTACATTCACAATGTCCAGTCCATTTGTATTTGGCAACCTTGGAGAAAGAACTCCACTATTGATCCTAGCTTGGTGAGTTCAAAGTTCTGTACCAAAATCATTTTTTATCATAACCTGCATTTATCAACCTAAAAATACCTTTTTAGATCTTAAGACATTTTCTTAAATCCTAAACAACTTAAGCTTCTTTGTGAGACTATAACTATCTAGTCTCCAACCCCATCAGAGGTCTGCGAAGGATAAATATCACCCAAGTAAACAGGAAGTGCAGAGCAAGCAGCTTCCAAAACTATAGAAATGACAGAGACTGCTGGCCGCCTGCACAGTCACCCAAGGTTCCTCTATAACACTGGGGCGTCCGTTTTTAGCCTACAGACCCAGAGTATCTGACAGACTTATCTGTGAAACAGGAATTATGAAGGACTGTCTGGCCTACCTTGTCTTAACAAAGTTGGCCAATCGACTTCCCAGTGTCCTGCTTGTCTACAGTTTAGACAGCATGCTGTCAGCACTCAAGACAAGGACAGTTGTTTTGCCCAGTAGCAGCTTTGCCACATTTGAAGCAAGCTCCTTATGGAAGTTATTTGGTGCCTATGATCTTCTTTGAAAGAAAATGGGTGTGCTGCCAGGAGCTGATGTGTCTCACTGTCAGAAAAAACTTTATTTAAAAAAATCTTAAATGCCGTATTCTGTAGATCTCTGAAGTGTTTGAAGACCATCCTTCTATCTAAAGTATATCTAAATAGACACATGTTATTTGATTCTAGCTATTTACTAACTGTTTAATTTAAAAACGTAGACAGGAGGCTACACAAAGCTTGTTTCTGTAATTAACTAAGCTAACACCTAACAAGACTACAAGTGTGATTCTTACAGGTGACTAATTACTGACTTGCATTTCCTCATTATCCTAGTTTGCAATAGTAGCTTGCATAAGGATAGAACTTTATATTGCATTTTAAAATGAGCTGCATATGTACAATGTCCTAAACAAGAGGTGAAACATACCTATAGTATGTTACAACAAAAGTACAACCTTAAATTTCTATCAATATATAATAATCCATCAAATAAAATATTTGAGATTTGTAATTGCTTTCTGGTCTAAAAGTAGATTTAACAAGCTACCTTTTCATACTATCTTCCCCTTACCCCCCACTTTTTCATTCCTTCTCCCCCCTTTCCTTCTAACACTAGATAGAGAAAGAAGGATAAAGGAAAGAGAGAGAGAGAGAGAGAGAGAGAGAGATCCCTGAATCTGATCTCCTTTACTTTGTTTCCTTCCTAACCAAGACCAATAACGACTTGTGACTGCCCCCCCCCCCCACAATGATGGCAAGCATCCATCACTCATCAAATGACCAAAACCCACCCACCCTACTCCTTGGGAATGGAGGCATCATATTCTTAGAATTGCTTCCTGTTGTCTGGAGGCGACAGCATTTTGGGGGGGGGGACCCTAAGGTAACTGGGATATTGTCCAAATCCTGGGAGAGCTAACTGTATTATTTGATGTCCAGTCTCTGTGGTTTGGAAAAGGGTAGGGCTTAAATGAAGTCTTTCCTGGAACAGTCTCTGAGGCTGGGCCAGTTGAGCTGGCCACTTTGAGGATGTCTTAAATGCAAGTTTTGAGGAAACAGAAACTAAGACAATCTGTGAGAATGGATCACATGGGCTACTTGTTTTGCCTTCATTCTTGTCTTCATTCTGCTCTGAAGGCACATAAACTTTTAAAGGAAATATACGTTTTGCATTAATACGTGTATGGAATATGCAGTGTGCACAAATCAGCTAACGATGATTCTCTGCTCCATGTTTGAGCAGGTGACAGGCATCAAACTTTCTAAGTCCATTTGGACTGTATAAGAAAAGTGTGATATAAATCTCTATCCATGTCATATGAGAGTGTGGCGTGTAATATTAAGTCATGAGGATTCTGAAGCTAACAGGATTCATTGGCTACTGCAGAGACACTCATGTCTCAGCCAGTCTCAGAGCTGATCCCATGTGCATGGGTCAGCATTCACGCCACCTGTTTTGTTGTTCTTGGTCTATTTCTCTGTGTCTACAGCCAAATAGTCAAGCTTAATTTTATTAATTTTGAAGGAACCCATAGATTTTCATTTCCTGTAAAAATAAAGACAAATTCTCTTCCCCAACTCAACACATTTCCTGACCTTCATTCTAAAGTTATCATATATATATATATATATATATATATATATATATATATATATATATATGAATTAGATCAGCCTCTCTCTATATATATATATTGGCTGATTTAGTTCAGTAGTCCTGTCTAAAGTCTAATGTTTTTCAGCATCTGTGCTACCTGTCTTGTTGACATTTAAAGATTTATAGTCAATAAAGCATTTATTTATCCTATCTCTGGGAGATCCCATATCCTCTTGTTTTATGAGCATTTCCTTTAAAGTGTAGTTAGATCTTTTTATGATTGTTTGACCCGTAGGATTATGAAATATATCTGTAGCATGTTTTATGTCTTGATGTCTAAAACATTGTTGTGTTCTGTTGGATAATGCGATGTAGCACCACTAGCTTCAATCTGCAAAGGCATCTCCAAGGTAGCCTCTAATCACCTCTAATAAATGTGCAATTTCAGATTCAGCCTTTTCAGAACTTCGGGCAGAAGCCCATTGGGATTTTAAATAGATATCAATTGTATGATTATCAACGTATGTATATACTCTAATTTTCCAAACTCTACAAAATTAAACACATAAGCTATGTATGAAATTGCTCTGAGGTGGCATCATCAAACAGAAGCTGTATTTGCTCCGCATACAGCATCTCTATGGGTTGCCGTTCTGCAATCTTATCACAAAGTGGCACTTCAGGGTTTAGATTTGATTCCTCTAAAACTTCTTTATTTTGATTCAAAGGATTGTCTATTGCTTGTAACCTAACATTTAATTCCTCAGTCCTCTCCTCTCCTCTCCTTATCTAAGTTTGTTTTATTTTGATTTTTCTTAAAGAGGATATATAAAATTGCAAGCATTACCGAAAATATAATTATTTAATGCTGATAACTGAAACAAAATTATATGAGGTCCAAGTAAGTGCTCTCTGCCATTGTAGCCCCCATTTTTTTAAACAGAAAATATTTTTAAAAATCTAATTCTCTCTTTCCTTTGGAGAGTTCACTTGTTATTTTTAAATTACATATTTCTTTCTATGGCTGTCTATAGCCAGTTTGTTTTCTTTCTTCAGCACCTAAGCACAATTCAAAACATACATTGGCCCATCAGAGGCTCCTCTGTGCTCAGGACTCCACTTTCTTATTCACTCCTGGGCTTGGCTTCTGCTGCCTGCAGTCACTCCTTTTGCAGCTCCAATTAGCATGGGATGATAGCCACTGGCTCCGCCCCAGGTGCTCTGCTCATAGAGAAGGGGCAGTTCCACCACTCTGCACCCACAACAGCCAGAGAAACTGAGGCTTCTGTGCTCTGGGACCTATCCCACCCACTTTACAGTGGCCAGTTCACGTCTTTGTTTCCCACCCAACTCTGGCTGCAACCATTGTCTGCCTGCCCAAGCAGCAGCAGCAGCAGCAGCAGCAGCAGCAGCAGCAACAACAACAGCAGCAGCAGCAACAGCAGCAGCAGCAGTCCTTAGGCTGTTGAGCATTCCCAAGGTCCACCAACTGGGCCAGCACCTCTGACCTCTGTCCACTCCAGCCCACAACAGCCCAAACTCCCACCTGAGCAGCGCAGTCTGGAGGAGGTGGTGACACCTCTACACCACAGGTGCTCACAAGCCCAGCAGGTCAGTGATGTGCCTACCTGCTGTGCCATGCTTGGGAGAACTTGTGGTAGCTGTGTCTGGGGCTCCTCTCCAATGGCCTCCCGCATGGCTCTGTTGCTAGGGAAACATCTTCCACGCTTTCCTCTGGAGACTTTTCTGAGGCCCTAAGCTTGGATATACATACCCTCACATTGGACACCAATTATTGCCAGACTTTCTTGGAGCTGCCAGCTCCTGAATAATGACACAGAGACTTATTATTTATGAAAGCTTAGGCTCTGTAGCAGGTTATCTCCTAGCTAACTCTAACCCAACTAATTCCAGCTCACATCCTGCCACACGGCCCATTACTTCTCACTCAGTCTCCACACCTGTTCCTTCCACCTCCATGTCACACTGGTGAATCCCCCACCTCTTGATTCTTTCCCAAAGACTCTCTCTCTGTCCAGAAGTCCCTTCTATTCTTTCTTGCCTCAGCTACTGGCCATTAGATCTTTAGTAAACCAATTAGAAGGCGAGAAGGGTAAATGTTTCCAAAACAAGTGATGATCCATAAAAATAATAATACCAAAGTCTGGCCAGTATTCTCCTCTCTGGCGGCACAGAAACCAACATTTGAATAATACAAACACAAACTTCACACAGTGCTCAAAAAGATTACCCCCGATATAATCTTACATTCATTCTGGATGACACAGTAGCTGCAAGGTGGCGTGATCTAATTTACATTTTCAAGAAAGTCTCCTGTTGTATGAGAGTAGACTGGATGGAGGATGATCAGGTAAGAGTGTCATCAACTGGGACATGTAGTTCAGGGTGGGCCAGGGAGAGTGGACAGAGTGAGGAAAATAAGCTTCCAGCCAGGGAAGGACTGAGCAGATGAGTGAGCCCTTGATGTGAGAAATTTAGGTCTGATCATTATTCGCTTACCAAACAAGAGTGGAAAAATCCATCTCCCTTTCTGGGCCTCAGTTTCCCTGTCTGTGACATAAGGCAGAGCAGCTGGTGCCAAGGTCTTCTGCATCAGGCACAGGCAGCCCTATATTTAGGGCCTTGGCTCTCAGGCTATGATCCAGTTACTAATCCCAGCAGGCCTGAATGCCCCATGGCAGCTGCAGAAACCTGGGGACAATGCTACAGCTCAGGGACAGTTGCCTGTTGTCTGCAGAAACTGGGACAACCAGAGGACTTGAGACTTGCCTGCCCACACCACAGGCTGGGAACGGCTGGTCTGATGTCATCGTTCAACTGGAGGAAAAGTGTGGGCCACCAGCCAGGGGCTTCCTGAGCCCTTCAGGGAACTGATGTCCCAGTCACAGTGTCTTTCCAAATGGTCCAGGTTCAACTCGGGGGCTGTGGCCAGCCTCAGTGGATGACCCTCAGTGGGCTGATTCAGACTTCTCCCCTGGGCTCTTGACAAGGTAGAAATCACTAGCCCTGGTTTATTGAGTAGAAAACTGAAGACCAAAAAAGTCATGGGTAGCAAAGCTAGGAGTTGAACATGGTTCAAGTAGTACTTCCATCATTCTTTGCTGCCTCTCAAGGATGCAGTGGAAGGGTGGTAAAGAGAAATAGAAGCTAAATATGTTTTAATAAATATAGACATTCACACCCACCTGCTTTGCCAGGGATGAGGACTTTCAAACAAAAGCTGCTTTGTGCAGCTGAAGTGAAGCTTGTGTGTGTGTGTGTGTGTGTGTGTGTGTGTGTGTGTGTGTGTGTATAAGCCCCCTGGTCATTGTTTACAGCCTTTTTGCTGCTCATTTATTCCTTTGTAATTGCCACAGATTTTTTTTTCGAGACATATACATGCTGGGGACTGTGTGAGGCTCCAGGGAGGGGATCGTAATAATTAACAGAAAATGACTTAGTTCCTGAACCCACTGGTTTGCACTGCAGTTGAAAGATGTCCTCTTCTGGATGTCGTTGCTGCTCCAGTCTCCACAAAGAGAAACCCAGGGGCTTTGTGAGGTGCTGTGATTTCACCAGGGGGGAGACCTGATCAGAATTCTAACCTGGACCTTATGGTTCAAAGCAGCAGGAGCAGCCGGCCCTGCAGGAGCAGCCAGCCCTGCGTCAGGCAATTTGATTAGGGTTTAATAGAGGGATTAGTCACAAAGGAAGACAGGGCTACAGGAGACCACAAAGCACTCATCAGGACCCTCGTTCACAGTAAGAGGAAAGAGAAGTCAGTCGGCAGCTGATAGATGAGGGCCCCCAACAGAACTGGGGTTTCAGCTCAGGGCATGGTGATTGCGAGGTGACCCTGGATCAGTAGGCTAGGAATATGGACTCTGAGTTCACAGTCCTCTGTCTTTCCATATCCTTCTAGAGCTCCCCACGACTCAGATCATTGCCATGATTTCTGCAGACATCTGGAATAGATGCTGAAGAAAGAAGGGGACAAAGAGGGCCTGGGAGAAAACCATGTAGTCTTTAGCCAAAATTAAGATGCTTCTGAATCAAGAGCACCTTATGGGCCAGGAGAGGTCCAGACTCAGGATCAAGCAGGTCATAGAAATGGGCCCTGTGACGCAGCTCCCACCCTCCAGCCTTCTGCTGGGCTGGCAGACTTGGCCTGCAGCCTGGCTTCTTGTTTTGGTAAGTCAACTTTCATCAGGACACAGCCAACCATATGACTAGCTGGCACCTTCCAGACTCTAGATTCTTACAGTAGAACTTAATAGTGTTGGCAAGTCTGAAACACTCACTCTCTGGCTAGGAAAGGTCACCAAGAGAAGTAACGTTTGTTTCCGGCTCATAGTACTTGTCCACCTCCAGCTGGCAGAACCTTTGCTGCATTATCAGAGCCGCTGCGAACAGTGTCTCCTGCAAAGAATGCACGGTCCTGCCCTCAGGGATGAGAGATGGGGGTTGCCCACCAATTCACATGCCTCAGTTCTGATCACACGCCTTGGCTCATGCACATCAAGTTCCATGGCGCTCTTCACTTCAGGCCAACAGTAATGTGGATGTGCATGCTTTAATACTTGCCTGTGCATGTCCCTGCATGTGTGTGGTGATCACATGAGTGTGTGTGTGCTGTGTGTAGCTGTAGAGCTGGGTGGCTCTTGGTCATATAATCTTGAATTGACACTTGTCCATGCATGTTTCTATATGTATGTGATCACATGATTGTGTGTGTGTGTGTGTGTGTGTGTGTGTGTGTGTGTGTGTGTGTATGTATGTATGTATGTATGTGGTGGCTGTGGGCCTGAGTGGCTCTTGGTCATATGATCATTCATTCTGGATGTCCCAGCATCTGTAAAAGTGTTCAAGAGGTGACTTGATCTAATTTGCATTTTTGAGAAATTCTCCTCCTTGTATGAGAGTAGACTGGATGGAGGATGATCAGGTAAGAGTGTCATCAACTGGGACATGTAGTTCAGGGTGGGCCAGGGAGAGTGGACAGAGTGAGGAAAATAAGCTTCCAGCCAGGGAAGGACTGAGCAGATGAGTGAGCCCTTGATGCGAAGGATATAGGTGTGGTCTATAGTTGTCCCCACTATTCCTCCTATGAGAATGACCAGGGCACAAACACTGAGGGCTGGCCACTCTGCTGACAGCCGTGGAGTACAAGCTTGGCTGACATCTATCAAACAAAGAATAAAGGTGCTATCTGGCTTGGAGCAGACTTCTGCGGCCTCCCACACTGCTCAGGCTGTCTCAAGGGAGTGGAGCAGACAGAAGAGCCAAAGAGCAGGGAGAAACCTTGTCAGTTTTAAGGGCACAGGTAGGGGAATGAGGCAGAGCAGACTGGGCACTAACATCCTAGAGTCAGGACTTTGGTTTGCTAGAGGCTTGTTTGAGTTCATTGGGAACCAGATACCCTTGCCTGAAGTAGTTGACTGTAGAGGGTGGCTAAGGGAAGTGATGGCTTTCCTGACAAACAGAAACCTGATTCACAAGGTTCCTGAGGAATGCTGAGTTTAGGTTTTGTTTATCTGCCAGCAATCCTTCTTGTTCGCCAAGTCAGAGTCCAGCCTGTGCTGAGCCTAGACTGTTTGTCATTCAGGACCTTGTCGGCCGCTCGACAGTTAGGGAGGCTGCTTTGGACCTAACCGTACCTCCATCTGAAAAAATAGAATAATTGGTTGTAAGGGTGAAATAAATGCATTTTATTTAGGTGAGGGCTTGGCACAGAGTAAGCACTACTGTTGCAGAGAGCGAGCCATCGTGACTACACACAACCTCACCCAGACATCAGAGCAGACACCATATCGAGTAGACTACAAACTGGACTTGTTTCTCACAAAACAAAACAAAACAAAACAAAACAAAACAAAACAAAACAAAACAAACAAAACAAAACAAAACAACCTATGACATTTCAGTCTCCATTTCAGAGCTGAGTTTGGCTCAGAGACGTCAACCTTTTTTCAAGGCCACACAGCCTACAGGTGAATACAAGTTTGCATCCAGCACTCAACCCAGCCTGCATCTTTACACACACTGCTGCCTCTCCTGAGCTCTTTGACAACAGAGCCGCTGAGAACTCACACCACGCTTGAGTCCTGCTGGGGGCCCTCTCAACACTGGGTATTCCTGAATCCAGTCAGCATCACACCTGGGGCCGACCTGCGGAACTATTTCTGTTCCCAATCTTGAAGAGGGAAACTGAGGCTCAGAGAGACAAAGGAGCTCTTCCCGGACTACTCAGTACATAAGCAGAGCATGGTTTCCTCCAGAGAGACAGCCAGGGCTCTAAGGTCCCCAGCACCACCTAGTGACACCCCATTACTAAGCCCAGCAGCGCCTGCTCCCAATCTCCCTGCTTTATGACCTGTTTATGAGCCAGAGGCCTGCCAGCTTCTATGTTGTCATGGAAACAAATCCAGCACAGATATTCTGGTGGCTCATTCTGGTGTTGTTGATTTTGTTGTTGATTTTGTTGCTTGTGTGTATGGTGGTAGGACATAGGTGTGTGCAGATGCATGTGGAGACCAGATAGAGGTTAATGTCTGGTATCTTTCTTGATCCCTTTACACTTTATCTACTGAGGTAAGAGCTCTCACTGAACCAAGAGCTCACACGTGGCTAGCCTAGATAACCAGCTTGCTACCTAGATCCAACAATCAAGTATTTCTGCCTCCCAAGAGCTAAGATTACAGGTGAGCCATCAGTTTTGCTGCCTGGCATTTGAATGTGATCTGGGAATCTAAATTCTGGCCCTCATACTTGTGTGGCAAGTGTTTTATTCAACAAGTCATCTCATTATCCTATGGGGTTGGCAATTTTAAGTCAGGAGCCAAACCAGGAGCTGGAGTCAAGGATTGGAGTCTGTGAGTTCCAGGGCCACACACTGCCCACCCGTGTCTCCTCTGTCCTGGTTCATTCTGTGCCAGAAGAGCTCAGGAACTGCACATCTGGGACACCAAGGAGCTACGAGAGGTTTGGGGGAGTCTGGGACATACAAGAAAATAATACAATGGGTCACTAAGCAGGGTTTGGGGAGCTCACAGAGTTGGGCTGTGAACCCACAAGGTTCAGAACACACAGAAACAAGAGAACTGCCAACATGAAAGGTATCACAGTGGTTTACAAAGACACACAGATGCACACTCAGAAATAGATGTGGGTACATAGCAGCTGCAGGAAGAAATGCCCACAGGCACGAACAAGTCCAGAGTGATGCCCAGGTGCCCAGGAACAGACATCCAAGACACATAAAGGACATTTGGATGCTCACAGATACTAGCCAACTCTTTCTCCCTCTCAAAGAGCATACAGACACATATTACTTACCATCTGTGTGACCCAGGCACCTTGCCCTACCTCCCCAAACCTCAATTTTAGGACAGACCCTGTCCTGGTGAGATAGAATAGCTTCCCAGAGCTGTCAGAATCCCTCCTGCATTCCTGGACTTGAGGCCCCGAAAGGGTGCATGGCCGAAAGGAGGACTATAGAGCTCTATCCATAGCTAGAGACCCCCCAGCCTTTGTGCAGAGTAGCCACAGCCCAGGCCTATGGTTGCCAGGGAACTGAATGACTTTCCAGATGGCAGGCAGTGTATGAGGGTGCAGCCTCCCTCACTCTGCAGGTAGCCTCTGGTGGAGGTGCTCTGGGGTGCCACGCTGGGGTTCCACCCAAGGTAGGCTGCATGTTCTTTGCTGCTTAGAATCTTGCTTTCTATGGATGCTCAGCCCTGCCTACTTGGAAAAAGACATGAGGGATGACCACAGTGTTGTCATTGTCCCCAAGGTCATACCCAAGGCAGGCCCAGGGTTCAAGATAGTCCTCGGGGGTCTGCCACATTTTAGCCAGTGACCTTGGCTGAGAGACACTCTTCCCACTCCGTATCCTGCACCCCACTCTCCATGAATCAAATGTCTTTGCTTGATCTAGGGAGATTACAGGCTTCCTCCCGCCTCACTCCCAGAACTGGGGAGAACCTGAGGTAAGGATGAGAACAGAAGTGCCTTGAATAATTAAAGAAGTAGACGGGCCTCTATCTATCACCTTGAAGGGAGCCACAGGGCTGGTCAGCAGCGCTGTGCAAAGCTGGTCTCCTGATTGCACTGCATAAAACACTAAGTCAGAAGAGTGCACATGACCCTGCACCTCTGACTTTGGATGCACACCCAGAACACTTTCTTGGGCCTTGGGTGACTGACACTCACTTGATAGAGTGCTTGTCTATCACTCGTGAAGCCCCTGTTTGATCCCCCGCACCATCTAAAATGGTATGACAGAACCCACCTATAATCCTAGCACTTAGAGGGAGGAGACAGGAGGATCAGAAATTCAAGGTCATCTTCATCTAGATAATGAGTTTGAGGCCAACTTAGAATATATGAGACCTTGTCTCACAAAACAAACAAACAAACAAACACTCACAAAGCAAAATAAAACAAGACAAAACTATCCGTGTTCCTAGCCACAGAAGTCACAATGTGGAAGCAAAGGAACAGATAAAATATACTGTGCACACACGGGGATAGTAGTCAGCCTCAAAAAAGAATGGAACTCTGCCCGTGCTACAATGTGGGTAGACCTTGAGTACATTATACTAAGTGAATAAGCCATCCAGAGAAGAACAAATACTGTAATTCCACTTACATGAGGTTTCTAGAATAGTCAAATCCATAGCAACAGAAGGAACTGCATTGACAGGGTTGAGAGACTGTGTTAAATGGATACAGAGTTTCATTTTTAAAAGGTAAGGGAGTTCTGAAGATGGCCTGTAACAATGATTACACAACAGTATAAATGCACTTGTTGCGAATGGGCTATGGTAAAAGCAGCTAAATTGGTAGGTATTAGGTGATGGATACATTATATCATATTTTAGAAAACACTGCAGCTGTGCACAGTGGCACACAGTATGTGTTCTGTAAGCGCTGGTTGGATGAATGGAGGGATGACCTCAGCCATGCCCAGAATATACTCCCGACATTCCTGTGGTGTGGCATCTTCAAAGACGTCAGTGTGGAAAGACACCCCACGCACACAGTACTGAGGCAAAGAGATGATGGGATTTCATCATCTGCTAGCTGTGGAGTCTCATGGACCGCTCCATTCACTCCATGTTTCAGAAGACACTTCCAGTAGAGACATAGTTGCATGGTGTCTGGTGATATTCAAAAAGAGTTCTGAGATAACAATGCTCTCTCCATCCCTTCAGATCCCCACGTTGATTCTCTTAAACCTCCCAACAGGCCAGCAAGTGTACCTAGTCACAGTGAAGAAGGCTCCTGCCATACCTTAGACCTATTCTGGGCTCAGAAGACACTGGAATGAGCAAGCAACCCCACCTCCGTGGCACTTACACTGATGTAGAGAGTAACAGCAAATGAGAAACCTTAAGGGAGTCTGGGGTAAGACGACTAGGGAGACAGGAATAGAGCTGTGGGGGAAGGGAGGGCAAGAGCAAAGCTAGAGAGTTATTTCAGCAGGAGACCAAAAAAGTCTTGCTGGGGAGCTACATGTAAGCAAATATCTAAAAGAGGTGAGGAAAAGAGCAGCATGGATCCATCCAGGCAAAAACAGGTACAAAGGCCTTGGTGGGAGCATGCTTAATGTGTTGGCATAACAGCCGGGAGACCACTGGAACTGGAAGGCATGCTCAGTGGAAGAGCAGAGCTTCAGAACTGGAGCCTGCCTCATAGTGGGCTCGTGGGCCTATCTTCCTAAGCCAGGGCCCTTAACTGCAAAAGAATGGACTTTTCCCAGGTGGGAAGCCACGGGGCATGAGCTGAGCATGTTAGTGTCAGATAAGGTTGGAATCGCAGGAGAACGCCTGCCCTCCTGGAGCTGACTCTCTAATGGAGAGAGAAGAGGAGAGAGAGTATGGCATCAGCTAAGCACTAGTGGCGTCCTTGGAACCCATGTGATTATGTACAAGTGGGAGAGGAGCCACGTAAGGGGCAGTCTTAGAATATGTGCACATGAATGTATCTACCTCTGAGTGCATATGTGCCTTGGTATATATAATCATTAAGATCTGGCTTCCTTGAAGCAAACCGTGACTTCTTAGCCAGCCTCACTGGGAAGCATGAGTATCTTAGTCCCACCCTGTGCATCTGTAAGATGGTCTTCATTTCATCAGGGTGCATCATCTGCATCCAAATGTCTAAAACAGAGTGTATGCCATTGCAATTGTATACCATGATCACAGTTTTCAGGGTTCTGTCCAGGCAGTGTGGTTCCCAGTGTTACAATGTAGGTCTGCCACTGACCTGAGATGACCTTGGTCAAATTTAACCCACTTTTTGTCTCATGGACCATATCAGTAAAATGGGAATAATTAAAAAAAAAAAAAACCAAACTTACCTTATCAAGTTGTTCCATGAAGCACTTGATCAGAGGGTTACATCATATCGATTAATATATGTGAAATGAATCCTGAGGACAGCATGTGAGCTGTTGTCACATGGCGTTCTGTCTGTGTATCTCTGTCTGTGTATCATGGCTGCCTGGGTATCTGTCCTTCTGTCTATTCATTGCTTTGGGAGTAAGTGCCTTTATTCAGGCAAGCTCTGTGTCTATCATTTGTGGCCTGTCTCTGGTGAGAAAATCAAATGTGGCTGGCATGGAGACAAGGGGAGGGATTTCAGGAGAATTCACACCACAGCTTGGCCAGCTGGACTCTGACCTGATCAGCCAAGCAGCTAAATAGGCAGGCAGGCAAAGAGAAGCTCAGCTTGGGGTCTAGGCCACCTCTAGCTTTGGCCATAGGAATTCCTTTCGCATTCCTCCTGCATCTCAGCTGGAAGGGGGTATCCCAGAGAAATGTTGGGTCTGTGCCACCGCTGTGTCACAGCTGTCTCTCTTGTGACAGCTGCCACTTACAGAGTGAGCTGTTTTATATTGACTCTCCGTCTAGCTTGCAGAGTCTTTGTGTGGACTTCCTGAGAAGGGTTCTTTCTCCTCCCTTTAGAAATGAGCAAAGACACAGAGAGGCAAGTTGCTTATGTAAGTCATACAACTGGTGAGTGGAAAGACCAGAACTTAACCATATCATATGCTAAGCGAGTAGGCCCAACGAATGGGAGACTTAAATGAGATTAGAGGTGGTATAAGGAGGACAAGAAGGCAGAACACCATGGGGACTGGTGCGGTATCCTCCTGGCAAAGGCTGGGACCAGCTTGGCACCCTGCTGGAGAGGCTCTGGGGAGAGGAAGGGAGTGGCAGATGGGGCCAGGTGGCAAGGGTTGGAAGGCAATGGAGGTGCTTGAATTTGAGCCACAGGGAGGTGCCATGGGGATGAGCCACCTGGATCCTTTGGTGTGGATAAATTGGTGAGCCGAATGCGGGTCTGCAGGACAGAAAATAGCTGGAAAGAGCCCAGCAGCCCAGGAGAGCCAATCATAACAAAGGCTCTACAGTCAGTCTGCCAGAAGGCTAGAACACTTTTGGCCAGACAAGTAATCTATAGTTACTGAGCCTCAATTTTCTCATCTAACTCCCTGGTTGAAAAGCTTAAAATTATTGTTCCAGTGCTTGACTCATGACACTGGATAAATAGCCATGTATTATTGAACCAGAAGTTCAAACTATGGCTTTACATTGGATTACATATGTATGCACAGATACAATAAAAGTCATTACAAAATGATTCAAGGACCTAACAGAAAATATGGACAGCATGCACAAACAGACAGGAAGTTTCAGAAGAGAAACAGCTGGCCAGCCAGGCTAACCCCATGCTAATGAGACATGATGCTAGAGAGGAGAAATTCTGTAGATGTGATTAGAGTCAGATTGGATATAAGAGAACAAAAACTAACAACAATGACTTGGTGATGGTTTCATAGGAAACCTCTAACCCCAGAAGAGAAACAGACGACCCTTGCCACAGCCCCAGCTTCCTGGCTGTTACAAAGGTTGACGAATAGCCCCAAGGTGCACAGTGCTTAGTGGTGTAGTGCCTACATCACTGAGCAAACATGATGGCATTTCCACCGGTGCCAAACTCCTTTCAGCACCAAGGCTTCAACAGCGATCCGGATAGAAACTCTGTCTCCAGGAAACTGGGCGGCTACCTATTTGCTCTGAGATGCCCCCCAATCCAGCCCTCAGGAGCTCACAGGCTAAAGGGAGAGTTTGATTGGTAAGGGTCTGATGCATGGTGGCATAGCCAGTGAAGAACATCAAAGAAGGGAACGGGGGAAGAGAGCTGAGGTGCTTGGGCAAGGTCTGAATAAGAACACCATCAATCCACAGTGAGTAGTGTGCAGCAAGATAGGACACAGGGAAAGGAGGGGAGACATCGGCAGGAGGAGGAGCCTCTCACTTCAGAGTCTCCATGACACCTCTACTGAGAATCAAGAATCCCAGTGCTGGCCACAGTTCTGTGAAGGTTACAGACATAGGGAGAATGTCTCTTCTATACAGATATGTTCTATTAAGAATGTTAAAATAGCAACAAACCAGACTTAAGGTCTTAGCATTTATGACCTCAAATAGAGTCCACCTCCTCTTGCATACATTCTGGGAAGCTCAAAAACAATACCGTGAATATTTGGTTATAGTAAAGTTGCCCTAAGTCTTTGTATCCCTGTGGTCAACAGTTGTGCCTGGAATCCTGTCTTTGCCTCAGGAACCACTGTGAGTCCATTTCTTAGCATGGACTGGAGAGATATGCCAGCCATTAAAGTCTCGCCGTTCTTTGAAGAGAATAAATTTACAGCTCACCAACATTTACATACACACACACAACTATTATAAAGACAGTCAACTTCCCAAAGGAAGTGCATGGCCAACACTTTTGGTATCCCACCAAACCGAGATGTTAAGATCCTCCGGCTGAAGACGCCACATACTTTGGTCACAGGATGTAGGGAACCCAAACTGGAGCTGAGCTGGAAACTCCCTTTCCATTGGCTGCATACATAGTTCTAAAAACTGCTGAGCAGGCTACTGAGGGAAAAATAGCCATGACCACATTCACTCTAGAGCATGCTGTGGTTGGGTGAGTCATGAGCCTACAGGGGAACAAACTATTGTTCCTTCCCTAAAGGGGTACATTGCCAAACTTCCCTGCTACGTATTTATATTTATAAAGTGTTTATACTTGTACCCCTCTTAGCTTAGGGAAGACCCCCCCCCCACTTCTTTCTGAGGAACTAGTTGCTACAGGAGATGTTATTTGTTTTCTTCAGTGGTGTATCCATTGAGGTTCTAGTTGGGAGGAAGAAGGGGTGCAGAGTAAAAAGATATGGAGTGACAGGGAGTAATAAGGGGAGAGAATAATCATAGTACACTGTATATGTGTATGTAACATCGAGAGATAAATAAGTAAATACAAATAAACAATAAGCAGATTTTTTTGGGGGGGGGGCATTTCGAGACAGGGTTTCTCTGTATAGCTCTGGCTGTCCTGGAGCTCACTTTGTAGACCAGGCTGGCCTTGAACTCAGAAATCCGCCTGCCTCTGCTTCCTGAGTACTGGGATTAAAGGCGTGCGCCACCACGCCCAGCTAGGGCAATAAAGTGTTCCTTCCCGTTGAACAGACCACACCCATGATTGGAGATGTCTTGTTCTGTCTACTGATCCCCAAGCATTAAATACACATTTTAAAAAAATCTCTTTTAGAAAGAGGCCATGAATTTGAAAGAGAGCAAGGTGGATTTAAGGGAGGGTTTGGAAGGAAGAAAGGGGAGGGGGAAATGATGTAATTGTATTATAAACGCAACATATTTTTAAATTCTTTTAAAATAAACCACAGCTCTGCTTCATACTGAGTTGTCCTGAATTCCTTTCCATGTCAGTCATAGGCCCCGGGTTTTCCTGAATGGAGATCCCTGAGGTGTAAGGGAACCCCACAGGCTGCTGCAGCAGGAGCTGAGTTTCCCTCCCCGCTTCCACAGACAGGAAGGAGACCATGCCGGTCAGCAGAAAGCACAGGGTGGTGGAGGGGGTTGGGAATCCCGGTGACAGGGTTAGAAAAGCAGGGACTGGGCCCCCAGGTAGAGCAGTTACCACGCAGGGCCCTTGGCTTTACCCATGAATGTCACAGGAGCCCACCAGTGTCCCACTGTGAACTGAAATCTGCACTAACAGGATTCTTCTAGAACAGCCTGTAAGAGGGCAGGAGCCGTCAGAACCTAGGGTACCTGGAGAAGACGTGGAAGTGGTGAATGGAACGTTAGGGTTTAGATTTGGGGTGCACCTGGAAGGATGAACTGATAACAAGGGAGCCCTTGTTTTTAATGTTGTCCGAGCTTGGTTTCTATTGCTGTGATAAACACCATGGCCAAAAGCAGCCTGGGGAGGAAAGGGTTTATTTGGCTTCTACTCCTACATCGCAGTCATTAGTGAAGTAACTAAAGAGAGATCATGAAGAAACGCTGCTTACTGGCTCGCTCTCCTGGCTTGCACAGCCAGTTGTTGTTGGTTTGTTGGTTTGTTTTGTTTTGTTTTTTATACAAACCAGGACCACCTGCCCAGAGGTGACACCACTCAGAGTGGACCGGACCCTCCTACATCAATCATTAATCAATAACCACCCCTCCCCCCCCCCAGGCTTACCTACAAGCCATGGTGACCGAAGCATGATTTCCGTTGAGGTTCCCTCTTCTATCACTTGACAAAATACTATCAACAGTATTAGTATAAAGGCTAAGAACCCCAAGGCTCTTTCAGGGAGCGCCCCCACAACCTTCCACAGGCATCTTGTTGACCTTGTTAGAGGGCTGTTGTCAAGGGTCATCTCCCAGAGCCTAATCCTGCAGGCATTGAGCCCCCCCCCCCCCCGTAGCTGGCCATCCCAGTTCCACAATGGCAAAATTTGAGTTGGCTTTTACTTAAAATCACCAAAGGGCACAGAACACCCATCAGAGAAACTAGTCCTCCCTACAAGCAGTCTTGTGTCCCTGTGGAGAGGACAGAGGACAGGCTCTCCAGACCCCACCCCCACCCCCAATACCCCTTCTTTGTCCCTCTCCATAGCTGTGATGAGCCTGCACTCCTCACTGCCCCCCCAACCCCCCCCCCCCCCCACAGCCTCCCAAAAGCAGGAGAGCAGACTTCCTAAACAGTGTAAAGACCTTCACTGCTTAAGATCCACTACAACTCCCAGGCCCCAGTCCAGGATCTAGAACCCTTATAATGACCTTTAGGTCCTGACTGGTCTGTCCCTATTCTTCATGGCCTTTCCCCCTCCTCCTCCACACCCATCGCTCACCAGACAGAAGAAGCCGTGCTCAAAGCACACCCACAGAGAGATTCACATCTGTCCCTCCCACATAGAATCCTCACATCACTTAGTGGCCAGGTCCCACTCGTCTGCCAGCTTCAGGACCAGTGGATCCTTCCCAGGTCACGCACACACAGGCGGGGCTCCTTCTGCTTCCAAGAGCTCTTTACAGCCTCATACCTTTCATATTGTATTTCAAGAATGTGGACACTACAGGCAGCCACAGGCCCACTGACCTTATAGAGACCACTCAGCCATCAACCCACTTCCCCCTCAAGCCTGATAATGACTTGGGACCAGAGCATCCCGAGTTAATCGGAATTAAAATAATTTGGAAGAGTAAAATAGATAGGTGAAAACTTGCTAGGTTTCTTTTCCATCTCCGCTGCCTGTCAGTCACATGTACCATTTGCTCTCTGTGTGTGTTTTCACATGCTGGTGTGCCAGCAGGGCAGGGCTAAGTGTCATTCATCTTTCTCTAGCAGGCCACCAGAGCCTGCCGCTGAGGAAGTGCTCATAAATCCAGTCTGACCGTGGCCTGGAGACAACTGTCAATTTGGCGCTGGCTCTGCATTCCCCACACGAGGCAACTGAGTTCCAGAAAACACCTCTGCTTGGAGCTGCAGGGAATAGCCAGCAGCCTACTTGAAGACAGGAGCAGGCACATGCTCTCTGCCATCCCCACTTCCTCTCAAGACTTCATGACAGGACTGTCCAGGCTCTCTGGAGCTTCTTGGGGACTTCTTTCTTGTCTTCTTCTGAACCTGCCAACCTTGCCTCGTGGCCCGGGGCCTCCCACAGGAGGAAGCTAGAAGCCACTGGGGAAACATTTGAGGAACCAAAACACCGCCCTCTGTTCTGTCTCCTCTGCCTCTCTCCATGGGAATGCTGAGTCTGATCTCAGTGAGGGCCGAAGCTCGCAGGACAAGGGTCAGACGGGCCAACAGTCTATCCTATGATGAGAGGGTTCTGGAAGAGTCTGTGGGACCTTTCTGCTAAATGCATCACATCAGCATCTGATACTCCACATCAGCGTGTCAGAGCAAGTCAAGGCAGAAAGTGTTGGCCAAATTTGGCCCAAACGCAGCTCTTCAAAATGACATCATACGCATGCAACCCTTTCTGCCCAGTACCTGTTTTCTCCTCTCTTTGGGGTATCAGCCTTCTGGTTACCTGATAACTCTCAAGCTCAACTCTGAGAAAATGTTAGCTAACATCTGTAACTGAAAAAAAATATATATCTAAAAATCAGGCATGTCATAGTTATATTTAAATCAAGGTCTTGGCTCCAGTTCTGTCCCATCAACCATATACAGGGCCCAGATAAAGGGTTCTTAACCTGTGGGTCTCGACCCCTTTGGGGGTTGACCAAGCCTTTTTCAAAGGTCAAATGTCAGATATCCTGTATATCAGATACTTGCTATGAAGATACTTTTATGGTTGGGGGGGGGGGTGGTGGTCACCATACCTTGAGGGACTGTATTAAAGGGTCACAGCAACAGGAAGGTTGAGAATCACTGAGGTCTAGATCTTCAATCGGGATTCTTCACGGGAGAAGCTTGGCTGCACCAGCCCCAGGTGTCAGATATTCACACTGTACATTTCTTTTCTCATTGCAGAACTTTATGAATCCCCTAGCCATGGTGACTTTTTGGGCCAGAGGAATGGGTATCAGCCAACAAAATCACCCTTCTGGGGCAAAGTTATCACATCTTCCACAAAGTCTGTGGCCATGTCTTCCTCGGGTAAGCTCTTCCCTCTCACTAACCCCGCCCATTCTGCTCACTGAAGGCCTCTTCCTTTTATTCTCCTGTTTGCTTCATTCACCTTTACAAGGGCAGCTGTAACTGAGCCTTGGGTGTGAATCTTGATAACAACATTTCTATTCACAGACAACTCATTGTTTCTGGCCTAAGGAATGCAAGCAAGGGAAAAAAATCTTCTGAGTAGGTTTCAAGGAAAGCTTTTGTCTTCCTGACACGGAGAATAGGCTTGATGACAAGGCCATTTGCCCCCTTGATTTTCCTTTTTCTTCATACCCTGGTTGAGTGAGAACCAGATACACAGAGATTATAATGGAGCCACTAGACAACAAGTATCAAAACAAATGCCCCTGTCTCGGGGATGGCAGGAAAAGAAGATGGAACCCAAGGGCCAGACAGCATCATTAAACAGCTACACACTCCCTGTGCAGCTTCTGAAATGGTATACGGAGGAGGAGGAGGAGGAGGAGGAGGAGGAGGAGGAGGAGGGAGAAGAAAAAGAAAAGAAGAGAAACTAGAAATGCTTACTTGTTTAAGTCAAACGTATTTCTGGATGACACAAAGTCTTTTTTGTTGATTTGACAAAGTAAGATACATAAGAATTGGAGACAGCTCAAACTTCCTTGAATTCCAGTTGCATGCTGTGCACCAAGCATACAAGTCAAGCATTCCAACAAAAGAACAAGTATCCTTACTGAGTGGAGGGCCCCAAACCCAAAAAGCGTGCTGCAGGAGCCTGCCTCAGCTACTGGCACCGAGGGTGTTCTGTGACTTACTGATTTAAGAGACCTATGGTTGTGACACCCCAAAAAGCACATTTCAAAATCCAGGAACAACTGCCCCAAAGTCTTTCCAGAGCCTTCATCTTGCCTCCTTCTCCCATCCTGTAGCCAAAATTCAACAAGAAAAAGCCAAGTGCACAAACATCACAGCCACAAATACCTCAGCGAAACCCCGTGCCATCTGGACTTCCTTTGCTAAGGAATGTAACATAGTCTTCAAAAACATTGTTGACAAGTTAGTAATAGCATAGAGAAAACACACACACACACACACACACAGACACGTAGGGTGCGGCTGTATTAGAGTACCAACTATATGAAAATATAGGGAAATAAATAAGTAACGAAATGCACAGTTGTGATAAGGGTACTGCCTGGTTCAGTTGATCTAAGGCCTTTGTTGTGAATTTTCTCTGCTGCCCTACACTTTCCCCTTGTCTGTATGCTCTACTGTTGTGAGCAGAAAGAATAAAATTGACTTTTTGTTTTTGAAGATTCCAGGCCCTTCCACCGTCTGAGATCACTGCTCTTGTCTCCTTCTAGGAAAGCAGGGAATCAAGGCTTCATGGAGGACAGCCCCTCCTGCGAAAGAGACCCAAATCAAAACAGCTTCAACACCAGAATATTTGATTAATTCTTAAAATTATTTTAAGAAGCAAAAGGAATAATAGGGAAAAGAGAGACCAACACCTTATTTTTATTTGTTTCCATTAATTAATTGATTAATATATCAATAGCTACCCCCTTCCCTGTCCCCACTCACAGATTCCCACCCCCGACTCCCTCCCATTCTCCTCTGAGAGGGTGAAGGCCTCCCTAGGTATCCCTGACCCTGGCACATCAAGTATCTCCAGGGATAGGTGCATCGTCTCCCACTGAGGCCAGACAAGACAGCCCAGTTAGGGGAATGGATTCCACAGATAGGCAACAACTTTAGGGACAACCCTCTCCAGATGTTGAGAACCCACATGAAGACTGAGCTGCACATATGCTACATGTGTGCAGGGGGCCTAGGTTGAGCCTATGTGTGCTCTTTGGTTGGTGATTCACTCTCAGAGGACCCCATAGTTGACTCTGTTGGTCTTCCTGTGGAGTTTCTATTTCCTTTGGGGCCCTCAGTTCTTCCTCAAACTCTTCCATAAGAGTCCCCGAGTTCCATGCAATGCTTAGCTGTGGGTCTCTGAATCTGTTTCAGTCAGCTTCTGGGTGGAGTCTCTCGGAGGACAGTTATGCCAGGCTCCTGTCTGTCTGCAAGCATAACAGAGTATCATTAGTAGTGTCAGGGATTGATGCTTGACCATGGGATGGGTCTCAAGTTGGGGCAGTCTTTGTTTGGCCATTCCCTCAGTCTCTGCTCCACCTTTGTCCCTGTGTTTCTTGTAGACAGGACAAATTTTGGGTCAGCAGTTTTGTGGGTGGGTTAGTGTCCTTATTCCACCATTGGGGGTCCTGCCTGGCTACAGGAGGTGGCCTCTTCAGGTTCCAAATCCCCACTGCTATGAGTCTCAGCTAAAATCACTCCCCTATGCCCCTGTGAGCCCTGCATCCCAGGTCTCTGGCATGTCCTAGAGATGCCCCCACTCCCCAAACCCCACTCCCACCAACTGGAGATTTCCATTCATTCTCCTGGTCCTCTGGCCCTCTCTCATGTCTCTCCCCATACCTGATCCTGACCCCTGACCCCATTCCCCTCCCCAGTTTCCTCCCTCCGTCTGCCTCCTATGACTTTTTTATTCTCCCTTCTAAGTGAGATTCGAGCATCCTTGCTTGGGCCTTCCTTCTTGTTTTACCTTTTTTTGGTCTGTGGAGTTTAGCATGGGTACCATGTATTTTATAGGTAATATTCACTTATAAGTGAGTACATACCATGCTTGTCCTTTTGGGTCTGGGCTACCTGACTCGGGATGATATTTCCTATTCCGTTTGCCTTAAAAGTTCATGATGTCCTTGTTTCTAACAGCTGAAGAGTATTCCATTATGTGGATGAACTACATTTTCTGTGTCCATTCTTCAGTTGAGGGGCAACTCCATTGCTTCTGATTTCTGTCCATTACAAAAAGAGTTGCTATAAACACAGTGAAGCATGTAACCCTGTGGTATGGGAGAGCATTTTTTGGCTATATGTCCAGGAGTGGTATAGCTGGGTCTTGATGTAGAAGATTTTCCGAGAAACCACCAGATTGGTTTCTAAAGTGGTTGCGCAAGTTTGCACTCCCACCAGCAGTGGAGGAGTGTTCCCTTGCTCCACAACCTCGCCAGCATTTGCTGTCCTTTGAGTGTTTGATCTTAGTCATTCTGATGGGTGTAAGGTGAAATCTGAGTGTTTTGATTTGCATTCTCTGATGACTAAGGACGTTGAACATTTCTTTTAGTGCTTTTTAGCCATTCCATATTTCTTTGCTGAGAATTCTCTGCTTTAACTGTCCCCATTTTTAAAATTTTGGTTATTGTGGGGCACGTGGACTGTGCCAACAGACAGAAGAACCAGTAAGGTCGAGTGAGCCCAAACCCCATGAACTCAGAATTGAGTAAGGTAAGTGTGGGGCCAGAACCATGACAGTCAAGTAGAGAAAACACCTGAAGCCCTTCCCCATGTTAAAAGAGCATCAGTAGCATCTCAGACTGAGCCAATGGGCAGCATCTGCTCCTGGATTCAACACTGGTCCTCGGTGTTTATATAGTCCCTGTCCACATAGAATAAAGTGCACAAGTTATTTCACCGAGAATTGTCTGATATTTTGGATATTAGCCCTCTGTCAGACATAAGGTTGGTGAAGATCTTTTTCCAGTTTGTAGGCTGTCATTTTGTCCTACTGACAGTGCCCTTTGCCTTACAGAAGCTTTTCAGTTTCATGAGGTCCCATCAATTGTTGATCTTAGAGCCTGCGTCATTGAACACCCTATTTTTAAATGGTGACCTGTACTTACAGGAACTAACAGCAGAGGAGAAACCCAACATGAGATGTTATACAGATTTATGCAAATAGAACACACACCCTGGCACATTGAGAATTCTGGTCCCAGCCCCAACCAGAGTCAAGCCTAAGGAGACTATTCATGGAACATCTATTAAGTTTCCAGCTTGCCAAGCATTTATAGCCAGGAGTGCTTTAGACTCTTGCTGCCCTTGAGGTAAAGATGAGAGTACATCCTACTTCAGACTTGTCAATCAAGCCAGGTTCAGACAAAATGGCCAATGCACCTGGCCACTTCTAAAGCTACTCATATCTGGTAGCCAGGTAGAGTACACATGCACCTAGTGGGGTTTAGAGTCAATTCCCAGGGGTAGGGTGGGATGATATAAGCCACTGAGTGCTTCTAAGGCCCAAATGACCGGAGACCCTGAAGGCCTTTAGAGAATGAGAAACTGCTGCATCCCACAGACCTGGCCTTGCCACACTCTCTGCTGGAACATCCTCCTCACAGACACCTCCTATCTTTTAGTAAGGCCTACGAGGCTCTTTTCCCAGGGGACACCTTGTCATGGGGACTTCAGCTGACCCTGATCCCTAACAAAGCACTTTTCCTGGCCTGTTTAGTTCTCTTTGTCACATGTCACCCATCTCTGCAGTCTTCTAAACACATGTGCCTTTTGCTAAGGAAAATCCCCCTCTAATCTATTCACTCATCTCACACCCCCATGTGAGGAGAGATTTATGGCCACTGCATCTGCCCTTGTGTTTCTTACATCTAGGATGCTCTTGGAGGTCAAGGCAATTGTGTGGGATGACTGATAAATGAATATCATCTCATGCACACACAAGATCTAGTCATACAGCCATGGACAATGACCCAGTGACAGCCGTAACCACTAAGTCACATTATTTATATAACTTAACACTGCTGAACATGTATTTCAACATCCATTTTCTCGACTGTTTCTTTGGTCAACTGAGACATGGTTATGCCATTAGACAGTTTCAAACAACAGGCAGCTCTACCATGTATAGCCACAGTCTCAGGAGTTGAATGCAGAATGCCTAATTCCAGAACCTGCTTTCTAACCCATCATTCGATGCCCTGAGTTGAATCTATCCAAATGAGTGGGTACCATTTTGCCCTATTCACTCCATGTTCCCAGGGCCAACTAGCTACTAACTTGCTCTGTGTTCGTAGTAAATATAGCACTGGTTCTCCAGGAGTGGTGCCTGGACTACCAGCATCAGCACCACTGGGGCATCTGTCAAGGGGTTGAGTCTTGAGTTCTACCACTGTCTACTTTCATCGCACCAAGACACAGTAGAATATGTACCCCCCCCCCCCCGAACACATGGGTGCAAGCTTCCCGTCCCTAAGGCAAAACTATTTCTCAGTGGTCTCATAGGATAAAACGGGAAGGTCATCCGGTGCTGGAGCCATCAGGAGTTTAAGCTGTCCTGATTTCTTCCCTCGAGTTAGTGGAGGATATGTTTTCAGTTGCAATTTCAGGCCTTTGATTTCGGTCTCATCTGGTAGGGAAGATCCAGCCTGTCAGAGGGAGCAGGAGTCGGAGCAGGAGAATCTATTATTAATTACCATGTAACATTGATGAAGAGCCCACAGGGCACCACAGCTGCAGGAGCAGTGGAGAGGCAGGCTCCTGCCTGCAGGGGAAAGTGATTAGCAACATTATAAAAGGAAATATTCATCCTGGGGTGGCCCTGAGCAAACACCTCCAGGGAACAGGAGGTTCCTCTTCTAGAACCTTCCTCCCTGGAGCCAGCACAGCTGCCTCCAGACCCAGAAAGGAAGGGGAGTCTGGAGAAAAAGGGCTGGTCTCGATATTGAGTCCTCCCAGTGGTGGCTGCCAAAAGATTGGTAGAACAGAGAGCAGCTTCAACAGCCCAACATGCCCAGCTTCCTTTCTCAAGAAAGCAGTTCCAAGTGAGTAAAGTCTTCTCACCTTTTGAGAGAAAAAGGGAGACTGGGTCTGATGTCAAATGGCCAAATTTGTAAATATGGTTAAGACAAATTCAGAGTTGGCAACTTTTCCAGCTAATTAGCTGCATGTCTCACCTTTAAGTCTCTGGACAGCCCAATCTCTATCTTTCATATGAAGGAACAGGGTCTCAGAGAGATTACATACACAGGGCAGTTGGGCTCAGGTCACCTGTGCTTCCTGAGTCTGCATCCTCCATGGACCCACTCAGGCACAGTCATGTTCCTGCACCCATGTCGTCCAATGTTGAAACAAAAGGCGTTCCCCCATATTCCATGTCTCAGAACTAAGTGTGGACACTCCTTGTGCAATGCACGCAAAACTAGACATCAGGGTGAATACTCTGTGGCCCCACAATGGCAAACTCTAGGAAGCTTGGTGACAAGGAGCCAACCTCCTCCCAGGTTCTGGATTTGATCTGGAACCTCATATTTCCTAAGGTAGCCCATGGGACTGACTGATTAATTACATTTTACTTTGCTCCATAGAACTACTTTTTAGGCCACCAGCTAACTGGGATGCCCAAATTCCTCCTCTTCCCTGAGACTCTCTTCTTCTGTATGTCAAACAGGACAGTAGGGATTCAAGAGTCAAAATCCTGGCTTCATTTGCTGTATGGTCAAGCCATTGACCAAGTCAGAAATAATGGCATGAAAAGATGGATTTTAACAGCTGATGGTACCAAAATACCAGGGAACATGAGTATCTAGCTTTGCCTGGCACTTCTTATGCATGATGGTCTACGGCCTTCATCCCAACTCTTCGAAGAAGCTGGCCTTGTAAAGGCCATGGCACAAGTGAAGATGTTGCTTAGTCTTGTGACTTGCAGGAATCTCCTAAGAAGCATAATCTGTAATCCCCCTGTCACAGCATCAGAGGTAGAGCCAAATGTTAGCATCATGAGAGTGTCACTCCTGCATGGATTATTGAGAAAGCAAGCATTGAAACAAGAATTCCATCTAGTGCTCTCATCTGCCTGTCGTCTGTCTGTCTATTTTCTGAGTGCATATGGGCATGTTTTCTTTCGTCCTTCTTCCTTCTGTGGCAGCAGCAAGAAGACATCTATCAGAGGGCCAATTCCCTGACTGTGGTCTTCATAGCCCTCTAGAGCAGTGGTTCTCAACCTTCCCAATGCTGTGACCCTTTTCATACAGTTCTTTGTGTTCTTTGTGACCGACAACCATAAATGATTTTTTTGTTGCTATTTCATAGCTGTAGTTTTTCTTCTGTTATGAATCATAATGTAAATATCTGATATACAGGATATCTGACATGAGACCCTCCAAAGGGCTCTCGACCCACAGGATGAGAACCCCTGCTCTAGAACCATAAGCCAAGTCAACTTTCGTCTGGCAATGCTGAAGATGATGCTCTCATAAACACTGTGCTAAGGTCCCACCATTAAGCTCCATCTACATCCCTGAGTTTCTTCAGGGTGGAGCCCCAAACTCACCATCCTCCTGCCTCTACTCCTGATTGCCAAGATTATGGCTGCCACCACAAAGGCTCCAAACAAGCGTCCCTATTTATGAATCACCCAGTCTGCAGGATTCTGCACAACAGCACATAACGGACTAAGCTCAAGGCGGGAGCATCTCACACAATAAGCCTCTGCTTTTGGGTCCACAATGTGCCCTCTCTCCTGTGGCAACAAAATGTGAGGATTTTGGCTCCTTCTAAATTTTTTCACTTGTAATCCAGACCACACCATGTCCCTGGGGGCTGAGCAAGCTGCTCGGTTTCCCAGGAAACCACTCTGAGTCTTGAAGACTTATTAAGCACTCCACAAACTTGAGGGAGTGTTTTCATACTGATGCTGCTAGAACTAGAGTCCCCAGGGAGGTAGTGAGCTCTCCGTCCCTGCAGGTGTACAAGCCAAAGCCAAGCAAAGAATTTGGAGAGAATGCTGCAAACAAGATTCCAACATCAGAAAAGATGAGCTAAGCACCCTCCCCCACCCTCCCCAAACAAACAAATAGCGGTAGTTTAGAGCCAAGTGGGCTGTTCTCAGATTCCCTGATCTGCTGAGCAGCCTTGGGTAAGTTACTCAATTGCTCGTTACACAAATTTAAGCTATTAATAGTGCTTTGCTCACTGCGTTACTGAAGGATTACATCATAAATTAATATGTGTGAAACATTTTAGCAAAATGCCTGGCACGTGGTAAATCTATACCTGCTGGTTACTGCTGTCAGACTCTTCATTTTAATGTTGGAGTTAAAATGTTGTGTTGAAAATTTCACTCGATGCTGTGAGAGAAGTAGACAAAGACCAGCTGCCCTGCCTAGTGGCGCAGGGATGGAATTACTTGGAGCCCTGTGGACTCTGTCCCCTTCCTATAACAAGGGTCAGTGTGAGGACAGTGTATTTCAGATACTGTCTTGAGGTGTGCACACATGCCTAGTTATCTAAACCCAGTCTGCTCAGATCTTCAGTTGAACAGGTGGGGAAACTAAGGCATCGAAAGGAATGGGAGCTTGCTGATCACCAGAAGTGAGGAGGCAAGCCCTTTTTAGAGGACAGAAGAGCCTCCTAGTCACCCTTCCAGAAAATACCTCCCTCCCTCCCTCCCTCCCTCCCTCCCTCCCTCTTGGTGCTCCTCCTAGGACTCTGTGGGCATTAGCACAGAGGGGCCCCCTCCCCAAGGCACAGGAAGTAGGTTGTGAAGGAAAAAAGTCTCAGAAGGAAGTGTCAGGAGAGAATGAATATAGGGAGAAAGAGCCAGGAACCAGACATAGGAAGAAGGTGTCTGAGCAGAGAGACCTCAGCCCATGAGAGAGAGGCCTCCAGCTTTATCCTCCTCTCAGTCCTCTACAATAGGGTTCAGACCAGAGGCTGAGGATATACCTGAGGCATTTCAGGCCACTGGTGGGGCCAGATTCTTCCCCTACAAAGGGAGTACCTAGCTGCCAATGGGGCTTGTCTGAAGCCACCAACAGGTCAGGCAGAGCTGGGCCATGCCTTAGGACACTAGGCCTTGTTTCTAGCCACAGGGAAAAAACTCACATTGGGGACCACAATCACAATAACAATTGTGATCTTTCTCTATAACCTCATCACCATGGTTGAAGTCACAACAGAGATAACAATAGTGATTGCATTGACTTTTCTTTGATGTTCAAAACAGGTCAGACATGATTCAACTTTCTTTCCGGAACCTTTTCTTTTTCATTTTTTTTTCTCTTATTTTCATCCTGGTAAACACCTCCATTGGGGAACAACAATTCTCCATTTTACAGTGAAGCAAGTGGAGACACAGAGAGGATACAGGGGCTGAGACACCACAGCTGGCACTTGGCAGAGTGGGACTGTAGCCTACACAACTCATGTCTTGATCATATGTTATTAGAGGTAGGTGGGTTTTCTTTTCAGAAGTGTAAATTATCAGCGTTCCTAGACAAAGAAGATTTGCGCGTCCAGGGAGTTACCATGTGTGCACAGCTGCCTTCCCATAGCTAAAAGCTCCTGTTTTAGTGGTTTCAGGGAAACAGCATTCAGTTTCCCTCTGACTAGGCGTGGTACATGGCGTGGATCTAGCCAGTAAGATTTATGTATAGTCGGGTGTTACTGGGGTGTTACTGTGTGTTACAAAGCTCCTTCAGCAACATTTATTTCCCCCCTATTTCCTGCACAGAAAAGGGGTGCATTTCCTAAGGCCCACCCCCACAAGCCATTTTATAACTGCAAAGCACCAAGAATGAAGATAGCGAGTTACCTGTTAGACATAGAACAGATGGCAAACAGAGCCTCAGTCCCCAGTGACGTCAGTGCCACACTGGCCACAGGTGGCCTACCCTTAGACTTCCTTGCTTTACAGAACAAACAGATTATAGCCCTATAGTATTAAAATACTTATAAGTAGAAAGAATTATTACTTATTTAGTGATATAAGTATATTACTTAGAGCTGTGTGGTATTTATTCCTAAATTTCCCAAGAGCAGGGCCTAAATAGGACCCAAGACCTTCTTTTTTTTTTTTCAATGTTCAGTTTCCTTTAATGACCCCCATCTCCCTTGAAGGGTAGGTGCAGGCAGCTAGGCGACCGGCAAGACTTGTTCACTAGAAGATCTTGCCTTGATTGACGGCTTTGCCCACGTGCTGGAAGGTCCCCTCCTAGGAAAAGTACTCTCGAACCAGGGTCTGGGTCTCCTTGCTCCCAGGATCCAGTTTCCGCCATGTATACGACTCATAGTCCACCTGCCAATCTGGACTCAGCGGAAAGGCAAGCTCTTGGCCTCGGAAGACCCAAACACCAGAAATGGAGCTGCTGTTGTTGGTTCCAAAGAGAATAACACTAGCAAAGGCATTCTTCCTCAGTTTGTCTAATCGCTGAAACATCCCAGTGATGAGCTTGCAACTCATGAAGGTCTGGGTGAGCTCTTCAGGGAAGTGGTACTCAACATACCACAGGGACCAGCCATCTTTATCAAAGTGCTCCCAAAAATATGGCAGCGCCACAGAGAGGGTGTCCTCGTTGGAGTACTTACGCTTAAACTCATCCAACACAAAGGTACTCTTGGGCAGATGAGCGAAAGGGTCCTTGGCCTTGGGCTCAGCAGCCAGTGCCTGCTCACACTCATCCATCTCTTCCTCAGGAGCTGGGGCAGCTGCCTTTTTTTCCTCCTTCCGCTCAGCCTGGGGTTTCTGTTTCTCCTCTCGTGAACTCTTTTCTTTCCTTGGGGTATCTTTTTTAGGCTGGCTCTCTACAAACTTCTTAGCATCAAACTGAGCCATCTTCTCACACAGCTTCACCTCCCCCAAGACAGCCCTGAACTTGGGCTGGTTAATGCAGGTAAGGAACCTCCGGTTGGTACTGGGGAAGGCCTGGCGAAAAGGCGGCTCTAAGACCTGTTTATAGAGCCACAGCAGGGTACAGACAACTGTGATATCAGCCAGTGTCACTCTCTCGCCCACCAGAAAAGTTTGAGCCTTCAAGTGAGTGTCCAGCAGCCCCAGGATTCGCTTCACCTCCTCTTTTGCATTTTCAGTGGCCTGTTTGTTGTGGTGCATAATGCCCAAGGTGGGGAACACCCAGGTACTAGCTGGAGGAACGATGTCACTGTCAGCAAAGCTGACCCACTGCACCACCTGAGCTGCTGCCTCTGGTGTACTTCCTCACAGCTCCTCATTGCTTACATAATAGGCAATAGCATTGCTCTCAAACACAGAATCCATCATCACCCTCAAATGCTGGAACCTTGCCGGCAGGAAATTTTCGGAGAAATTCAGGGGTGCGGTTGGCTTGGCCAAAGTGGAAGTGGGGTGGTGCGGAGAGCACGCGGACCTGAGCCCTGCTGTACTGAGCAGCGATGAAGGCCTTGAAGGCCCTCCAGTTTTCAGGGTATGTGCACAGAGTCCCAGCCGCTATGGTGATTCCGCAGAGAAAGCGACCCAAGACCTTCTTAAGCCCAAAGCCAATCAATCCTTCCACACAATCACACTCCCACATATATGAGCAATCGTCTCCTTCTCCAAATGTACCAGCATCAGGACTTGGCTTGGACCAAGCTCAGAAAAGCATCTATGCCATGTTCTTTGTGCCACATAGTGGCTAGCCACTAGCAAGATCACATGAACAAACTCTTGAAGAATGAAGTAAGGATATTGCCCTAAACCCACCTGCTGTGAAATATCCAGGATCCTGAGACTGCATCCCAGAGACTTGGAGCAAACATCCGGCTTAGCCCACAGTTCCCACCATCACATCCTTCTTGTGCTGACTAAACAAGCTCTAAAGGATGATGTCAAGTTTATCCCAGTGCTGACAGGTGAGCAGAGCCAGCAGTGTAGGGAGCAGGGGGAGTTCCGAGTGAACGTGTGTTGTGGACGTGAGCATGACAATGTCAAGGACCCAATGCCTCAGACCCAGGAGAATGGCAAAGCCTTTCCCAATAAGGTTCAGGGAAATGGTAAAGCCTTCCTCCTCCTCTGCGTGCAGATGTTGTCAGTGGGAAATGTCAACAGCAGCTTCCTCCCCCTGGATGTTTACAGCCTGAGACTGGTCTGCTATAGAGACCCCCTACCAAGATTAGCTAAATCTGTCTTTTCGTTCCGCTATGTACAATAAATCCACTTCCCTGCTCAGCTGTATAAATAAATGCACCGAGTTTCTGGGCTACTGTTTGCGTGTCTTCATTACAGCATAGGGCTACCTGACCTAGCCTTCTGTAGATGTGTCATGTGTCTGTCTTTGTTTGTCCTTTCTCCATCTCCCCACCCACAGTCACCCCTGTCTTGAGCACAAGTCAGCTCCTAAAGCCATACCAGTCACAGAACAGTAGAGTCCTTCTAGCCAGAGCTCAAAGCCTAGAGCCAAGCAGACAATGAGGAAGGGAACAAGAGATTATTACCCTGACAGTGCCCTTCCCTTTTCAAGGCACTTCAGAGCTTGTGTTACTGATCCAAATCTTCTTACTACTCCTCAAGTAGTAGTGGTGGACAGCAAGTTGCTATTGCACAGAAGAGATGAGGAGTGGAAAGAAGCTAAGACCAGATCCTTAAGGTCACCCCCTTGACCAATAGGTAACTCGATTTGTCCTTGGTTTATCTGGAAGCACTCTCCCCTAGCCCATCCTGCCTCTATTCACTGGATCAGCCATATAGGCAGCCACCTCAATCAGGAGACCTGCTACTCTCAGCACTACCAAATTAGCTACCAGGAACAACAGCCCCTCCCCAAAACCAGAGTCAAGCTGGGACACCGTGTTGCCAGCTACACAAGGCACCCTCTACATCAGCTGTTGGCACGGCTAGCTAGTTAGTTATTCATCCTCCAATGAGCACACAAGCCCAGGGTTTCAGCCATGAGTTTTGGAGCATGCTCATGTGGGGAACCTGGCTGATGAGTCCAGACCTGTCAAGAAATTTGGATCTGTCTGCCCACAAAATGTTCCCGGATCCTCCCACTTCATCCCTGTCAGATACAGTGGAGAATGACAGCAGCTAAGATGTTTCTAAGACACAAAGTCCAGGCTGTGTCTGCTGTTGATAGGAACTCCCTCTCCTGGTTGCCAGTCTACCTAGCCCAGCATCATTCAGACTCAGCAAAATGCTGGGTAAGCTGAGAGTGTGGATGAGGGATGGGGCTGGGCTGGGGGTGGGGTGGGGTGGAATGGAGATAGGGATGGGGCTGGGATAGGGGGGTGGGTGGTGTAGAGATAGGGATGGGGCTGGAATAGGGGTGGGGGTGGTGTAGAGATAGGGATGGGGCTGGAATAGGGGTGGGGGTGGTGTAGGGATAGGGATTAGGAGGCATTTCTTCAGGTCCCAAGGTGGAAGTCAGCGACTCAAAGAAATCAACACACAGGGCAGGGGTCTCTTTTGCCACCACAGACAGAGACAAATGACTTAGCTCCTTTCTATTCTTTGACAAAACATTAAAACATCTGATCAGATGCTTTAAGCATGACATGGAAACTGGTTTGTTCTATAAATGTTGTACTGGTTTGAATATGCTTGGCCCAGGGAGTGGCACTATTAGGAGATGTGGCCTTGTTAGAGGAAGTGTGTCACTATGGGGGTGAGCTTTGAGACCCTTCTCCTAGCTACCTGGAAGACAATTTGCTCCTGGCTTCCTTTAGATGAAGATGTAGACCTCTCAGCATCTCCTGAGCCATGCCTGGCTGGATGCCGCCATGCTCCTGCCTTAATGATAATGGACTAAACCGATGAACCTATGAGCCAGCCCCAATTAAATGTTGTCCTTTATAAGAGTTGCCTTAGTTATGGTGTCTCTTCACAGCAATGGAAACCCTAAGTGAGACAGAAGTGTATTGTGCCCACATTGGACACTGGGGACCCAACTGGAAAGTATTAAAAGTGATCTTGCACAGCTGAAAGAGTCACTAATCTAAAGCACTTTCTGATAATAAGGAATTCTCAGTACAGAGTGAGCAGTGTCCCCTTTATTCTCTCACTGCATTCATTCATTTACTCAAAAACATCAACTCCTGTGCTGTGTAGACAGTAGACCCTGCTCTGGACATAGAGGACAAAGCTGTGACCAAGACAAATGACAGGATATGAACAACAGGAAGGCAGGAAGGCTATATACTACAGTAGTCATCTGCTGAACCCAGGGGATGCCTAAGACGTCCAAACCTTATATAGGTACATTTTTTTCCTGTACATACGTGTAGATGTGTACTGAAGTTTAAATTGGGGCATGGTAAAGGATTAGTAGCAGCAACCACAAACACAATCACTGTAACAATGCATTGGGGAAAAGCTTTAATCCATCAAGAGGAGGAACAGCTGGTAGCTGGCTGATGCAGGCAAGAAAGAGCACAAAACCCAACGCTGTGCCATCAGGAGCTGAAGAGCCTAGCCAGGATGGGTGCAGAAGCGGGAAGCAGAGGTCTGCCGGGTGGGTGTGGCAAAGCCCTGGTGAGGCAGAGAAGGGAGACCTGGGAACACGAGGGAAGAGATTTCTGCATGTGGGAAACACCCAGGATAGAGGCCTGAGGTAGAACAAAATTGAGGAGACTCTCAGGGCAGCCCACCCTGGAATCCTAACCTTATTCTTTGGGTGAGAGGGAGAAGCAAGAATGACTCCTGAGACTTCAAGGATGGGCTCAGGGAATACTGCAGACTCAAGCTGCTCCCTGAAGAAGTGGGTGAATGGGGATCAAAAAGTGTTGTGATTTCATAAGCATACACAGCCTGCAGTGGCTGGGCTGGACCTAGACTCCATGTCTCCTAGGTCTAGCCAGTGTCGTCTCTACTAAACCACAAGTGTGGACTCTCTGAGAATCTGATTCAGAGCCTCACCCTCCCACACAAGATCCTGGCTGAAACAGGGTTTCACAACTTGGGGACCAGAGTGAAGAGGGGGGAACTCTCACAGCCTCTTTCCTGGAGCTATGCTCATCTTCATGGTCAGAGTCACTGGAACCAAAATCAGCCTCCAGCAAGGCTCTGTATCTGGGAGCCATGGTTACGGCTGCTGCTTGATTGGCAGGAGTTCCAGATGCTTGCCAGTCATACTCTGATGCCTAGAGGTTGCCTGAGAAGCAGAGGCAAAGGCCAGGGGACACACCAGAGGTCACCAGTTGCCACTGGATACTACCTGCTAATCTTTCTCTCCCAAGAGATTCATTTCTGCATGGCATATCAATGCAAAATCTTTTTTAGAGCCCTGAATTAAAAATAAATTTGCAAGCACGTAACCAGATGTTACATGGGGAAAAGATAAATAACTCAGCCTGTCAAGGAACTGCCTCATCTCAGTCAACCCTCTCTCTTTCACAAGGTTTTAATTTTTAATTTCACAGCGGTAACTATAGCAACCTGCAAAAATAATATATTCCATAGCAAAACAACTTTCTTGGCTCAGGCTTGGCATCTCCATGTTCCTGCATTCTCTCTTCTCTACCAACTTCATGCAGTCTGTGCCCAGCATTGATGAGAATTCTCAGCTTTGGTTTCACCTCCATTTATCCATCCATCTATCCCGTCATTCCCAGGGATCCTTGCCACTCAAAGTCATGGAACCCCTGACTCTGAATATCAGGGTGTCGAGCAGCAGATTCAGACTCATGTGCAGGATGCGATCCTGTCCTGACCTCACTGTTGCTAGATTAGAGTACATAGGAGAGGTTGCCTGTACTTGGGGTTGGGGGTTGGGGTGATTTGTCCCACGATCAGTTCTATGTATTGGAATGAAGGAGAAGAGGACTAAGCCAAGGATCCAAGTTCAAATGCAGGTAACATCAGAGCAGAGTACTCCAGCCAGCAAGGGAAGGAGACAGTGTTAACAAACCAGTTACCAACTGGAGTCTCACTACACTGGGAGTTCTGAAGCCAGTTCCTGGCATGCCCCAGAGCTGGAGTGATGAAATGCCAAGTCTTCATCATTGATCAAAAGCTGCTTTTAGGGGACCGTAGTTCCCAGGGGATCTTGGGAGCAGAGCAGCTTTCAGTGGCCAGCAAGTCCTAAGATGGATGCACATTACCCCTCTGAATCAAAAAGCAGGCCAGCTTACTACAGATTATAAAGCGCTTGTGTTTCTTAAGCTTGGTACTTCCTTATTATAATGTGACGTATTAGGCTATATGGGGTTACATGGCTCTTTCTGTCATGCTGTGAAAATTGGAACGTAGAGAACCAATGTAAAAGCAGCGATAATGCGGCTACTGTAATTTCTCTGGATAAAAAATCTAGACTTCGTGTATAAGAAAAAAAAAAGAACAAAGGCTCACCTATGAGCATACGTACACAGACCCTGGGACAGGGAAGAATGCCCAAATAGGGATGGAGAGTCATCAAAAGCATTGAGCCAATTGGCTTCTTGCTGCTAAAAGTCTTCCCCTGGGAGAGTTGTAAACAAGTTCTACCTCTCCTTCTTAGATCCCAAAGCAAACCAAGTCATGGTTCCACCAAAGTTCACTCTGAAGAACCGGTGAGTTTGTTACCTTACTTACAGAGCAGTGGGGAAGGGGTTACAGGCAGGAGCACAGGAGACCTTAAAGCACCTCACTGGACTGTCTGTATCCAGCAGAGATGACTCTTGGCAGTGTAAATGAGGTTACCTCCTCTAGTCCTTCCCGAGACCTCAAGGCCACGTGCAATTAGAGCAGAACTGGTTGGGAGAGGGGACTGGATACTCAGGTGACCATCCCATACCCTCATCACCACCCCTTCTTTCCATGAGAGAGGGAATGTCAAGAATCAAAAGCCCACCTATGACAATTCCTTGTGAGCAGGTCCAGCCCTCCCGAAGATAGCAGCAGTACTGATCAGAGAATGATCTTCCACAACAGTTCTGCCGGGCAGGAAGTCATCTTGAAGAAAGCTTGACCTCTGTAATGGAGGCAGATGCTGGCAGCTGGTTTGTAAGAGCATGACATAGGTAACACAGTCCGAGGGAAAGCAGACCCAAGACCATTTTGGATCCATGCTGGTACAGGACTCCTGTGGCACAGACCAATCCAGGATGGACTCCTATTCCTCCCTAGGGTAGGAGAAAAGCTGTCCCTCTGGTGTCTGATGAAAACTGCAATGTTTCAAGCAAGTGTGTGCCGAGTGGAGAAATGCTCTTCACATGCTTAAGTGAAGATTCAGACATGTATGGGGCAGGGGCGCTAAGTCATTTCTCTGTGCCTCAGTCTCCCCTTCTATAAGATGTGGTTCACTAAAGTGACTGCAGCACTTACTTATGGAAAGGAGGCAATTAAGTGATGTGCTTTGATACCTACAAATCGCCTAATCAGTATTACCTATGACTATTATATCTTTTTAAGCACACAACATGGGTGCTCAGCCACGGGAATCTACAATGACCAAGAAGGCATGAATCCTCTCTTTGTGCTGCATGCAGCTTCATGGGCATGCTCAGATACATCACACAGAGATTTGGAGAAAGCCAGATAGAAACTTGTTCATTAAGTATGCCCTCAATGTTGTTTAACACTCATGAGGCTGAAGGGATGCACACCATCATATAGCGCTAGTTAAGATGAGAGCCTGCACTGAAGGTGGCTTGCATTTCTACAATGATTTTTAAAAAGGAAGGAAAACTAGCATATTTCCTTCTCTGACTTGAATTTCTACTAGCTTCCTCAGGAAAGATCACCGCCATGGGGTGGGAGGGGGGGGAGACAGATAGCTGCTTGTGCCTCTGTTGGGAAAGGGGAGGTCTCCATCAGAGCTGGAGCTGACTGGTAAGAGTGGAGGAAGGGTTGCAAGCGGGGCAAGCACCTGAAGACAGCCCTGACAAGCTTCAGGGGAGGGCTGGGCTTATAGATGTCTGTTTTCAGCACCACAGGGATCAGCTCTGCCTGCCTAAGCCATGTTCCCCAAGCAGCCCTGTCTGTAACAAGCTGGCATTTTGTTCTCTGGGTTCTGTGTCTCTGACTATTCTGAATATAAGTTGGAGAAGAAAAAAAAAGATTTTTTGTTAGCACTGTAAAATCATATGGTTTACCTCTGTCTTCTTTTAGGAGTTTTAAACTGGCCTTTAATAAATATGTTAGCCACCTGTTTTTATCATGTTCCCTGCCCCTCCCCCCCTTACCTTCTAGGACTGTGATAGGCCAGTTGCTCTTGGACAGTGCTCATAAGGTGCTGCGCCACGGGCTTGATAGGGGTTGGGTTACAGACTGTCCCAGGGGAGACGTGGCACACAGGTCTCCTCACCCAAAGTACAGATACCACCAAAGTCCAACTTATGAGCCAATGAACTTGACTGGGGTTACTTATAGGAATATAGGTGAGGGATTACTTATAGGAGCAGAAATGACTCAAAGACAGCTGCATCACCAAAGCCCGTTTCAGTGTGGGTGACCGCTCACAAAGCTGGGAACCTGGAGCACACTCCACAGCCTGTAGCAGCTCAACAGGTTAGAGAGTGTCCTTTCCAGGCCGGTCTGAGCATCTTCCAGGCAGCTCTGCTGGCCTCTGCTCCTTCCAGGCAGCTGGGCTTGTCTAAGAGGTTTTGTTTTTTGTTTGTTTGCTTTTTTTTCCCTCTTTCTGATTCTCAACAGTCTTTACTCACAGGGAGGGTCCTAGTAAATCTGATCATTTTCAGAAACTTCCTGAAACTATTTTGAGTCATTTACTTCCAATATTAGAGTTAAACAAGCTTTCCTGCAGTATGTCAGGTCCCCTTAGAACATCTTAAGAAGTTCCCTCCAAAGTGGAAGGTTTTAATCTCAGAGAACACCACTAGACAACAATAGTATTATCTGTTTGAGTCTCTGGGGGAAATTGAACCTCCCCTACACTATAGGGGCTTCTGTCAAGACACATAAATAAGGGTGGTCATGAGTTCAACGTAGAAACAACATGCTCTTTTTGGAACTAAAAACAGCTGGGCACACACTTACTGTGTAGGAGAAAGAAGCTGCATCTTCTGCTGGCCTTGATAACCTTGGAGCACATAAGTTTAGAGCCATCCATTAGTGGCCATCCTTTCCTATAAATGCTGGAGGCTTGCAAGTAGGATAAAGGTAAGCAGAGATGGTGGTCTGTTGGGTCCCTTTATGTAGTCATTCCTGAAACCACCTTTCAAGGACAAATCTGCCTTCAACCCCTTTAACCCCTTCAAATCTGTTTTTTCTCAATGATAAGTTGGGGTTTATCAGCAGCTGCAGGGATGGTGATAACCACACTACAATGGGTATCTACTGGGTGGAGGTTTGTGGCCATCCAGAACCCATGCCAGCTTCCTAAACATATCCTTAAGATTTAGCATCACAGCTAGATGGTAGTGGTGCACGCCTTTAATCCCAGGTCTCAGGAGGCAGAGGCAGGCAGTTCTTGTGGTTTGAGACCAGACTGGTCTACAGAGTGATTTCCAGGACAGCCAGAGACACAGAGAAAAACCCTGTCTCAAAAAAAAAAAAAAAAACTGAGGGAGGGAAGGAAAGGGAGAGGGAGAAGAAAAGAAGAGGGAGAGGGATAGGGAGAGGAAGAGGGAAATGTATTTAACATCATTCTCCTCTGCTAAATGCATCTAGAGCTACTGTTCTCAACCTGTGGGTCACGACCCTTTTGAGGGTCAAATATTCCTTTCTCAGGAGTCACCTAAGACCATTGGAAAACACAGAGATTTACATTATGGTTCATAACAGTAGCAAAGTGACAGCAACAAAAGTAATTTTATGATTCAGGTCATCACACATGAGGAACTGCGCTAAAGGATGGCATCTGGAAGGTTGAGAACCACTACTCAAGAGGACTCATAGGTTCCAATACTCCTATGTCTCACTCCACATCACAACCTGTGTCCTCACAGAAACCAGATAAGTCAGCGTTGAGGTTCTTCCAAGCAGCCCCAAAGTATCCCCCATGTTCTTCTATGCTGTGTCTTTCCTTCTCTCTTTGGGGATGCAGAGGATCTAGAAAAGAACCCAAGAGCCCGAAAGCTGTCAGAGCCACTAGGTGGCCTTGCCCAGATCCCTGATGTCCATGAGCAATTGACCACAGCCATTAGCCTTCTTCAGCAAATATAACATGGTAACACTGTGGACACCTAGCCTAGAGCTCTCATCAGGAAGGAGACTCCGCTTAATGACTGCAAATATTTATTGAGCTCCTAGTCTGTGCTTGCTTAGACCTCACCCCCTATGCTTTTCTTTATCCTGCACTGCCCACGGTTGCCTCTCTCCTCATCTGTCTCCTCCATATGTTCATGAATTTCCCCAAAGACAGGTCCTTATCTGTCTTCTCCTCTGCACCGTGCTCCAGGTATCCAGTTAATTGCCAGGCATATTGTCAGTGCTTAGTAAGTGTTGATAGACTGAATTTGCAAATGACCATTTGCACAAAATTGCTGTGAGGCTTAAACATTGTTCTGATTGAGAGGGTACACGGCACACAAGAGGTCCTCAGCAAATGTTCACAAAGGGAAAACGAGATGGGAAAGATAAATGTGGGTTGGGTAAGGCTTTCAGGGGAGGGCATATTTCAGCTACGTTTTATCCTACCTTGGCCTCCTCAAAGAATGCATTTCTTTCTGGTCTTTCTGGATAATCCCAGACTCTGCAGAGGAGCCTCCATCCAGAGGCTCTGGGATGTGGCAAGGGTGCCACAACACTTCAATAAATAACTCGTGGAAGGCTTGTGCTGCAAGAGCAGACTTCTCGCCCTTGCCTGGGTGTGGGATGCCTGGTGTGCCTCTAGGGAAAGAAATCTCTCAGTTTCAAGTTTTATCTTGGGAAAGGTTAACTCTTTGTACCCTGTCCTGGTTGCAGACAGGCTACATGGACTTAGCCCAAACCTGCCAGACAAATGTTCCAATGATCACTCCCTAGTAGGAAAGGGGTGGCTGTGACCTGTCTGTGATGGGCCAGTGCTTATTGTCAGCTTGGCAGGATCTAGAATCTTACAAACCTGTGGAGGATTATCTAGATTAAGTTGGCTTCTGGACATGCCTGTGAGGGATTATCTTGACCAGATACACTGAGATGGGAAGACCCACTCTAAAAGAGGGAAGTCTTATTCCCTAAGGTGGGTCCTAGATTGCAGAAACAGGAGAAAGCTAGGTGAGTGCACACATTCAGTCTCTACATTTTGCCAACTGCAGAGGCAATGTGACAAGCTGCTTCCAGTCCTGGTGCCTTGATTTCTGCATCGTGATGGAGTAAGATGGAGTAAAGCCCCAAACTGTGAACCTTTCTTCCTTCTGTCAGGGTATTTTGCCACAGCAATGGAAAAAGTAACCGAGACAGTGCCCAAGTAGCATAAAAAGCAATCCACTGCTTGAGCGCTGGAGCCAAAATGTCTGTGGTTCTTTCCTGCCTTCAGTCATCTGTTAGTTTTGAGACCAATGACTACGTAGCATCACTGAGCTTGATCCCTCCTCACCTATAAAGTGGGAAGTTGATATTAATAATTCCCACACTGGAGGGTAGTTAGAAAGATGACTCTGTTGTTTTGATACTGAACGGGATGCTTTTTTGAATGCCTCTGTTTTCATGTCTAATATGGTCGCTTCAGTAGATAAATGGATATAAATAAAAACTGCTTTGCTTCTTCTCATTTGTTTTGTCCTCATTAACTTTTAAAAGGGCATAAAAGGGCCCTAAGACCTAAATGTTGGAAACCCCTCTCTCCTTAATGAAGATGGTTACTCCAACTATGTAGAATCCTTAGTCCTTACAACTTTTATGACTACAATGTGGACAGATGTCACAGTGTCTAGATCATATCTAGGAAATCCCCCATCTTCCCATTAGACTGCCTGTTCCTCTAGCTTTGTACTCTACACAGACCTGAACTGTGCAATCCTGGGCAAGTCACTTCCCCACTTTGAGCCTGTTTTCTCATCTGTAAAATAAGGAAATTATACTATTTGCCCTGTAGTTCATGCAAGAATTGGGTGTGCTAATGCATCTGTATTATTAATTCATACAATTAACACACCACAGTGTGCTACAGGTGGCTGCAACAACAGAAATCCATCTTCTCCGCAGCGCTGGAGGATGGGAGTTCAAAATCAAACTGTTAGCAGAATTGGTCTCTGTGGGGCTTCTCTTCACCCGACTTACAGAAAGCCATCTTCTCCTCGTGGCCCCATAGGTCTTCCCTTAGTGTAAATCTGTGTCCTGATCTCTCCAAATAAAGACATCACAGTACGGATTAAGGGTCTCCCGTATTACCTCATTTTAACTCACTTACCTCTTTACCCTAGAGGGATCGGTCATTCGGTGCCTCAGGAGAAGAAATGACCTCAGACAAGGCTGGACAGCCCCAAAGAGGGCTCTCTGCTGACTTACTAGGCATCCATCACACACCCTGCTTTCTCCTGCACCTTTGTCTTTTCTGAGCCTCAATTGGCAAAACTAGAGCGAGAGACTTTCAGAGGAACAAATGTGGTGAACTTCAATCTCTGCTGCCCTTTCTATCCCTGTTCACACTAACTAAGCACATACTATGTATAGGTGAGGTATGGCTCTAGGGATACTGGGAATATCCTGACTGTCAGAACTGATGTTATCCTGGTGTCCGGAGACAGCCAAACAGGACACAAATACACAAACGCATAGTGTGTCAACCCTGATCAAACGCTGTGAACGAATGATAATTAAACCAAGGAAGGGAGCGCTCAGTGTGGCAGCAGGGACCACTTAAAGTAAGCCTGGGAAGAAAGGCCTTTCCACAGACACATCAAGGCGAGAAGCCACATGGGTATCTCAGAAGTGCCTTATAAGCAGAGGAGCCACAGACGTGCCCTGTGCACCCACAGGAGTGTTGCTGGAGCTGAGTGGACAAGGATGAGACTGGACACAGGAGAAATGAGAGGAGTGGCTCCATTCAGCCAGGATAGACTTTCCCAGGGCACTGAAAGGATCTCGCTTTTCCTCCATGCACAAAGGAGAGGCTCAGGAGTATCCTGAGTGTGACCTCACTTAGACTTTACTATCAGAGCAAAACCAGGTGACAAAGTGAGAGTGCCACAGGTCCCCAGCACTTTAAGCCCCGTGCTTCTGCAGACTGGCCAGATGTCTGTTCTGGCCCTCCATCCCTCAGCAGTGCCACCCTACTACCCACACCAGTGCCTTACATGTACAATCATGCCTGTCTTCTGGTCCTTTATCCCTCAGTATAATTTTTGCTCCCCAGGAGACAATCAGAGCCCTAGCTCTGCCCACATCCCCCACCCCCATGCCCTTTCTGAGAACCAAGAGGTAGTTAGGAAATAGGTCTGGGAACCCAAGCACAGGGTTGAAATTCCCTCTACTTAGAGTCTGTGGGGCCGGCCCAGTCTTTACCTCTGTAAACCGTGAACAATGATAACCCCAGACCCCGGGTAAGTAGGGTCCCAAATATCTGGATATGTAAAATACAGCACAGCACAGTCAAGGAGTTAACAAGCATCAGCGCTTTCAGTCATCTGTGCTGTTGCAATCCTAAAACGAAGAAACTGTTACCACCAAGAGAAAAATCTAAGATCATGTTGGTTGTTTTTCAACCAGCTACCCCACCCCCAACCCAAGTCCACTCACAGCTGAGAACAGAAACTGAGAGAACAGAAACTGAGAGGAGTCCGGGCACTTATTACCACCCAAGTTTTGCTGTCCATCTGCCTCACGTAGTTGTGACACGGAAAAATAAGCCCATACAAGATGTGTCCTTGGAGTGGGTGCAGAGTATCCATAGGTATGGCCCCGGCACCCATGCCACATGGGAAGGCCACCAGGCAGATGTCCAACAGTCATGAGAACGCTCCATGAGTCGTGGCAGCATCCGTGCCAAAGACACTTAGGAGTGAACTCCTGTGAGTCTCGGGATAGAGAATTCCTAGAGAAGTTTGGTGGCTTACAGCAGCAGATGTGGACAAGAGTTGATCACTGGGTCTGTCCCATGGAATATTCAGCTTAGCAGAATCCACGGTGGCCTCTCCTCCCCCTTGTCCCAGTCAGTCCAGGGCAAAAGGTGCTAACAGCCCCTCCCCCATTTGAGAACATTCAGTATCCCCCTCCCCCATTTGAGACCATTCAGTATCCCCCTCCCCCATTTGAGACCATTCAGTATCCCGTTCTAGGTGCTTCCTGGCTCTCCAACACTAGATTCCACTCTATGCGTGTTCCTTGGGCCCCCTTGGGTGAGCCTCTGAGAAACCCCTTGGAGCACCTCTTGGGCGAGCCCCTGAGAAGCCACTTGGAGCACCATTTTGCAGGTAAGCAAACTGAGGCACACTGGTACTTGGGATCACACAGGTAGAAAGTGATGGAGACAAACTTTGAATGTGGTCCTAGCCCTTGAGCCTTTTCCCTGAAAAGCAGCCTAGTGATTAAAGGTGACACCCTCTGGAGCAGCCTGCAGGGTTCAAAGCTAATCTGGTGCCTCTTCAGTTTCCTCCTCCAGAAAAAAAGAAGTTTAGACCCTGGAGAAGCCACCACAGGGATTAGAGAGGAGCTTTGGGCATCTACCTTCACTGAAAGCTTGCCCTAATTACCCCACAGACCCCTCCTCTTGGCCCAGGGTACCTCTGCCCACTGACTCTGCTTCTCTGGCTCCCCTACTTTTTTTTCTTATTGCCATCTCTTCTGGAACATATGTCTTGCTTTGAAAATCCTCTCTTTGCCAATTTCTCCCCCTTTCACGCTCCCATCTGGGTCCTAAACCCTAGCTCTGCATTTACCTGCTGCATAAACCCAAGCTAAGCCCAGGCTGGCCATTTCTACCCTTGCCCTCTTAAAATTTCTCCTGGAGAACTCCCTAAGTGCTGTCACTTGAGAACTGAATTCTATAGGTGAGGGTGTGGCCAGGGAATCTGCCTTTTAAACCATGCCTTCCTATGGGAGAGGGGCTGGCTCTTGGATTGTACTCTGTGAAGCACCCATCACCCTCAGTTTCCTCCTCTGTAAGAGGAGGGGCAGAACCTCCCTCCCAAGGTTGCAAAAGTGAGATGATTTATCTGCAAACAAACATATCTTTTGTCCTGCCTTAGTTTTTGTATAATTGCTTTTGTCTGTCCTTCCCGGTTGAGTTTCTATTCATTTTCTTACTCTCCGCTCATTAACTGAAGAACACCCAACTCCGGAGTGGAAATGGAAACCCTGAACACAGTGTGGGACGGAGGTGGGGTTTCTGTGAGGGCTGGAGGCCCCCAAGCCGCCCAAGTGGCCCTTTTCACTCCTGGAAGCCTGCACCCAACAGTCCCCTACGATGGAGCATCCCCGCCCCTGCAGCCTCCACAGCCAGGAAGCCCAGGGAAGAGGAGGAATCTATTGTGCAGGAATGGCCTGCTGCTATGGAAACCAGCGCTCAGGAAACTCAGCAAAGATCCATTCTGGGGAGCCGGGTTGCCTTGGGGGAGGGGAAGAGGCCAAACTGCGCCTCGGACTTTGCCCTCCCATTACCCATCCTGTGATGCTGGGCAAGTCACTTAACCTCTCTGAGCCCTCCTTTCCCTCACCGGCCTGAGAGCAGCAGCCCCCATTAGCGTTGGATAATCCCAGCCTCCGATGACTGAATGTCGCGCTGCGGCTTTCAAGACTGAAGATGGGCCAAATTGCTGTGAGCTTTCTTTCATTACCGCAAGCTCAAAATATTCCAGTGCCAGCTTGCTGAGCGACCCTGTGCCACGGAGGACCGGCAACGATTGCAATGATTGAATTCCCTCTCGCGGAGGCAGTGGGTCCACCCTTAACACACACACTACCATACACACTCAGACGCAGCATGCACACAGGTGCTGAGCTAGGCTGCCCACAAAACAGCTCGGTTTCTGCGAGGAGCTCTCGCTCTCGGTATCACTCCATCTGCAGCGCCATAGTCAGGATCATCTGAAGGCTTCGCTAGACTTCCCACTTCAGGAGGCCTAAGTCCAAGCCCAATAGCTTGACCTTGGAGGCCTTTAGCATCTCTGTCCTGCCCCGCTCCTCCTGATATTATCTCTGGATTTATGAGGGTCTTTCCTGAGAGGCAAAAATTGTATCTTCTTCTTCTTCTTCTTCTTCTTCTTTTTTTTGCCACAAATCACTCAGCATCTGGCCCACTTAGTTCCCTGTGAGGGTTGGAAAGGCAGAGACCAAGGGGCATAGATATTCAAAGTGACAGGAACTGAAACTACCCACCCCAAGAAGGTCAGTGAAAAGGTTACCCTCTCTGTGCCTTCGCTTTCTAGCACACACCTCCCCTATCTACAGTAATATGTCACACACTTGAATTCAACACACACAGCCATAGCACATATAGATCCCACCACACATCACGAGCTCCCATCCATCCAATACCTGGAGTCTCCGAACCCCTTGTGTATCTTGCTACCTTCTTGTGTTTCCTGATATGGTTCCCTTGCCCCCAAATCCTGCTGCCCAGGTTCCTCCAGGGCTCCTGAGATGCTCCAGTTCTACTCCCCCCCCCCCTTATCTCATTTACCCCCTCAATTTACAGAGAATGTGTGCCCAAGATCACACTGGCTCTGTGGCCAACAAGCCTAGGTCAGGAACAGATTCTTTAGGAGTCACTGAGTCAAGCCGCTCCAAAGAGCATCCATGTATGTGTTCCCGTGTTCCTTCCGCCAGCCAGGCTGTTTGTTTTCCTAAAAAACATTATGCTCCAAGCAGACGGCTCAGTGCTGGGGACCCAGGAACACACGAGGCCAGCTGAGATAAGGACATGCAGCCAAGAGAAGCAGGCAGATGTTAAACAAGTAATTACAAACATGATGGATGCCACAAAGGAACAGCGGGGCCAGACCCTAGGAATGATGCAGGAGGAAACCAAGGATTCTCACTTGTATGAGGTTTTTGTTGGTCTTCTGGGCCTCCCTGCACAGAACCTCCTTTGTAAAGCCCCGAGGCCTGCAGACTCAGTACCATAGGTCCCTGAACCCATGTCCACCAAAAAGCATGGTAGGGTTAGACCTGAGTTTTGGGGATTATGTTTTGTAACCACTCACCATATCACAGGCAGACTCAGCTCCCAGCCATTCATCTGACAGGCAGAATCAGTTCTAGGGCACAGATAAGCAAATCGAGGGCTAGAAAAGTCAAGTGACCACTTGCTAAATATGCTTACAGGTAGCAGCAGAAACAAGCAGTGCCCAGTCGTCTTACCCAAGATTGTTCGCTTTGTGGCAACAGTTAGCAACCCAGAATTGGTAACCCTGACATCATGGGGGATGGCTGTCCAGCCAGGCACTTCCAGTTACCAGCTGTGTGCTTTCAACCGTTTGTCTAACTCGTCTGAGTTGTTTCCCATCCAACTGTCTCTGGTGTGATGGTACCTGTAAGGATTTTACTGCCCAACCTGCTCCCTTTCTCTCTGCTCTCCATTTCCATCCCTCATCTCAACCACACCCGCCTCAAGGACTCCTCTCACTGGCAGGCCCTGACCCTGCTCAGCAGTTTTGTACATACCGCTCCCTGGGCCTGGCAACTTTTCTTCCTCATATCCACAGTTCTACTTAGAGACCTTCTTGGCATCCTGGCAGAAACAGGTCCTGTGACACCACCCTGGATGCCACTCAGCCTGGGTTTTTCTCCCCTGCGCTTCCACCAGCTCCTACTCCCAGCCTCTTGCAGCAGAGAGCTTTGGTTCATTCACTGTGGTTTCCCAGCCAAGGCACTTGACTCAGGCCACCGGGAGTTAGCAAGCCCATAGAAGCTCATGCCAGACCTCTGCACGTCCATGGCCTATGCATACCCTTGGCAGCTCAGAAGGAGTGCCCTCTCTCCCTAGCTATTTGGTGACTGGGTTGATTCTGAGCATACCTGATCCCCAGTCAGCCAGACAACAAGGTCTAGGCAGAGTGTGTTCACAACTGTACAAACAGACTCTCTGAGAGGACAGCTATACAGCCTTCCTCCTATGTAGTAGGTCTCTAAAAGGGTACCACTGGATTCCACGGGTCTCTTTCTCCAGCACCCTGGAGCTGGCAGGCAATGGGAAACCATGCCTAGGCTTGGCAAAGTCTAGCAGGGCCTCAAAGCCGAGTGCCAGGTCCCTGCCAGCTCCATTCCCTCCAAAACAGCCACCAATTGTCCCAGAGCTCCCGAGTTCCCTGAAGTCCTTCCAGAGGCCACTCTCTCATGGGGACACTTACTCTCAAAGGGACCCCAGGCAATCTGCTTCCTGCTGGACAGGCATGGTGGTCCCAGCCTCACAGGAGTCCCAGGATTTTCATGCCCCACTGAGAACTCACAGCCCAGAGCCTGGCAAGGACAGAGAGCCAGAGCAGGCCACTGCTCCAGTTAGCATTTGTATGCGGATGCTGGCCCTGAACAGAAGCTAAGGATCCATCAGCCCAAAATAAAGCTCTCGCTGAAAGCAATCCTAAGAAGACAGAGCGGGGGGAAAGGGAGCCACCAGGGCCCTCTGTCGAGCTGAGAATTCTCCATTCTCAGGCCATACCCCAATCCTCATGTATAGGGTTCACTGGATAGGTTCCTCAAAGCTCAGATTGCTATGGCAAAGATTCATTTATCACCCATGGCAGTGCCCTAACTCAGGGGTGGAGCATCTGTATCAGAATATGATACCAAAAGCTTTCTAAAAGGCTCGTCCTAGGTCCATCCTGCTGGATTTGGTGAGTGTATTAGCTACTGTTCTGTTGTTCTGACAAAAGCAACCTAAAGATGTGTGTTTGGGGGATGTAGCAAGTCAAGTGTACAATCTTCCATGGCAGGGAAATTGTGGTGGCTGGATCATAAGGCGACTTGTCACATTGTATCCAGAGTTAGGAAGCAGAAAAGGTGAAAGTTGGTACTTAGCTGTTTTCCTCTTCGTTCATTCTGGAACTCTAACCCACAGGATTGGAGGATTGGTGCTGCCCGCAGCTGGGATGATTCTTTTCATCTCAGTTGATCCAATATGTAAACATCCTCATCCACATTCCCAGAGGCTTATCTCCTAGGTGACTCTAGATGCTGGCCAATTGACAATCAGCATTCACCATCCTAGCTACCTTGGTCTCAGCTAGTTCTGAGTTTGAGACTCACTTAGAGACAACTGTGACATAGCGGAACTGACTTTTCATTTGTCAGGTAAACAGGTCCTTGAGTGGAGTGGTGGGGGGGGGGTATCCATGAGGGATCTGGGGATAACAACTTTAAAGTGAGCTTCATCAGCACACATTGTGTGTTAGGTCTTCTCTGAAGTTTTCACACTCACTTCATCCTCTTGACATCTCCATGCGGGAGACAACACTCTTCCTCCATTTAGCAGATAAGAGCTGCATGAAGCTTCCCATGGAAGACGGCAGAGGTAGGTTACAAGACTAGGTGGAGGCCCTAGAGGCTGTCCTCTTACTGTCCTCTCTCCATCCTGAAGCCCACAGTCGAGTGGGAAGAGAAGGAGTGTTCTTGACATTCAAGGGAACATACTCCATGGAAGGAGATATATGCATGGGCCAGGGAAGTGCAGGGCGTCCCTAGCCAATAGATGGGAACCTGATGGGGCTTTGCCAGTGGCTCATCCGTTTAGGACACTTGTTGCTCTTGCAGAGGATCGGGATTTGAGTCACAGTATCCACATTGTAGCTCACAACCATTTGTAACTCGTTACAGTGGCTCCAGTGCCCTCGTTTTGCCCCCCCCCCCCCCCGGCACCAAGCACATATGTGAAACATATACATACTAGCAAGGCAAAATATCCATACATAAAACAAAGTAATCTACCAGAAAGGAAGTGGGGAGAAATAAAAGAAGGAAAGAAGAAAGAGAAGGAGCCTGATGAAATCCTTCTTTAAATGATACCCCCAAGAGTTGGTCTTATAGGTGAGAATTAGCTGTGTAGATGTGGTGAGAATGGTGCTCTCTGCAAAGGGAGTAGCCATTCAAAGACATAGTTATGTTCACAGAAATGCCATGTGGTATTTGCACAGGTTCAGGGAAGATCTTGGTGACAAAGAGTTTGAAGAGCTGGTCTGTACCCCAAGGACTACAGAGAAACCACTGAACTGTGGAGAGCACAGCCTTGTCACTAGAAAAACCACCCAGGGCACAGCCTGGCTGCACTGGAGCAGAGACTGAAGACAGATCCAGGTTGCAGAGGTTGGCAGGACCCTACTGAGCAGTGGCTGGTGATGGGCACTGCTGAAGCATAGTGGGCAGGGGATGTGAGAAGGAAGCAGACAGATTTGGAGAAATCTTGGACAGGGGGAGCTAGTGAGCAGGAATGCTGGGTCTGGGCCCGGGGTCAGGAGCAAATCTGATAGAAGTGGGAGGTGTCTCAGTGGAAGTCAGGCAGAGCCTTCAAGGCTAGGGACAACAAAGTGACCTTGACAGGTCCCAGCACCAGCTTTGGCCTCTAGCAAGTGGCCATATTGCTTGTCATCATTAAGTCTATCTTTTCTCCTCTGTGGGTCTTTGAGAGGAGAGTGACTGCCAGTTCCACTGCCCTCTAAAAAATCACAGAGTTAGGGAGGGAGACACTCCCACTGTCTAGGAGATTGATAACATCACCCATCAGGAACATGTTCAGGGCCCTAAAGCTACACTATTTCAGGTGTATTTTGGCACTGGGAATCCCAGGATTCCAGAAGGTCACCCTCACCCCCACATACCCATAAGCCTTCTTGAGTGCCCCACATTGTGTTCCATATGCGCCTACTGATGGGGAATTATTGGAGAAGTTGAGGCTCAGTGACACACAAGGACAGAGTGTCAGGATGCCAGTTAGGAATGGGGTATGGATATGGCCCCAGACCCAAACTGGATCCCCACTTGAAGGTTGCCTAGAGGCAGGTGCCTTCCACCTCTGCCTGGCACAGTGGAAGTCATACTTGGAGGTAATCATGTGGCAATGCTAAATGGCTGCAGTCAGGGAGCCTCCTGTGGACACTGGGTGTTTTTCTACATCACTGTGTAAGATCTGGGGTCACTCCTTACCCATTGTTGTACAGCCAAATACCTGTGACCTCTCCTTCTAGGCCCAGCAGTAATCCTGGAGAACTGATGTGGGGTATGAGGATGGTGAGGAGTCAGAAGGTGAAAGGATAGAGGGGGTCCATCCTCACTGAAGCCTACAGGAGGATCTGGAGAGCCTGAGACTAGGTTGTGATATCCTAGCTGCAGAGCTAGCCTGGCAACAAAAGATATTACTACCAGATAATGGGTAAAGTGTCTTGTTATTTCATTAACTGTATGTCAAAGACTGTCTCTGAGAGTGTTCCAAAGCTTTCAGAAGCCTACACCCTTGATAGGAGCTGGTAATGGTTAAGAGGAGCTGGCATGGGACAGAGGGATGTTGCTGATGTGGGGCCTCATCCTAGACTCCCAGGCCTAGCCCCAGGACAGGGACCCAAGATGAGCCTAGGGATCACATGTGCCAGCATGTCCCCCGATAGAGCTTCTAAAAAATTAATTAATGATTAGAAATTTTGAATTTTTAATATTTTTACAATTATATGCCCGTATATAATGTGTCATACCATATTCGTCCTCATTATGCTGTCTGGTCCTGCCTACCCCCTTTCTCTTTCTAACTGGTCCTCACCTGTCTTCTTTGGTTGTGTGCAGGCCTTGTGGAGGAAACCAGAATTGCTGTGTGCTCATGACTGCAATGGCTATGCTATATCCTCCCTGCCACCCCCCAGTTCTTATAATCCTTCTGCTCCCTCTCGCATGGTGTTACCTCGGCTTTGGTGGGGGTGAAGCAGAGTGGTGAGTCACAGTTTGGGCACTGAGCCACAGAGATGAGGGCTGAAGCTGACTTCATCCTTTGGATGTAGCAAATTGTACTTAACTTTGCCAAACCTTCTGTAAATTGGGATAATACCACCATATTGGCCTATTCCTAAGGCCACATTCACAGTCCTTGAACGGACTCCATCCACTTCCTGCCAGGCACTTTCTAGGTCCTGAGCATCCAATAGCAAGGGTTCCACTGTAAGTGAAGTTTACATGGGGGTTGGCACATAATAAATAAATAAATAAATAAATAAATAAATAAATAAATAGGAAAGGTATCAGAAGGTGAAAGGAGCTAAAAAATGTGAAACTAGGAAAGAGACTGGGTGCAAGGAGGGAGTGTTTTACAGAATAATGATGGATTCTGACTTTGGAACAGAGCCTCAAGGGACCCACAGTAGTCACAGGAAAGTCCTAAGTTGGCATCCATAGGCTCATTTGAGGAGAAGAATGTCTATGTGACCGAAGCAAATTGTGCATGCAAGATTATACAGTTGAGGGTGGAGTAGAGGGGGTGGGGCTTTGAAGCAGTGTTGGCTGTAGAATCTGGGGTTAATTTTAGGTAGGTCAAAGCTGGGAAAGGACCTGATATGATTTCTTGCTGAAGGACCTCCTGACTGCTGGCAAAGGGTAGATTGGAGGGGCCAGGAGAGAGACAGATGAGCTGAGGAGACGCTCAGGTGCTGGTCGATGAAGGTAGTTCAGGGTGGAAAGGTGTTGGCGCAGGGCTACATTCTAAAGGCACAGCCCACACCTGTGAATGTTGTCATAGCAGAGAGAAATAGGGGCTGGGACGGTCAGGATTAAATGAGATACGTATGAGCAACTGTTCACTTAGTATGCACCTTATATAGAGAAAGTGCTTGATAAATATCACCCATTCCAGAACACTGTGATGTTTACAAGCACTGAGGACTTTGCAGGAAAGGGTTGGGCAGTGGGGCAGCCTGGTGTGTGCAGAAGTGGCATGTGGGACGGGGACTTGGACTCTTCCAAGATTAATGGGAGCAAAACAAGCTCCAGGACCAACCTCCCGACCCTGTGAAGTTCCCCCTGGGATCAGAGAAGGCTGTGTTCCCAGGGGTGAATTCCAAGAGCACCTCTCTCCACATCCGCTGAGAAACCAACTCTGAAGTCTGTTTCCTGACCCTGTGGACCCCTGGGGGACAATAGCAGAGACTGATACTCCTCCTTCCTGAACCTTCCTAATGCTGCACAGGTCATTTGGATCTTCTCCATCTCCACTCAACAGTTCTACAGAGTTTTGGCTTCAGAGCTGACCCCAGCATCCCCAGGCCAGGAGGTAGGGGTAGGGTGGGGTGGGGTAGGGGGTGTGGCTATCAAGGGAGCAGAACATTACTACTTCCTCATGTCCTTCTGTGGAAGAATCCACAGTCTTATGCTAGAATAAACTGGTATGGCAACCTGGACCCATCTCCATGGCATTGATGGATCCACACACACTCGCTCTGAGTGGCCAAGCCACACAGGATAGAACCGCCTTTCCTGTTGGGAAATGGCCCAGACGGAATCCCCCTTTCCCCCTTATCCAGCTAGGATATGAGTCAGGGAAGGTCCCATTAGCACTCTTCCTTTCTCCTCCTGCCCAAGTGGACCTGTGGTACAAGAGGAGAGGCAGGGACATTTGGAACTGCCCCACCTCGCTCTTGCCTGTAAGGTCATCCAGGAGCACCAAGCCCATAGGCAGCCAGTCCTCTACCAGCACCTAATGATCTAGGTCTCTGCTGGCCCCAGACTTAGGATGCCGGCTTTATGCTTAATCTCAAAGCAGTCCAGGACTCACTTAGAGCCAAGTTCAGATAAAAGGTAATCAGGTTCTTAAATGGCTTCCAGCAAAGGCCAGCTGTCTGGCTATTAAATATTAAGTGGCAAGAACCTGGGCACGTGCAATTGCAAATTAGACTCTGAAGCAGATGCTGCCAATGGGTTGGCCTGGAACTCACAGTTGGGATCAATGGGGACTGCAAGTTATCATGCAGAGCTGCTGGCAATTGCCTGCATTTCCTGGGTGCCAGACTCTGGGTGACCTTACCAGACAAGAGGCAAATGGGGCAGCCCCATCTGGATGCCACAGGTAGGAAGGTTGATCTGACAGTGTTAACTACAAGTTTTTTTGTGCCTGTAAAGATTCTCACCCACAGATGCTCCTAGGGACAGTGTGACCTGGGAAGACACCTGCAAGGGCTTATGGGAACGAGAAGGCAAAGGAGAACTGAGCTGAATTTAATGGACACAATCAGTCAGTCATTCAACAAACATCTATTCAATGCCTCCTGTGTACTAAATGTTGAAAACTCTGGGAAATTAAGAATTAAATATGTTAAACACTTTTTCTGATGGCACTTAGAATTAACTGAGAGCTTTTACTCCACTAATGAATAAAGGTTTGTAGCAAAAATAAAAGGCAACAAAGTTTCATACAAAGGAAGGACTGGACACAGCAGGGGAGGCTAGCAGCCAGAGCCCAAGCTAAAGAGCTTTGGTCAATTCTGGGGATTTCAAAGCAGTGACTGACCTCGGGGATGGTTCCCAGAATCCCCGGGAAGGGACACAACCTGGTCTTTTAAGCTTCCATCCAGAGGCACAATAAGGAAGGAAGATCTTGAGATGTGGCTGTAGGTAGAATATTCGCCTATTATGCAAAAGGCCCTGAGGTCTATCTTCAGTAACACAAAATCTGGTGTAATGATACGTATCTGTAATCCCAGCTCCTGGGAAGTGGAGGCAGGAGAATTAAAAGTTCAAGATCATTCTTTGCTATATGATGAGTTTGAAGTTAGTCTAAGCTACAGAAGACTGTGTGTGTGTGTGTGAGAGAGAGAGAGAGAGAGAGAGAGAGAGAGAGAGAGAGAGAGAGAGAGAGAGAGGGAGGGAGAGAGAGAGAGGGAGAGAGAGAGAGAGAGAGCCCATTGGGTATTCCAGTGAATGTGTCTGCCTGCTTAGCTGGCCATCCGCTCTTAGGTTGGGTTACTCAGCCTCCATTACAGACAGATATCTACCCCCTTATTGTCTATATACCTGCAGCAGCTAAGCCTCTGCACGCACATTCTGGGAACATAGGCACCCTCATGTTGGCTGGAAGCACAATCTATGAAGGTAATATGAGTCTGCAGACCACGCAGGTGAGAAGCCTTATTCAGTTTGCCAGCCTTAAGAATGCCCCCAAACAGCTGGGCCTGAGGCCGATGAGCTTTCAAAGTCACTCCCTGGCCATGATTGTATTCAAAGAAAAGCTGAATCCGGGAAGAGAAAAACGCAGCAGAAGATATTGAATGAAATAAAGAAAGAAAAAGGAAAGACACAGGACTGCTCCTAGGGACGGTGGAGGAGACAGTTTATTGTAGATAAAAGGGAGACAGAGCCAGGGGCAGGGACATCTGGGAGAGTCCAGGGTGGACATGACAAGACTGAGCTGGGTCATGTGAGGAGAGTGGGAAGGGAAGGGAGACTGGAGACAGGGGACCAGGAGGCGCATGGGAGAGTAGACAAAAGACTCAGTAACCTAAATGGTAGGATTATATACTGAAGGGCAGCCAAGCCCCTGGGCTGGAGAGTTTAGGGCAGGGAGCAGGGTATACCAGCCAGGAGGGCCTCAGTAACTGGTAAGGACTGAGGGAGGCCTCGAGAACCTGGTGGTTCTGCAATGTTGAATAAGTGCCTCAGTCATTTGTCTCTTTGAAGCCTAGCAGACATCACCATCCCAGCAAGAGCTCCACCCTTGATTGTGGCTCTGGTAACCTAGAATTGTGCTGGTTCAAGATGCCACAATTTCACCGACCTAAGATGTTTTAGCATCCTGTAATCCTATGGTGCTAAAACTAAACACCACCATAGTGTTCCCTTTTTCTTGGTAAAAGCCATACTTCAGGAAAGGACCTTGTAACTCACAGCACCTAAAGGCCACAGGCCTATTCTACTTCTAAATGCATAGTCTCTGTCTCTTTCTTTCTTACTCTCCCTCCCCCCTTCCCCCCTTCTCTCCCTCCCTTCCTCCTCTCTCTCCTCCCTCCTTTCCATTCCTCTGTCTGCTCTCTCTCCTTTCTCCCTCTCCCTGTCTCTTTCTCTCTCTTCTCCCCTCTCCTCTCACCCATTCCCCACCCCTCCCCTCTGCTCATCTGCACACCCCCTCTACTGCCCCTCCCCTAAGCCTTAGCAGCTACACATTTGCCATCTGCATATAACCCAGTGATTAGCACCTCTAGCTGGAGGGGAGGAGGGGTGTGGACCACGTCTGGATTTAGCCAGTCAGGTAACTCTGAAGTGAAGAAATGCTACAGGAGAAGCCCAGCTCCCCCCCAGGAGAGCCTAGTAGGGGAAGAAGGCAGAAGCACACATAACAAGATACATCAAAGAATGTTTCAGACATGCAGATTCACAGACACGGAAAGGCATGCATGCTGCATGCTGATGTCACAGACAGCACATGATGCATATGTCTACAGTTCTCACACACATGCAAACAACCATGTACAGACACATAACCCATAGTGACATGCAAAATCACAAAGACAGGTCCGGCACATTTGGTATGTGTAAATAGACACGTGTGTCCACACTCGTTTGTGAACACATATAAATAAGCTTAGAAACAGCTACAGACTCAGAATCACACACACACACACACACACACACACACACACACACACACACACACAGACACACTCCCAGGACAATTGCACTGCATTGACTACAAGCCCTCTAGGTGACAGATGGCAAAAGAGCTACTCTTTTCACCTGCAAGTGACATTCCTATTCGTTCATTATTCCACAGCCACCATGTACAGTGGCTGACACTGGGCCCTTGGGAGACTCCAGGGTGGTGACACAGGGCAGGGAGGTGGGGAACAGTTTACCTGGGAACTCAGAGGCAGCAGGAACACAGGCAGGCCTCAGATTTCTCAGGATTTCTCTGAGCTACGATTGCCTGATTGCAGGTAGTGAGCTCCGCGTCAGCTCAGCCTCCCCTCAACCCTGTCTTGCTCTGGACAGGCCCTGCTTTTTTTTGTGACAAACACAGCAGCAGATGGGGTCCAAAGTGGGATCTCAGGTGTGACGGACAGTTGGGGCAGAAGGTCAGGAGTGGAGAGCCTAGCGGAAACTAGAGGTGGAGATGGGAATCGTACCAAAAACTCATAGTCTGGTCTGGCTGCCAACCCAGTGGTCCGTCCAGGCAGCCTGTCTCTGCAGACAGCCTGCTAGCTCTGTTGTGAGTAGGCTCAGATGAGTTCAGCCTTGACCCAGTATGACAAAGGCTCTTGCTGATATACGTATTCTCGGAGCAGAGACTTTCCACTCCATGGGCAGTGGCACTGTACAGGCCCCGTGTGGCTATTGTTCCTCAAAGGCCACTGTCGATGTTCGGCAGAAACTGACAGACAGGAAGTGGTGTGTGTTGCTCAGGCTTTCCCTTAGACTCAGGTCCTGTAGCAGGAACCGATACTCCAGTCCTAAAACAGAATGACACCAGAGAGAGACTTGGACTCCCTGTCTGGGAAGGTAGTGGGAGTTGGACAAGCCAGGCCCAACCTCCCTCAGGATGGAGGGGTCTCAGCCCCTCTGAGAAGCAGCCAGTGCTCTTACAGGCAGAGCCTTCTGCTTTCTGCTCAACTCCATCATCTACTGTCATCGGCTACTTCCTGAGGCCCTACTGTGTGCATGCTCAGCTCAGGTACAAGGGAATAAAGGTGGAATCTACATGTAGCCTTAATATGAGTGGAGAGTCACCTCAACCCTTAATATGGAACATTAATTACCAGGAAATATGATTACACCCCATCCCACCCACCCCCACCCCAAAAAAGAGGAGCAGGTGAGCAAAGCAAGAGCACAAGTTTAGATAGTGTGGCTGAGGCGGGCATTCCTGAGGAGACTGCGTTTGAGTAGAGCGGGAAGAGTTAGGACAAGCAAGGCAGATAACTGGGGAGAGAGGATTGCGGTCAAAGCTGACAGCAAGTGCAGAGGTCCTGAGGCAGGAATGTTCTGGGTGAATCATGTAGAAGCATGGCGTACCATGTGAGACCCGTTTGAACAAGATAAGACTTTCCGATTTCATTTCAAAATATGACGAGGAAGGCTTCTGGGTGGTTTATGAAGAGCACGGTGAACAGTTCAAGGAGAAAGGAGCCAGAGAGGATGTGAGGAAGGCAGGTGTCAGAGCAGGGTATGATGCGGGTAGTATGATTTATGAAGATAGAACCAAGAAGATTGACTTACATGTGGGGAGGGAGAAAAAGATAAGTGTAAAGGGACCCCAAGGTACCGTGCCTGAGCTATGCCTTGACCAGAACTAAAATGAAGAAGGGGTTGAAGTGTCTCATGTCGCACTCTACTGATTTTAGTGATCTTGTGCTCTCTCTCTCTCTCTCTCGCTCTCTCTCTCTCTCTCTCTCTCTCCCCCCCTCCTCCCCACTCTAATAATTCTGGATTTCAACGTGGCATACAGTCCCTCAAGGTCACACAGCTAGAGAGGGCAGACCCAGAAACAAATGAAGGTCTCTCCACCCCTAGGCTATGTGGGCCATCAATGGAAGCTGAGCTGTATGACATCTGTTGTTTCTTTCCTCAGACCCTGCATGCCCTGACCTATCACAGGCTTGGTCAGCACTGGGACCACGGAAGGATGTGTATACCATTAAGCTGTCATCTTAATGGGCAGAGAGACACAGAGAGGGTACTGTGGACGGTCCCAAGCTCTGGACAAAGCCCAGTACTGCAGAGGAGGGGAGGTCACACTGCTCACTTTAAAGCCTGCTTCCTGGAGCTTTCAAGTCGTGTGTGTGCGCCTTGGACAAGCATCTTACATTCTGCCTCAGTTTTCCCACCTGTAGAGTGGGGATAAGATTGTTTCTCGGGGTCCAGGTGAGAGAGTCTCAGGGAGGAGTCAGTACACTGGACTCTTTGTGGATTGGGGCTCTCTGTGGACTTCTATGCCTAGGTTCTGATTTAGCAGTGTTTAACCAGGCACTCAGCCTTGGAACCCAGGTCTGTTGTTATTCATAGATGTAATGAACGTTCTGCCTGGGCTTGCTGTGGGGAAGGCTCAGCTCGGCACAGCTGGGCTGGCTCTGGGTAGAACCAGGTCCCCAAAGCCTGAGAACACTGTTCAGGGCCTGACAATGCTTCCCACTCCTGATGAGCTTAGGGGGAGAGTGAGCAAGCTGAGCTAGGGAGCTTGCTTAGCTGCCTGTCTGCTTGCCTGGTGAGTGGTTCAGTCTCTGATTTTCCTGGGAAAGCACTAATTACCTCATGGCTCCCTGGGGGTGTGGTAAATGATCTGTCATAGCCCCGCCCCCGCCCCACCCCCAGCCTGGAAACATTGTTGCCTTCTCATAGTCTGACGGTGTCCTTACCTCTGCCTTTCCCTAAGAAGACAGGACCAGAACAAACTGACCATCTACAGGGAAGCTGGGGCCAGGCTCCTAAACCATTTGTGTCTTGGTTCAAAGTGTGGTCCCCAGACTTGCAGCATCAGCTCCCTGGGACCCCTGGCACCTCCTGAAGGAAATTGGGGTGGGGTTTTGGAACCTATGTCTAACAATCTTTCTAGGGGATCTGAAGTTCACCCATACTGGAAAATCACAGATGTGGGGGCTGTGGCCAAAGAAGAGATGATTATCAAGCACCGTGGCCGCAGCACAGGCTGGTAGGGAGATACCTGCCTTGCAGTGTGAGTCCTTGTGACTCCTCACCTGTGAGCTGGGACAAAGCACTTTATAAATCTAACACATGCTAATTTTCTATCTACTGCTTATTGTTGTAAGTCCTGAGGCTGCAGTTACAGCCAATAAGAACTCATTTAACCCTTACAAGAAACATTTTGGGTAGGGCTCTACCACTGCCCTAATCTACACAGTCCAGATGGAGGTAACTTACTCCTTGGCTAATCTCAGTATGCTAAACTTTGAGCCATTGGATCTGTCCCCAGAGACAACCGCCAAGCCTCTGGGCTGAGCCAACCCATAGAGAGGCACGATAAAGGTCACAATGCAGACACACCACTGTACACACTAAGAAGGTAAATTTAAATTGGGATGAGGACAGGGAACATTGGGGGAGAAGCTGGGTAATGGGGAACTCTGGCAAGACCACTCTGACAGGCCTAGTAGAAGGGGTGGTTTCAACCTTTGCCTTTCTCTGCTGTAAAATGATACAGTAATTAGCACTCCTCCCAGGTATGGCAGGACCATGTCACAAGAACGAGACTGCAGGGATTGGAGGGATGGTTCATCAATCAAGGATACTGGCTGTTCTCCCAGAAGACCTGGGTTCAATTCTCAGTACCCTCATGGTGGTTCATAACTGCCTCTAACTCCAGTTTGAGAGGATATGACCTTTCACACAGACATAGACACAGGCGAATATGCACAGGAAATAAAAATAAAGAAATTGTTTATTAAAAAAGAACAAAACTGCAAAGCATAGCAGATGCTGAACAAATAGAAGTATTTTATTGTTGTTTTAAGAGTTGAATTCAAAGTTCAAATCTTGACTACTTGGGGACCGAACAGCTACGTGTCCTACGCAAGTCATGACCCCTCTGAGCCTCTGTTTTTACAGCTACAAAATGGGACTAACAGCAGCCACTCCCAGAAAGGGACTGCTGTGAGACCCAAAGTGGCCTACATCAGAGCTAGCCAGTCACATCACTCTCTGCTTCCAGCCTGCTCAGTGGCTTTCCCGCCAGGACAGGCAGCCTGCGGTCCAAGCTGCCCCCGGGGGTCTGTGGTACTTTTATTTTTAATCATTCTGGCTTCAGAGCTGAGGTCTCTAACTGTAAATGGTTCCTCTTGCCCTGTAAAAATAGGTCCTTGGCAACTTGAGCCTCCTGAAGGTCCCACACAAAGGCAGCCAGGCAGGCTGGCCTGCTGATGCCAGCCCAGGGCTATGGGAATCGGGGGCAAGCGTGGGCAAGGCTACATCAGTAGTACTGTGACTCTGCAGGCCCCAGCATGCCTGGCAGAGTGGCTCTGGTCAAGTCAATGTCTGTCTGGCCTTGTTCCCAGCATCTAGAAACATGGTGGGGTGTTTGGGGCCTCAAGGAGAGAGCGTAGATCTTAGGGCCTGGCACATACCAAAAATGTATTTGTTGCCCTTACAGAGGTCAAAACCTCCTGAGATTGCAATCATGTCCTGGCCATTAGTAGGGAAGGAGGAGGAGGAGGAGGAGGAGGAGGAGAAGGAAGAGGAAGAGAAGGAGGAGGAGGAGGAGGAGGAGAAGGAAGAGGAAGAGAAGGAGGAGGAGGAGGAGGAGGAGAAGGAGGAGGAGGAGGAGAAGAAGAAGAAGACGAAGAAGAAGAAGAAGAAGAAGAAGAAGAAGAAGAAGAAGAAGAAGAAGAAGAAGAAGAAGAAGAAGAAGAAGAAGAAGAAGAAGAAGAAAAAAAACAGCCCCTAATTGCTTAAGCCAAATAGCCTCATATAAAAGGATTCCCTGGCTGCTGAGTGAGGAATGGACAGGAGGGAGGGAAGAAATGGGCACTAGGTGAGAGCGTACACATATCTCCCATCTTGTAACTACACTGCCCCTCTTGATGGGTACCCTTGGCCTGACTCTATTCATCCCTCCCTGGAGCTCTGATACTCATCTGACATGTGAAGCATTACGGGTTAATCTGTCAGCTCCTTGAGCACAGGGTCATGTACCTGGTTTGTTCTTCCCAGCTGCCACATCTCGACTGCTCAGTGCACTGGCAAGCACACAGTAGACACTCAATGCATGCTGGTAAGTGCAGGAACCGTGAACGAATAACATCTGGATTAAAGCACCCAGACTGGCTATTGTGATGGCTGGTTCGTATCAATTATCTGTCATAATCTGTGTGCGACCCCAGGCAGGCTGTACCTTGCCCCTTTAGTTTTACACATTTGTCCACAAATCTCAGGGGACTCACAGCAACTGATGGGTGAGCACAAGTGACTTTTATATGGACAAATGTCAACTCCCCCACACTCAGATGTGAGAGTGAAGAGGGTAGTTTAGAAGCTCTGCTGAGCGCCTTTGCCAAAGATGCTATATATAAACAGCAGGTAGTACAATTATTATTCCTCCTAATCTCCCAGTTCCTAATCCCAGGCAGGTCGGTGTCTGTGTGTGCTTGCCCCAGAACGATGAGCAGCACAGGGCAGGAGGCTGCATCATCTCCGACTCCAGCAGTAGGCCCTTCTTCCTCCAATCTCAGGTGATTTTTTTTTTTTTTGAGACAGGGTTTCTCTGTATAGCCCTGGCTGTCCTGGAACTCACTTTGTAGACCAGGCTGACCTCGAACTCAGAAATCTGCCTGCCTCTGCCTCCCAAGTGCTGGGCTTAAAGGCGTGCGCCACCATGGCCAGCTAATTTTGGGGGAGGGTTTTCACAAGGCTTTAGTGGACACCATGGTTCTATCAGACACAATTTAAAGAGCTGGAGACACTGCAGCTCAGCTCAGATGCTAGAACCAAGTTTTCTTTCTTGCCTACCCCCCCCCCCGACTCCATATTCTCTTCCCTCTAGCCACCTCTTATTCCAAGTATAGTGGCCCTTTGAGTGTATCAATCAAGCAAGGTAGGCCCTACTTGAATCTTGCCTACAGGGGTTCCTATTTGCAGAACCAATTCTCTTGGGCTTCTGGACCACCCTCCCGACATGCTGGCCACAAACTGTTGCCCTTATCTAACCAAGCTAACACACATGCGCACTTGTAACCTACACTCCCTACAAGACCTCCTCTGTTCATTCTTTCCCTGCACCTTCTCCCAGACTGCAAGTGAGTTCTTGTAATCCCCTAGGTCCAAAGAAATACAACCAACCTTCCAGCTAGGGCTGCCCCGTGGTCCCTCAAGGATTGCTGCTGCCAAACACTTCTCAAACACTGTCCTTGCCCTTGGTACATGGTAGGCTCTTCTTAAAATGCACTGCAAATATCAGCTCATGTAACTCTCCCAGTGGCAGTTCTGGGTCGCTGCTCATGTTGGCCTGGTCTGCTTTAAAAAGAGCAGAGACATAGAAACAAGGTCTTTCTCCAAGTCTGCAGCTTCTTAGACCAGGAGGAAAGATCTAAGGCTTGGAAGCTGGGTCCTGGGTTCAACAGATGCACCCTGCCTGCCTCTCAAAAACAAACAAACAAACAACAAAAGAAGAAAAGGAAAAAAAACTAAAAAATCTCCCAGGCTTTTGGTCATGGGTGCAGAGGACTCTGTGGTGTGTGTGTGTGTGTGTGTGTGTGCCATTGCATAAGGGGCTTTCTACACCATTAGGCAATCATCCTCCTTCTCCTCTGTGCCTAAACATCCTCTTTATTGAGAGGATGGGCCAGTAGGGCCTGTCTTGCATCATTATGTCCCTCAACCACCATTGTGAGAAGCAAAATTTGCTATCTCTGAACTTCCAACTCAGAAACTCTCCAGTTTATAAGAGAGGGTCTTGATTCCTCTTCTCTGCCTTGGTGCCCAGCCTTCTGCCGATTAACCAAGCACCTGACCTAGCTCATGGAAACCCAGAGCTAGGGTACATTTTGCATCCAGAGGCTCTGTCCTTTGGGATTGGCTCTCCTGTCCCTCCTCTTCCTCATTAGGGTCACTATTTTGCAGCCCAGGTGTCTCCTAGTACAGTGTTGCCTGGGCCCTCTCCACCTCCAATCTATTCTCCCTGATAGAAGGCCTCTGGTCTGTCTCCTCCCTAGGGCCCAGCCCTGCCCCTCTCCTTTCCCTGCCACAGCATTTTTTGCTGTTCCTCTCCCCCAGCGCGTCTTTACCAAGAGGCACTGAAGTCCTTCCTACACACACGCTATTTTTGTACCATCACTCTCTCCTTCCTCTCCCCCTTCCCCCTGCATTTACTTCCTGCTTTTGCTATACCTTGGGGCCAGCTAGGAAAGATTTGGGCCCCTAGGACTCACGCCCACCCGGAGGCCGACCTTCGGCTTTGGGACACACAAGCAGGGCCTCTCGGGGAGGGGCAGAAAGCAAACCTCCCCGCCCCCTCCACTCTCCACCCTTGCAAGCTCCCCTGCCGCGGGCAGCCTCTTGCCCACTGGAGACTAAGGACTGGCCGGGTGAGAGGCCGAGACCAGGGGGCGATCGGCCGCCACTTCCCCAGTCCACCTTAAGAGGACCAAGTAGCCAGCCCGCCGCGCCGACCTCAGAAAAACAAGTTTGCGCAAAGTGGTGCGCGGCCAGCCTCTGGGCAGAGGGAGCGGTGCTTCCACCGCCTGGCAGCCCTGCGCGCGGCGGCGCAGGTCCGAGCGGCTGGCGGGGACCCGCACGGGCAGAGCGGGCTCGCGCAGAGCCGAGGCGGGCGGCGCAGCTCGCGGGGCGCACTGGGGCGCGGGCGGGAAGGTGCGGGCGCGAGGCGGGGGCGCTCGGCCGGGCCGCCCTCGCGCTGGCCTCGCGACGGCTCCGCGCAGCCCGCACTCGCTCTGCGAGCTGTCCCCGCTCGCGCTTGCTCTCCGATCTCCGTCCCCGCTCCCTCTCCCTCTTCCTCTCCCCCTCTTTCCTTCTCCCTCGCTATCCGCTCCCCCGCCCCCGTGCCTCTGGCTCTGCGCCTGGCTCCCTCGGGTCCGCTCCCCTTTCCCGCCGGCCTGGCCCGGCGTCACGCTCCCGGAGTCTCCCCGCTCGGCGGCGTCTCATTGTGGGAGGGGGTCAGATCACCCCGCCGGGCGGTGGCGCTGGGGGGCAGCGGAGGGGGAGGGGCCTTAGTCGTTCGCCCGCGCCGCCCGCCCGCCTGCCGAGCGCGCTCACCGCCGCTCTCCCTCCTTGCTCTGCAGCCGCGGCCCATGGAGCCCGCCGGCCCGGCCCCTGGCCGCCTAGGGCCGCTGCTGCTCTGCCTGCTGCTCTCCGCGTCCTGTTTCTGTACAGGTAAGCACCCTCAGCTCCTACTGCCACCGTCCCCAAGCTGCGAGCTCAGGCCCCGCACACTGCCGCTAAGCTAATGTCGACAAATCCCTGTAACGGGGGTTACAGATGCAGAGTTGAGGCCCAGAGAGGGTCAGCCACTTGCCCAAGGTCACATAGCCTAGGCTAGAAGCCGGGATAGAACTCTTCTTATCCGGATCTGCCTTGTGGACTGCGACTGGGTAGCCCTGCGTTGGGCTGCGGGGTATAGGAATGAGTTGGTTTACCGTACCCTTTGCCAAACCTGAATGGGGAAGCAGACTGGCAATTGCTTTGGGCAATCGGGCTCCTAGTTTCCCCATATGCTCCCTTGCTAGACTTGATTGGAGAGAGGGTCGGGGCAGAGGTTGGGCGCGCTGTTGGGCTGTTGGGATGGGGGAAGAGAGAGCTTTCGCCCTAGTACCAGAGCAAGCAGGGTTAGTGTATGGAGGTGGAGACAGGAAGAGAGGCCGGAGTAATCCACGGACCCTTGGGAGACACAGTGGGTTTACCTGTGGTGGGCACAGCCCTCTCTGGATGGTCTCCTCCCCGCTACCCCCCTGCCTTCCTTAGGCAGGCTTCCAGTAGCTCCCTGCAGTTCCAGCATGTACCTGTGGCTCTGAGCTTGTCTTCTTTGTTGGCCTACATCAAACACCTGGCTGTCTCCAGCAGGAGGGCTCTGAAGGCCGGTTGGCCAAGGAGTGAGGTCACCATTCAGGAGAGCTGCATCTTAAAGGGGTTTTGCAAAAAATCTTGGGTCTCTTCTGGAAGTATATGAAGGCTAAAGACATAGCTGGGGAGGGACAGAAAGGACCCTTATTTCGTGTCTTCTTGGATTGGTGCTATGGACATAGGGGTCTCTGTACAACCTTCCTTTTGCAGGGAGGTAAATCCAGCCACAGCATGCCGTTCTTACCAACATTTGCCTAGAGCTTGGCACCTGATGGCAGTGTAGAAGGAAGAAGAGAGAGTCAGCCTCAGGAGAGAGGATAACAGGGTGGGAAAAGTGGGGTGTCTAGGAGTTCTCTCTGAGCTGCAGTGTTCAGGAACCCACTGGGTGCCCTCCACCAAGTGCTCCCACCCCATTCACAGTTTTCAGTTACCCTTGGGTCCTCTCAGAGCTGAATGATGAATTTCATCTCTCTCCTGTGAGTGGCTCTGAGGTCTGGTCTGCTTCCTCCTGCTTTACCAGTCCCTGCTCTACCCTGTCATGCTCCAGGGCTTGGGAATCTACAGGCATCTCTCCGAAGTACAGAACACTGGGCCCAGATTAATACCTAAATGTTGGCTCTAGACCTTTTTCTGACTAGGGTCCTGTGGCACAGTCCCTGGCAAACAAATAGTTAACAAGTGTTCAAACTAGCAGTCTGCCCTTCCTGGGTGGGGGTAGGGGTGGGGGTGGTGTGGAGGGGGTGGAGGTGGGGGCAGTGGGAAATGACAGCACCTTTCTTAAGAGCATATCTATCCCCCCTTCCCCACCCTCACCTATAAAATCAATCTATAAAATAATAAAGATTGGATCTTCCGTTCCAATCCACTCAGCATCAATGACTTGAAAAAGTGGGAGCGGTGGAGGGGCATAGATTAACTTCATAGTAAGTAAGCCTTGGGTGGTGAGAATGAGATTCTGGGGGAGGAAGGGATGGTGTATGGCCTTTGAGTGCCAGCCTCCCAGCAACCTGCGCATAGTCCCCTTGGGGCTCAGGATCAAACCTACATTTTTGCCCCAGGAGGTACTTCAGCCCCTAGTGGACTCAGCCTCCCTTGCCCAGGGCATGGAATTTACAGCACACAGAAGAAGTGGGACAGAAGGACAGACAGGTAGGAGGCAACTGTAGGTGGGACAGAAGGGCAGACAAGTAGAAGGCAGCTGTCCAGTTTTCTAGGAAAATGGATATGTTTAAGCAAGAACCCCAAGTATCGGCTTAGAAAAGACATCTTGGATTGAGTGACTACTGTCTCTGGCAGAACTGTCGTCCTGGGAGGTGTCATGTGATCGCTGGGCTTCACAAGATCACTGCTTGGGTGAAGGGAGCTGGTCATGTGAATTATTGCCTCCGGGAGGCAGGAGAGGAAGTTTCTAAAGATTGCACTCGACAAATGATGCCAAAGGAAAATTCTAAAAAGATTCTGGTGAAGTCACCACCGTGGGTTCTTGCAGACTGTGTAGGGGCTGACCCTGCTATTCTGAACGAATGAGATGGTGGCAGGCTTCACAGTCAACTACAGGATGCTTTCCTGGCCCTGGCTGGGCCTGAGCCCTGGGATGGACTGCTTTGCCCTAGTAGGCTGTATCTGTGGGAAGTTGAGGTTCCAGCTTAGAAGAGCAGTGAGCCCCTCCAGGGAGCCCTGTGACCCTTGGGTAGACAGTAGCATACTGACAGCGCCTCTGTGCTTTCCTAAGCACTATAGCTGACCTCACTTCCTCTTTCGTAGGAAAAAAGGGGGTGGGATGGGTGTTATCTGGTATGTCTAAGGTCCAGAGGCTTTTAGAAGGCCCATTGAAGGCTCAGTGTTCTCTGGGTGCTTTGTGGCCATTAATCATCCCTGTCTCCATCCCATGGGGGACACGAGCTGATTTTAAGAGGTCCCCACTGAGCCGGGCGTGGTGGCGCACACCTTTAATCCCAGCACTTGGGAGGCAGAGGCAGGTAAATTTCTGAGTTCGAGGCCAGCCTGGTCTACAGAGTGAGTTCCAGGATAGCCAGGGCTACACAGAGAAACCCTGTCTGGAAAAAAAACAAACAAACAAAAAACCAAAAAACCCAAAAAAAACAAAAAAACAAAAAAATAGAAGAAGAAGAAGTCCTGACTGTGTGTTGAGAAAGGGAGAAGAACCCGTGTTTATTGAGTAGGCCCAGTGCTTTGCCTGCAGTCTCATTTACCAGCAGTATGCTGTTTGGCTCTTACTAGCGATGTTCAGATGAGGAAAACTGAGTCCAAAACTTGTCCCAGGAGTAAGGAACCGGAATTCTGGATCCAGCTTCTGGTTAGAGGAGTGAGTGACTTAGGCGTATGCAGCCCACATTGTTGGGGTGAGAAGAGCCACCTGAGGCTTAGTTGAAGAGCTACAGGAAGGTTCCTGTAAGCAAAAGCTTTTGGTCAGGTTTTCCCGAAGCCCACTGAGTGAGGAACTGGTAGCCTCTTGGCTTCATGGGGAGCGATGTGGTTTGAACAAGAGGCCCCATCTGGGCTGGTGAGCTCTGGATTCCCTAGCACTGGAACGTTCCTCCCTGCATCTTGCCCTTTGCAACAGATGGAGAACAGTGGGCGAAAGGAAGGGAGTCTAAAAGTGCCGAGTGGATCCCACACGCACCACCTCGCTACTTGCAGAGCCTGCGTGTGACAGCGTGTGACAGGTTATTTCTTATTTGTCATCATGAGCTGATGGAAGAGGACCCTCCTTAACTGTGTTCAGACTCCTGGCTGTGGACACAGCTCTGACTATATCATCATGTCACACCCCAGCTCAAAACCAGTGATGCCTTGGACCAAGTTTCCTTAAAAAAAAAAAAAAAAAAAGAATAGCAGGGCCTGGGTGTCCCCCGTCAGACCTCAGTTACATGTTTTCCAACAAACATACATGTTCATATGCTATGAGGTAACAGGGCTTCTTCACTGCAGACTGAAGCCTGGTTGGCCACTCATACACCAAGAAGTCCAGGGAAATTCTATGTGGGAGACCCCCCAAGCTGTTCCAGTGTGTTATGAACAAGAGGCATTTGATTTATGCTATGTCTGTTAATATGCAAGCTAACCCAGTTTGGCTCTTGGACAAATCCATGCCCCCAGCTAGCCTCTTATCTCTCCACTTTTGCTCCTGCTGTTCCACCAAGATGACCTTTCCTGTACTTCCTTGCTTCCCTTTGTCTGAATCCCCATCCCTCCAGGTTTCCTTCCCATACCTCCTGCTCAGGGGGGCTAATTCCTCTGACCCTCTCCCACGGTTTTATCTGTTCCTCTTTGAGGCTGCTTGTTACTTCTCCTTTGTTTTGTGACTGTGTGCACTGCATGTTTACCTCTCAGATCTGCTTCTGCAGCCTCACTGACGATTAGCCTCACCATGTACACACAACAGTGCCAGGACCCCCTGGGAGGGAGGTCTGGTTCTGCCACCTACTTGAACAATTTGCTGAACTTCCCTGGGTCTCCTTTTTTTTTCCCCTCATCTATAAACCAGAGATGTCATTAACAGCTCTTTCTCAAGGAGTAAGTCAATTAATGCAAATTGAGATGATGTTTGGAGCATGCCTGGTATCTGTAAGCTATCACGCAATCACTGCCTTATGCTTTGTGACTTGCTCATCCTGGTACCTGTTAGCTATCATGCTGTCATTGTTTTATATTGTTGGTCTTGCTCATATCTCGAACTGGAATGAACTTTTGCAAAGCAGCCAACCTAGCACAGCTCCAGCACATAGTGGGCACTCAGAAAACGAGGACCATGGGTAACTAACTACATGCCAGTGTGGCTCAGAGAGTTCCCTTCTCCTGAAGCTTTCTCCTGGGGGATGGACAGGTTGTGAGGAAACCAGCTCTGCGATCTAATTGCCTTGTTAGTGCCAATGAGCTGTGGACCCAGCCTGACTCTAGGTGTCTCCCTCTGGACTCACACACACATCTGAAATTGTGGCTTCGCAGCCCTGGAAAGCTGGAGGGGCTTGGGAGATAGCTGCTCACTGTGCAGCGGGGTAGAGGGCTTAGCACAGGTCTCCAGATCCAAATTCAGGTCGGGTCAGGCCATGGAGGGAGGTGCCAGACCTCCTACGATACGTGGGGACACTTTTAAAACGGGGCTGGACATTTCTACCGTGAAAGCCAGAGTTCTGACAGGATCCTGAGCTCTGTGAGAAAGTGCTAAAAATAATCATCACAATCCTGGCCTCCGAGCAACTGTGTGTGATCCTAGTGGGTCTCAGAGCTACCCTGGAGTATGCACCATTGATGATTGATCATCTAACCCCCTTGACCAGTGAGGGGATGATGGCTCAGCAAGGTGTCTACATCGGATGGCCACCCAGATCAATCAACCTGAGCTTCAAAGCCTGGGCTTTAGATGTCTCCTTACTTTGCTTGACAAGTAGGGAGGCTGAAGACCAGGGCTTTTGGCACCCTGCTCTCTTGGGACCTCTCTTATCTAGTGTTTATCGATCGGTGTATCCTCCAGAAGATGAGGACAGCAGATGTTTCCAAGATGCGCTCCCATCCACATGCTGGAGAGGGTCTGTTACGCTGGCTGATGCTGTTTAACTGCTCACATGGGCTTCCTGGAACCCTGGCAGGATGGGTCTTCCCTGCCGAGTGGCTTGCCAAGCTTTTAGTCCAGGAAGATGTGGACCAGCAGAGGCAGAGATGGAGAACATACAGCCTGGTCTTCTGTGCCAGCAGGGTTTTCTAGCACATCCGTTTGGGTCTCCAAAGCTGCAGATCAGATCAGAAGCTGGGAGTATACAGTGCTGGGGTTGGGGGAGATTGGATGCTGGAGTGAACAGCTGGGGGACATGGCTAGAATAGGTGATGGCCATGCCAGGACTATAGAGCCATTGGCCCCATCTCTAAGCCAACCGTCAATGTCTTCTAGAACTGGGAGCATAAGGTTGCAGAGAATGCTCTGTGTACCTGTGCTTGGCACAGAACACATGGTGTCTTCCCATATTCTTCCACTTTTGGAAACTTCAGACATGTGCAGAGTGAGAAGGACTGATGAGTGACCCAAGCCTTCATACTGAGGGGCTTTCTGCCATTCTTGTTTCTCAGACTAACTGGGTGATAGGAGCTGGCACAAGGAGCCTTGCACAGTGAACATTAGACACAGCCATTCCTCGTGGATGCTTAGATTGCATGTCTTCCTTTGGATCGTTATCTGACCCTCACAGAGAGCCAAAAAGCATACATTTTACCCATTTTATAGGTGAGGAGACCGAGGCTCCTGAAAACCACCCTGGGCTTTTCCCAAGCCACCCAGCCGTAGAGAATTAAGTCTAGAACCGAAGCCAGGGTCTGTCTGCTCTTGCCTGCTGTGCTGTCAATATTAAGGTCATTCTAATTATAAATATTTGTGCAGTGATTTTGAACGTTGATAGATGCCAGTAGATCTAACGGCTGCTGTGTGTGTTGGGTACCTGGAGATAGAACTGTGAACAAGGTGGGCACATCCCCTGCTCTTATGGAGCTGACATTCTAACGAGGAAGCAAAAACAAACTCATGTCAGCAAATGATGGGTTGTCTCCAGGCCGTTTCTTCCTATGCTCAGTTTAATTCTTTCTGCCCTGAATCCTCCAACTAGGATATAGGCTGTGTGAGGGTAGACACAGTGACCTGGGCCTCCTGGGACCTTAGCCCAGGAGCCCACCCACAGTGGGCAGGTTAATCTACGTTAGTGGAATAGCAGAATAGCATGGATAGGAAAAACCTCCTTTTTTTAATGTTCTTTTTTTAATTGGGTATTTATTTCATTTACATTTCCAATGCTATCCCAAAAGTTCCCCACATGCTCCCCCACCCACGAAAACCTCCTTTTAAAGAGAAGGTTTAAAGATGGTGTTGCACAGGCAAAGACGGTTTCCCCAACTACCACCAAGTCTCTCCTCCAGGGCTCAGACCATGACTGCTACAGATCTCTTCCAACGTGCTGAGATCCCAGGAAGCCCATGCCAGTGCAGAGGAGTAGCCCCAGAACTTGGGATTAGATTCCACTGAACACACCCTCCCACTGCAGACTCCATGGTGGCAGTGACCTTGCTGGTGCTGCCATGACGGTGTGGCACAGAAAGAACTGAGCATTTCATGGGCCAGATGTGGTTAGGAGGACCCCATTCCTGTCTGACTTCCAACTAGGCATTCTGTTAGTAGATCTGTCAAGGAGTAGTGAGAATGGACAGAAAGGGTGAGGGAGGACCTGCAACCACCCTGTGGCCTGGACCATGTTTTTGTTCTCCCTGTTCCTATGGTACTCCGGAGTTGGGTGAGGCTCCATATTTGAGGCCTGCCCTGCTTTGTTCAGCTTTGGTGGTCTTCAGGTGCCTTTGTGGCCCTGTTATATGATAGCCTCGTCATGTGCTTTGGGGCTCCAAAGGGCAGGTAGGGTCCCCACCCCCACCCCTCCACCTCCACTGAGCCTCAGTTTTCCCTCTGAAGGTAAACTGAAGGCTTCAACAGGTCTCTCCAGTGGTGGCTCCCTGGCCAGCTTCTTTGGCACAGGAGACCCTGCACCAAACACCTCTGTGCATTCATCCCTGCCTGACAGAGGGCCACATGTCTCCTTTCCTGCTCTGTGCACAGGCTTCCCTGTCTGCAGTCTGGAAGCTATTCTCACTCTTCTCTCCTGCAGAGGCTGCAAAGGGTTAAGGGAACTACTAGCTGAGCTGGAAAAGCTCTATGAAAGGAATCAGTGAATCACATCAGCTTAGCTGGGGAGAAATCCCATCCGGAGAGCGGAGAGCGTCTTGTGCTGGCTCAGTGCATGGTAACCACGGTAGATGATGTTTAATAGGTGTGTGTTGCTTTTAGAGAGGCCTTTAGTCTGACCAGGGAAATGCGTGCATATCTTTGGCGGCCCAAGAATGTAGAAGCCTGAGTTGAAGGCTGCATCTTGAGAGAAGGACCAATGGTTGTGCCAGCTCCCAGGCTTGAGGGCCCCATGCCCTCACATGGAGGAAAGACTGGTAGCAGCAGCTGTCATCTTGTGGGGCCTTCTAGTCTGTCCATTGCCCTAGGAAGGCATGCCAGGCAGCACCGTGCTTGTTTCAGAGCAAGTCAGGACTGGAATCTGGGAAGAGGCCAATGGGTTCCTGACCTCCACCCTCACTCCTGTGTAGGAAGAAGTCTCTTAAGTTGCTGAGACATTACTCCAGTGAATGTGGCAGTAGTCACTTCAACCTCTCTCAGATACTTCTGGTTCCCAGAGGTCCATGACAGTTCAAAGGGCCCTCACAGTACACAGGTGTTTGCAGTTACTGTGTCCTCACCCCTGCCCCTGGGCAAACCACTGGGCAAGCCATGTGCATTGCTTTGTCACCTCCAAGTTTTGTGTGACCCCGTTGCTGCTCATCCACAGCGTGTGCATTCTGCAGTGTGTGTTTGTTTGTTTGTTTTTAATGTATGTTAAGGCAGAGAGAGTCTGTAGCCCTCCATCTTACCCCAAGCTGAAGGACACAGCCATCACTTCGCTCCTTCACCTTTAAACACCTGGATACATGGGAGTCACTGCCTTCACTGAGCACTTGTTGTCCTGGTGCTAAGTTCCCTAAGTGTGCTGTCCCCTTCCATCTGTGGCCTAAACCTAGAATCAACACCATCCTCATTCACAGAGGAGAAGCCAGAGGTCCACAGTGGTTAGGATGCTAACTGGATTCTTATGGGTAGGAGGATGAGAATCCAAACCAAAACATAACTTTTAGCAAATGCCAGATACTGCTCTAAGTCTGAGAAGTGAAACAGTCTCCGCTCTCGAAGTGCTTACAAGTCTGAGGTAGAGAATCGGACACTAAGAACGTTAAATAAATGTGCAGTGTGTTAAGTAATAGATGATACTTAGAAAAATCAGCAGGGCAAAGCATGGAGTGTACCGTTTTATGCAGGAGGCAGGGAAAGTGCCAAATAGACCTGATCGAGGGGACAAGCCATGTTTGTAGACATCGAAGGAATGAGAAATGGACAGAGGCTCTGCGGTGATCAGAGAGTCTGGTCTGATTGCAAAAGAGCAAGGACCTGGGATCCTGGAGGCCACTGTAAGGGTCCTGATGGTGCCCTCAGCAGAGAGCAAAGGGGAGATGCCCCTGATTCAGGTCTAGAGGCTGCCTTGAGCATGACTTGTTGAGAGATGAAGTAGAGACAGGAAAGTCACTGGGTGGACATGGCCAGATGGTGCAGAAGGAGCTACCACCCACCCAAAAACATCAGAGTCAGAGACAGGAGGCCTGGTCAACAGGAAAGGCTTCCAATTTATCTCCACTGCAGTGGGGCGGGGTGAGAGGAAGGCAGAGTCCATCCATAACTAGAGACTTGAGCCAGCAGGATTAGCTAATGGGTGGAGCATGCAGCCTGGGAGGGAGGGTTGAGCAACCATGTGGTTCTCCACTCTGCTCTCCACCACCCAGCATGTGGTTTTGAGTAGAAACAGGACAGGATCCCTGCTTACAGATGAGGAAAGCTGCTTGGCCAAGTCACTGTTCTGGGGACAAGATACCCAGGCCTCTAGCCCCAAGCCAGAGCTTGCCACTGTCTGGATATCTTAGGAGTCTGCTGTTTCTCACAGAGGCCACCAGGGATGTGGCACAGTGCCCAGTCCTCAGAGATGCCCGCAGTGGAGATAATTTGGAAGCCTTTCCTGTTGACCAGGCCTCCTGTCTCTGACTCTGATGTTTTTGGGTGGGTGGTAGCTCCTTCTGCACCATCTGGCTATGTCCACCCAGTAGTCTGTCCAGCGGTGTCAGCAGAGCATCCAGTGGTGGTCTGTACCCCAGTTGTGTACAGGAAGCCATCCTCCAGGATTCTGGGTTGACCCAGCTCCAGGTCAACCCTGTCCCAGTTTGCTGGGGTCCCAAAGACTCTGCTCTGGTCCCAGACGGAAAGGCCCTTGCCTCTCCTCCGCATCTTTACCCATGTGGCTTCTCCTGGATAGCCTCTTGTTACCTCACCTCCGTCAACCTGGGTCAGAGGCTGCCACCTCTAGGAGGTCTTCCTGGATTCAGCCCTTTCTAAGACCCCCCCTCCCCACCCAAGCATCCTTTCATGGCATCTCTTACTGATGTATAGTCATTGCTTGTGTCCAGGATACTTCCAGAGTAAGGCATTGAAGGATAGGCCCATCTTCCTCATTTTCCCGTGGCATCTAGGACAGGCCCTGCCAGTAGAGGAAGCTTTGTAAGCGGGAATAGATGAATCACTGGGAGGAAAACCACTGATCAGCCACTGATCAGCCACAGCTGCCAGAGCCCTAAGCTCCCAGCTTTGGAGTCCACGCAACTGTATGCTGGGGCAGCCCCCTCTAGAATCCAACACCGACGGCCTCCTGTCCCTGCGGGCCACAGAGCACAAGTACTCCCAGATGATTAGTACCTCCTGCCCAGGGCAGGAACTTAGGCTGAGCACTGTGCAGATGTTACCCACTGGGAGTTGCTACTGCTCACGACAGAACCCCTCCTGTTTCCCTCCCCCGACTTCCCTCTGTGAAGAATCTCATTTCACAGCTTCATCCGAGCTAGGCATGATCCCAACTTGCTACACTGGTAAACATGAGTACATGGGTACATAGTATGTTCATAAACAGCGACCCCTAGGTGCCTCCCTGCACATGTGCAGAACACACACACACACACACACCCCTACCTGCGCAGTGCCCACCTGCACACGCACATGCGCACACACGCCTGTGCACACACGATACACATAGGCTTTTTGTAGATGCCCTCCCACTGTTCACACTTTCACCCTCAGACATCCCTCCGCAGACTACCCACAGTTCAGAAAATCTCTTCCTGTGGTTCACATCACCATGTTTTGTTTGCTCTCTACCTGTTCCCATTTGAACACACTGTGGTGTCCACTAATATGTCTCTACACACATACATCAAATTTTACACATGGCAGCCTGCTGCGTTCCTACCCAGAACCCTATGTACAGACCCAGTAAATGAGTGGATGTTTGTGCTCTGCACACTTACGTATACATACGTGTATCTGCCCTCAATGTATATATGTACTCTTCTATGTATACTTATCATGCTTGCTGTGATATGATGTGAAATCTTGTTTCTGTGTGTGTGTGTTGCATATGCACACACATGTGTGGTGCTAGGCACTAATTCGGGGCTGTAAGCATGCTGTGAAGCACTCTAGCACAGCCCCAACCCTTCTTATGCCATTGCTGGCACCAGGGGCTTTTCTACCCTGCTACCAAGTCGCAGCAGAAGGTATGGGCAATAGTATTAGTGAAACATATGTTGATTAAGTTTGCATTGTAGAGTATCTGAGAGCAACATAAAAGGAGGAAAAATTGTTTTAGCTAGTGGTGTCAGAGACTGGGTCTATGGTCACTCAGCCCCGTGCACTTGGCAGAGCAGCATGGCAGTGGGTATGTATGACCAAGGAAGTGCTGCTGATAGATGGAAAACAAAGGAACACTGCTCTTGACTGGTTCTGTCCACCACCCCTTTTCCTTTAGAGTCCCTAGCCCGGAGGGTAGTGCCACCCGAATCCATGGGCTTGCTCCTTGGTGATTCCTGTCTGGAAATGTCCTCATATGCACACCTGAAGGTCTGTCTTCCAGCTCGTCCAGTTGGTTCTAAATCTAATCAAGTTGACAGTGACAGTGAACTGCTGCAAAGTGCTAGAGGGCAGGCAAGGAAGCACAGGTGACATAGTGACCCAATGGAGGGGTGGCCTGCTGCTGTGGTGGTGGCTAGGGCGGGGTGGCCTGCTGCTGTGCTGAGGGTTAGGGTTATTGGGGTTCTTGGGATAAGGAGCTCTGGACTGTTGCTATGGTTTCTTCCGGGGATGAGGCTTTGGGAGATCTCACATCCTGGGTCACTAGGCCCCGCCTTCCTCCTCAGCTTCATTTCTGAATTGAGTTGGTTTTCTCATTAGGAAGAGCACAGTCTCTTTTTCTTTCCCTTCTTAGAAGATTGTTTTATTTTTTCTTCATCTTCAAGGCCTCATCTGAATATTGCTGTTTTAAAAAGTGAAATATGTTTTCTAAGCCCATTAGTCAGGTCTCAGCCCACCTTACTGCATAGGTTGGTAGCATTTAGCACACTGGTTAAGCCTTTGACACTTTGGCCAGTAGAAGAAAAAAAAAGATTCCAGTTGACAGGACAGGGGTCGCTGGAAGTGGGTGGGGCAGAACATGTAATCAGAGTAGCCAGCTAGAGAGCTGTTTTGTCCTTCGTTCCTGCTGAATGCTGTCACGTGACTCCTTCACAGTCTGACTTCATAACTAGTGTGCCAGAGACACAGCCACGTAGCCCTCGGTCCATGGGGATCCCATGATTCATCACTGCCTTCCACAGCAACAAACACACAGGGTAGTTACCCCTCCCTAGAAACACACTCATGTTCTCCTCATTTGCATCTTTCCCTAAAGCATCACACATTAGTTACAAAAAGAAAGGCTACTGTGTTCAACGTAGTACTTACTAGAAAGTGATAAGCGAGTGGCTCTCCAGCCCACCCTGCTCACTCCGGCTGCACTTGGAGCCCTGGCTCACAGAGATGCCGATCTTACTGATCCAGGCCGGTTCCTCTAGACAAGCGGCTGCTTGGTCCACCAGCGGATGTGTGTTAAGCATCTGCTCTGTCAGAAGCGCAGTTATCAGGAGCCCCAGTCACAGTGATAATGAGCCGAACCGTCTAGGAGAAGTCATTCAAAAAGTAGACGTGTATGGAACGTGCATGTTACGTGTATAGTTTTCTTTCAGAAGGAGACACTGTGTGTATTCTTTTGGACTTGTGGCACCAGAGCTTGGTCTCACATCTGCTGGGCAGTACTCTTTCAGAGTTAGGCCCTCCCACATCACTCAACCTAGAAAACCTGAAATTTATCCAAGGTAGAAATTAAAAAAGAAAAGGCGGCTTTATCAGTTTTTAGAGCCGTAGTCTAAGACAGTGGTATACTTAACAGTTACTCTTTATAGAGCCACAATCACACAGAAAATGCTGGCTTCTTAGACTCTCATTTCACACAGGAGCAACAAATAGGCAGTACAAACCGGAAGTGAACCCCACAGAAATCATCACTCACAAGGAACCTTAAGTTTTTAATAACCTACACCCCTTGAACCTCAAGGTTCGAGATCCAACCAAATGTCACTTGTTAACCCCGACGGTCGGCATAGTTCTGTTGTGATTCTGCAATCTTTCAGGACTGAGCTTTTAGCTCTCAGATGGCTTTACAGTAGGATCAGATGGTCCCTTTCCTTGGATGTGACCCCCTGAGGTTTCCACTGTTCCAGTAATGCCTGAGTGAATGCGAAGTGTTTGCACGTTCCTTAGTTATCAGAAGGTGTGATTTTATGTTGTTTTTATTCTCTTATTTTAACTATAGCACATCAAAGTGTTGCCTGCATTTATCTTTGATAGTATCATGTGAGCCTTTTTTTTTTTAAAGATTTGATTTTAAATTATGTGTATATGAGGTAAGGGTGTGTGTATGGGAGTGCAGGTTCCACACGGAGGCATCAGGTTCCCCTAGAGTTGAAAGTGATTGTGAGCCTCCACGTGGGTGCTAGGAACCAAAGCAGATCCTCTGAAAGACCGGTGCCTACCCAACCTCTGAGCCATCTCTAGCCCCAATATTATTATTTAGTTTTCAGACTTTTTGTTTCTTTCAAATGCTTTACAATAGGTTGTTTGTTTTTACATAGCCACCATTGCTATTTTAAATAGAGCTATGAAAAATGTTCACATCATCACAGTGATTATCTATATAATTCACCTGTGGGGTAAGGGGACATCCATTTCCTCATCCCAGTCATTTGCCCTTTGGGTTGTTGCCCACATTTTCAGGGTCCATGGAGGAGACCTACCTGTATCTGTGATTGGGCCCTGAGGAAGTGACTAGCACGTGATGCTGGTCCACCCTGCGAACCGTTCCCCACCACCTTGATCAGCAATGACGCCTATGGGGATGCTGTCTGGTTTAGGCCCCCAGAAAGGCTGTGCTCTCTGCCAGGAGGCCAAAAGGAGCAGGGAATGGTTTCATTGGCAGTGCTAGTGTGCTGCCCTGGGCTTGGCCCACAGGAGTAATTTTAACAACTTTGGCTCACAGAACTGAGCCTGCAGAGCAAAAGAAAAGCAAGCAAGCAGGCAAAAATAAGAGAAAAAGGAAAAAAAAAGAAAAAGAAAAGGAAAACCAAAAATAAAAAAAAACTGTTGAAAAATACACATGGAGATTAAAATAATGTTTGACACTTACATCACACTTTTAAAATTCTTCAAACGCTTTAGAAACACTAGCTAATTAATTAAGCTGCCTAAATCTGCTTGCAGTTGGTTGAGATCTCCAGAGGAGCTAAAAAAAAGAAGGGGGGTTAAGGGGAGGAGCCAGCCCTCCCCAGCCCCAGATTTTATTGTCACCTGCCTGGCATGTGATTACAGGCCTCTGGCTGCACCACAAGAATAGCCCTGCTCCAACTTGTCAGCGCCCAATTCCCAAGCTCCCGTGAGCGAGCGCAGCTCCTTCATCAACTGCTGACTCACAGTTGTGCGCCGTTGAGGATGGAGATAATAATAACTGAGCACCAGCTCCTGGGTAGCCACGGATGTGAGCACCACTGAACGGATGAAGGAAGAGGCTCAGGGTGTTGCTAGGGTCACGGTGCAAATAAAACCTGTTCTTTCTCACTTCATCAATGTGTTCTTTCAGCATAGATGTGGTTTGGGGAAAGGGTCCTCCTAGCTAGGTTGGAAATCACAGAGATCTGCATACTTCTATTGGGGACACAGTATATACTGGGCAGAAGGCAAGAAGCAGTTCTTAGTGGATCTACCACCCTAACAGTGGGGAAAATAGCAGTTGACGGCAAATCGGATATATAAAGGATACAGCAATGTGATGCTAAGTTTTAGAACTAGAGTTACCAGCAAGTATCTAGCAGGTGCTTATGCATAGCTTTGGAGCAATCTTCATGACAAAGCAGAGGGTACACACCAGTTCCCTGCTTATGTCTGATTGAATGGGAATCCACTTATGAATGCTGAGCTGGCAAAGGGGCCCCTTTCTCTCCCAGGCCTGCGCACATGGTGGTTCCAGTCCAACCGGTCTCACATGGTTAACTGTACACCCACTGGAATATTCATGGCTCCCTGCTATTGGCAGTAGCTGGTGATGTCACTGATGCTCTTGGGAGACTTCCTGTCTCATCAAGCCTGTTGCCTCCTTGTGTCTGTCACTTGCCAGGCCACCAGCCCTATCCTTTCTAGGTTGACTGATGCTGGCTGAGCCCCTGTTTCCACAGATCTCATTTCTTTCCCTGTAGAGTGAGAGTCAGGTTGTAACCAGGCTGGTACTTGCAGGCTCAGCTCACATCTGCCATGAAAATTGGATCTCAAGGCAAGCCCTGGCTGGGGAAGAAGGAGAGGCAGGACAGTGAGCAACTGATGACAGGCCCATCCCAGGGCTCTGAGTGCCTGCAGTGACAGCAGAGCTGATCCATGGACCTCCCTGCCTTAGGCTCTCTCCCCTTGACAGTGCAGCAAGACCAGGCTGTTGATCTATAGGCAAACACACAGTGTCTCTTTTACTCTGCCAACACAAGAGGGGCTACCCAAGGATCCTTCTACAGCCCTGTCTAATAGACAGAGTCACATTAGAAGCCGGTGGGGATCCCAGCTGCGGACCAAGATCACCTGACTCACTGTTGCAGTCTGCCACTCTTGCTATCTTCGTCCTCCCTCTCCTGTCCTCCCGTCTGGGCCACTGTGTCTCTAATGTCTATGTGTCTGACTGCTCATGTTCTACATCCATAAGTTCAGCAAACCATTGTTCAGGAAGGTAGTTAGGCCACTGTGCTTGGGTGGCAAGGACTTTAATCCATTGGATCATCCCTAGATGCTGCTTTTTAAAAATTACTTATTTTACTTTAATTATGTATATCTATTGGTATATGCATATGTGGGGGTGCTTGTGAAGGCTAGAAGCCCCTGGATCCCCTGCACTTGGACTTACAGACCACATGATATAAGTGCTGGGTATCGATCCTGGGTCCTCTGGAAGATCAGCCAGTGCTCTTAACCGCTGGCCATTTCTCCAGCCCAGATGCTGCTTTTTAACTCACCAACTTCAGTTTGTTTGTTTGTTTGTATTAGAAGTACATCAAGATGGGCTCATGCTACACATTTCACAGAAACTAAGGCCAAGGACCATCAAAAGCCCTGTCCATGCTAAAGCCACAACTCTGCAGCATTTGGCAAAGGGTGAGCACCTGGGCCTACTGATGACTCCATGTGATGCAGGCTTATGCTACCAAGCCACAGCCTTATGCTAAGACCCGGGTTCTCACCTCTCCTACCACAGACTGCTGAGACCCGCTGCTCTGCTCGGGTCTACACAATCTCCCTCTTTGAAAAGTACCACACATCCTGGGGTCTCCTCCATCTGCATCTCTGCTGGGTTTGTTCCCTCTGTGGGGAATTCAAGCTCCCATTATAACTGACAAATTCAGGCCTGGCGTGGTGGCACACGCCTTTAATCCCAGCACTCGGGAGACAGAGGCAGGTGGATTTCTGAGTTCGAAGCCAGCCTGGTCTACAGAGTGAGTTCCAGGACAGCCAGGGCTACACAGAGAAACCCTGTCTCGAAAAACCAAAATAAATAAATAAATAAATAACTGACAAATTCAGCTCAGACATGACACTTCTCCAAAGGGCTTAGGCACTCTACTATGCTAAGCTATGTGGCTTAGCACTCTGTGCTTTAGTTTTCTTATTAGTCTTGAGGCTCATGTGGGGAATAACACATGCTGAACATTGTGCTGAACTCAATAGCATTGTGTGTGCTCAATCAGTGAAAAATCATTGATAAACCTGAGCCTGCAGGATCCCTTAAGGTTAGTCATGGCTGCCATCTTTCTTTCCAGGAGTCACGGGGAAAGAACTGAAGGTGATTCAGCCTGAGAAATCAGTGTCTGTTGCTGCTGGGGATTCGACCGTTCTGAACTGCACTGTGACCTCCTTGTTGCCAGTGGGACCCATTAGGTGGTACAAAGGAGTTGGGCAAAGCCAGCTGTTGATCTACAGTTTCACAGGAGAACACTTTTCTCGAGTTACAAATGTTTCAGATACTACTAAGAGAAGTAACTTGGACTTTTCCATCCGTATCAGTAATGTCACCCCAGCAGATGCCGGTACCTACTACTGTGTGAAGTTCCAGAGAGAATCAGCGTCTGACACAAAAATACAATCTGGAGGGGGAACAGAGGTCTATGTACTCGGTAAGTAAGCCTGTGCCTTCTTCATACCCTGATATGTAGCATCAGGTCAGAGAATAACATCTTGGATCTGGTGAGTGTGGCTCACAGCAGGTACAATGGGAGGTCAGGTTCATGATCTAAGCTCAACCTTCAACAGATCAGAGAAGCTGAGGCCAGGTGTTAGCTCAAGGTTCCAGTGCTAGCAGGTAAGAGGGCATCTGCACCCTCATCTGCCCACCCCACAGCCCTCTCTTCCTTGCCCATGGTTCAAGTACCAGCGAATACCAGAATGCAGATCCCGGCAGGCTCCTTGCTGCCCAGGCATTAAGCATCCTCACAGGTGAGCCCAGGACACAGGAGATGCTGAGAAAGTTCTGAGCCTCTAGGAAACCCAGACTCTCCACCATCACTTTCACAGAGACTCAGGATGCCCCCTCCATTCAGAACCCGGGGCCTGTCAGTGACTGGGAAAGCTCTCCCAAATGCTAGGCAGGACACAAAGCACCCCTCCATTATGTGAATGCCTCCATTTTACTCTAGCCTCTAGAAATTCCACAATTTATTATAGTCTTCTGTTGGTAGAGAATTCAGTTCTTCCAAACTGTGGACTTTTACAATAGTGCCGCACTGGATGCTCATCCCACTTGTCTAGGACAGAGACACCCACTGTGCAAGGCTTACATCACATAGCTGTGTTCGTTTTAATTTGTATAGATGGTAGTAGTTTTCCCTCCAGGCAGCAATCGAGTCTCCTTGTCACCTCTGCACAGAAGCAGGGCAGGTAGCTTATCCTGATATGACAGACACCGAAGCTCCCAGGTAATGTGTCACTTGCCCAGGCAATTACAACTAGCAAGGGGCTTCCTGCCACATCTTCATCACGTGTGGCTTCATGCTGCATCTTCTTCATAGCATTTTCTCCTTAAGCCAGAGCATACTCATACTCTACCTGTACAGGGTGTATTAGGACACTGAATAGCCCTTTAGGGAGCCATGAGGAATTGCCCAAGACCTTTCTATTTGGAGCAAGATTGGCTTCTGTCAAGTCTTCAGTTTCTCTTTGTGTAAATAACAGTAATGGCTCCATTTTGGGTTCTATGAGCATCAAGATATTAACAAAGCCCTAGATGGGGGCGGGGGGGGGGGGGGCGTCAAGGTCATTACTGAGGATGAGAAGTACAGTGGCCAGGAGGACAGGGGGCAGGGTTTTTACAGTTTGGAACCACAACGTAGATAAGCCATTCCTTTGCCTGTGTCCTAGGACAACCCCTCCTTGTAGCAGCCTCGGTGGGCTCCTATGTCCATTCCACTCTCGTGGAGTATGTGGTCAGGACTGAAGCAGTGACATCTTATCAAACACTTAGCCAGCACCTGGCTTGTAGGAAGCATCCCACCAGTGGGAGCTGTCCTGAACTGTGGCCATGTGACCTTGGGTGGGTCACTTTCCCTTACCAGCCTCAAGTGTTGGTGGGGTTGGGGTGGGGTAAGTTGGTTTCTTTCCATCTGTCTGCTCATGTAACCCATCTAAGAGACCAAAAAGCACCACACACCTCGTGTCTGCCATTGAAATTCTGCTGTAATTGTCCTGACATGGATCTGAGGTTTCTGAGTGAGCTGCGTGCATGCGTGTGACATCAGCAAGTGTTCTTACCTGCCGATCTATCTCTACAGCTTGTGTCTGATGTTTCTAACCACAACCAGGCTGAGATACGTGTCCTGAAACCACAGAAGAAAAGCTGTGACTTTTATTTCCCCCCTAGTGAAGGTAGTGCCCATGAAGCTGGTACTCAAAAACCTTTTATGCGTTGGAAGAGCATGTGTTCTCTGGGTCCCAAGGTCAAGCAACAACATCTCCAGGAGCTGACCTCAGGATACTGGAGATGCATCCCACACAGCTCTGACAGCTCTGCTACGAGCAGGGCCAGGGTGTTCCTGACCTCTACACATCTGTGTTTGAACAGAGACAAATTCTCTATCTCTAGTAGAGTCCCTCCCTGCCTTGATGACCCCAGATATCACAGATCTTTCCTCGGTGCTCCAGGCTTCCTTAATAGCTTATCTGGATGAAGCACCTGTGACCCCATTGGAGTTTTGAAGCAGCTAGCCTAACTCGGGTCCTGAGGGGGATTTCTACCAAAGAGGAGAAAGCCATAATGTGGTGGCCTTATTGTGCCTTCTGGCTGCCAAAGTAGAAATGTGTAGTCTCAGAGCTAACTATAGTAGCCACTGCTGTTATTTATTAGGCACCTACTGTATTCCAGGAGTCATCTTTAAGTCATCTTCCCAAGGTGATTTTTTTTATCAACTTTGTATAAAGGAAACACAGATAGATTCTTGAAAGATTTTTTTTTTTAATTTTATGTATGTGAGTACAGTGTAGCTGTCTTCAGACACACCAGAAGAGGGCATGGAATCCCATTACCATGGTTGTGAGTCAACAGGTGGTTGCTGGGAATTGAACACAGGACCTCTGGAAGAGCGGTTAATGTTCTTAACCACCGAGCCATCTCTCCAGGCCCCGGAAGATAAATATTTTTAAGTACTAAATTAGTCATCTCAGTGGAAGAGTTGAAACCCACCCACTATGCTTTTGGCTAGTCCCACTCTCCTCTGAGCCTTGTCCTACAGAAGGAATTCACCCTATCTACCCCCTCATGGGCTGGCGAGCACAGAAGGAGCAGCCAGTGTCAGGCTCTAAGAACTCAATAGATGGTGACTTCAGCTTTTTCCTGGTATCTGTAGGATACGCAAATCCAAATGCTTAAGGCCCTCATCCAGGATGGGGGAGATTTGTGTGTAACCTACACACATCCTGCCATCTATTTTAAATCATCTCTGGGTTTCTTATAATACTTAATACGATGCAAATGCTATGTAAATAGTTGTTCTATGTGTTGTTTAGGGAATAGTGACAAGGAAAAGTCTGTTACTATTCAGTACAGATGCAGTTTTTTCAACAATATTTTACATTTCTAGTTGGGTTAGATTTAAGCACAGGGAGTCCCCAGGGCCTGACGGATGGCTCTTCACTGCTGCTGGTGATCTGATGACTTGACTTCTTCAAGTGACACCTCCTTTCTGTGCCCTCGACATATTAGGCGGATATTAGGGAGCCAGTATGTGTTGGCAGATGGAAACGTGTTGTGTTTGCTATCTGGAGGTGATGCTGGTTGCTCATGAGCAGTTTGGATTAATCCCCAAGGGACACTGCCTCCCTCCTAGTCACCCATGTGTCCATTCAGGACCAGAAGAAGCGTGTCTGCTTGCTTGGTGGGGCTGCTCGCTATCTGTCTCTTTACTAATTAGAAATCAAGAACCACCTTTGACTTTCTTAACATAGAAGTGATCTTTGTTTCCAACTCTATAAACAAAAGCTCTACAGATTGAAAGCAAAAACTCCCTTTAGCCTCTCTCTTTCAAATATGGGACTTGGCCTGGGAAAAGCCTATTAGGTTGTAGAGAGAGAAGAAGAAGAGGAAAGCCCACGTAGTGAATTCCCAAGTTCTTACAGGGAGAATGTAAGAATAAAGTGTAGGGCTGGAGAGAGGCTCACTGATTGAGGAGCTTGTACTGCGCTTACCAAGGATCTTAGTTCAATTCCTAGCATCCACGTGGCTGGGTGACTCACAACCGCCTGCGACTCCAGCTCCAGGGGATCCAGTGCCCTCTCTGCTCTCTTAAGGAACTCACTCATATACACAGACACATTTAAAAAATAATTTTTAATAAATATCCGGGTCAAGGTCAGATCTGTGTGTCATGTTTGAGGAGCATCTCTGTGTGTCTGTCAGTCACCCAAAGCAGGAAGCCTCCAGGGCCTCATCTCTTCCTCACCACATCCAGAAAGCAGAAACCTTGTCTCCCATTTCATATGCATGGCTCTGGGCAGTGTAAACATCTCAGAGCAGCCATTGGGATCCGATTGACTCTCCTACAGTGTTATTTGTTTCCTGTGTTTACTTCTGCAAACACTTTCTCTAGGTTGGCAGAGTATCCAGGAACGCAGTTAAAAGTAGTTAAAGAATGAGATAGGTCAGCAATCTTGGAAATCCCTGAAGCAGAGAAGATTTAGACCTTGGGCCTGGAGTTCCTGGTCTTGCCTTACTGCCTGACCGACCCCTCCATTTCATGAAACTTCTGCATCCTCCCCAGATAGAAGGCTAAGGACATGGTCATTCCAGCTTCATCAGGAGGGAGATGAATGAATAGTGTCACCAGACTAGAGACGCCATATGGTTTAGTAGTAGAATATGCACTGAGTATGCATAAAGCCCTGGGGCCAATCCCCCATGTTCCAGTATGATGACGGTATCTAGGCAGACGACTTACACCACCAGTTCATTTGCTTGGCCATCACAATCATATTTCTTGTCTATAAATGCTCCTTTAGCCAAACCTTCTCCACCGGAGGTATCTGGCCCAGCAGACAGGGGCATACCTGACCAGAAAGTGAACTTCACCTGCAAGTCTCATGGCTTCTCTCCCCGGAATATCACCCTGAAGTGGTTCAAAGATGAGCAAGAACTTAGCCACTTGGAGACCACCATGAACCTTAGTGGAAATAATGTCTCCTACAACATCTCCAGCACAGTCAGGATGGTACTAAACTCCATGGACGTTCATTCTAAGGTCATCTGCGAGGTAGCCCACATCACTTTGGATAGAAGCCCTCTTCGTGGGATTGCTAACCTGTCTGACTTCATCCGAGGTAGATGTCCTTGACTTCTAGCCCAAGTACACAGCAGCCATTACCCTATGACTAGCACCATGCTGGTAGTTGCATTTCAATGGCAACTATAATTCCTGGGCACCCAGTGTGAGCCACGCCCCCTTTGCCTGGTAGTTTTCATTTATTTTGTTGTAGGTACTGCATGCATTGACATCATTCATTATCACCATACCAGTAGCTACCAGTTCCCAGACAAGGCACCGTTTGTGTTCTGGGTGCTGTGCTTAGTGATTCCATTTGTATGAGACCCACACTGTCTGAGTACGCAATGCATGCCTAGCAGTCTTGTTTGTTTGCTGTGATGGTGGGAGAGGCTCAGCTCTGCAGCCCCTCCCTGGGATCACAGTGCAGCTTAAGGTTAGAGCTTTTGCCTGTACTGTTTCAGTTTCACCCACCGTGAAGGTCACCCAACAGCCCCTGACGTCAGTGAACCAGGTGAACCTCACCTGCCGGGCGGAGAGGTTCTACCCCGAGGATCTCCAGCTGATCTGGCTGGAGAATGGAAACGTATCACGGAATGACACGCCCAAGAATCTCACAAAGAACATGGATGGGACCTATAATTACACAAGCTTGTTCCTGGTGAACTCATCTGCTCATAGAGAGGACGTGGTGTTCACGTGCCAGGTGAAGCACGACCAACAGCCAGCGATCACCCAAAACCATACCGTGCTGGGATTTGCCCACTCGAGTGATCAAGGGAACATGCAAACCATCCCTGGTGAGGTCTCCACTCCCGCTGACTGGGCTTCTTTTTTTCTTTTTCCTTTTTTTTTTTTTTTTTTGAATCTTTATCATGATTAAAGTTATTATATAATGCTTATTATAGAGAAGTCTAGAAGTTTATAAGCATAAACATAGTTTTAAAATGAGAACTGCTTCTCCAGCATTTGTGCTCCTAGATTCAGCACTGGTAAGAGTTTGGCTCCTGTCTGGATGGGTCTGATGACACAGTGTATCAGAGAGGAGGAAAGGGAGAGGGAGTCTGTCTTTGCTTGCCTCCAGCCTCCTGCTTTCTCCACCTAACAATTGTTCTGTCCCCATGGCCCCTCCCCTACCTCTCACTCTTTCTGGCCTCTGCTCCTTGCTGTGCCATCGCTTGTCCCTCCTTTAACGTCTCATAGAGGCTGGCGATCTGGTTCAGGGACAGCCAGTACAGCAAAGAGTATCCTTGTTCATACCTTCTCCTAGTGGCCATCTCCCTGGGACAGTCATCCCGTGACTATTTCTAGGCCAAGGTGTGTGTGTCTAGACAGCTGCCATGCTCCACATCCTGTGACAGTTGACATGTCAGCAGTGCCACCTCAGCCCCTCCAGTGTGACGTCAATCAAGAGCTCTTCTTTTGAAAGTGGCCACGTGGCAACAGCTCTTTAGCACTGTCTCACTCAATGTTTGCCGGCTCTACAGCTGATGCTGTGTACATAGCAGAGCCTCTGAAGGGGAGAGGACAGGGGCCGCTTTTCCACTCATCCTTCAAAGGTGCTTCAGGAGTTCCACGAGCCTGTGTTGTGTTCATTTGATTTTACCCATGACTGATTCCTTAAGGATGCATAGACCGTGCAGGTAGGAAGTGTCCATGATGGCTCTATCACTGACTTGCTGTGTGATCCTGGACAAGCCAGTGCCTCTCTTTGAGCCTCTGCTTGTTTGTGGACATGTTAAAAGGGATAGGTTTGTCTCTCCTTGGTTGGTAAGGACCATGACTGTCTTACCCAACATCACCTTTAGAGCACACAAAACACAGTAGGGAATCAATAAAGAAATACTTTGCTGGAGGATGAAAGGCTGGGCAGGTGGCTCCTCAGGTCATCCTCATGCCGTTGAATGATGTACTAGAGGAAACCAGCAGGAGACCATGGTCCTCTGCTGTGGATGAGGACGAGTTGGAGCCCTTGCTTGAGTTCACATTTCATTGTCACAGAGCCCTGCTCTTGACTTTACTGTGCTTTGGTCTAGAACAGTGGTTCTCAACCTTCCTAATGCTGTGACCCTTTAATAGGTTGTGGTGACCCCCAACCATAAAATTGCTACTTCATAACTATAATTTTGCTAGTTATGAATTGCAATGTAAATATCGGTGTTTTCCCATGTTCTTAGGTGACCCCTGTGAAAGGGTCATTCAATCCCTAAAGGAGTCACGACCCACAGGTTGAGAACCGCTAGTTTAGGACTTTGCTTGTCCTTCTGCCACAAACATACACACTGTGGGTTAGGTCCTGGACACACGGGTGAAGCCCTGGGTGCTGTGCAGATCTCGTGCAGCAGGCCCTCCACTGTCACCATCTTCCCAAGTTCCTCCCCTGACAGTTGGTTTCCAGTCTGTCTGTCCTGCTGCAAGGGCCAATGAGAAGGGATGGGGTTCCATTCCTCAGGGTCGGTAGTATGGTTTCTGCCTATGTCCTGTGCCTACTTTGTCTGTGGCTGCCAGCAGTGTGCATTTTGCACTGCTCACGGGTGGCCTGAATGGGTAGTTAGGCAAGCTTAGCTATGTAAGAAGACCCAGCCAGGTGTCCACAGCTACAGAAGACTCGGGAGAAAGGGGCAGCAGGCTTTCATTGTTTCAGTCACAGAGTGGCATACATGAAGCCCTTCTTCCTTGTGGTCCTCAGGTGATAATGCTACCCACAACTGGAGCGTCTTCATCGGTGTGGGTGTGGCGTGTGCTTTGCTCGTAGTCCTGCTGATTGCTGCCCTCTACCTCCTCCGGATCAAACAGAAGAAAGGTGAGCAGGATCTCTTCTTTCTCTCCGGGCTGTCCTGACAGGATGGCCCCTGGGTTCTTAAGTATACCTGGCTTCCAGTGACAAGAAGCCCATAAGGTCGTCTGGGGGGATTGATGGAACAGCTTCATCACGATGGGTCTAAGAGGTTCATTCCTCAGCCATCTTCCCTCCTGGCTGTAAAACGACCATCACCACCCCAGGTCTTATGTCCTCGTGGAACTGCTACTGAGGGAGAAGGAAACCAGGAGCTGTTAGGGTGGCAGTGGGGAGGCTCTTACTGCCAGCCTCCGAGAGGAGATGCCTGAGCTGCTTGCAGCCTTCTGTGTCCCTTATCTGTGTCCAGGCTCCAGGTTAACAAGTTCTCCAGTCAGAACTCCCAACTACCGCCAAGGGAGTCCAAGTGGGAGAGCCGGCAGAGTTTCCATGTAGATTAGGAAAGTGCCTGACACACAAATGTTTAACAAGGGCAGCTCCTCCAGCCAGAGTCATACATAAGCCAGGAAAGCCCCTCACAGCAGCAAGGTACATGGCTCCATCGGGGAAGGAAGGTGTGAGTTCTAGGCCAGGCCATGTTTCTCTTGTGTGCACATGCATATGTTTGTGGTAACGGCTCTGCAAAGCTTCTGACCTTGGAGTCAGGCAAATAAGGCTCCAGACTGTTCCGTCCTCACCACCGCAGCCTCTACCAGCTTCCCTCTCCCCATCTGAGATTGGTTAGTATTGCATTTGGCCACAGCAACATTAGAGGAGACTGGCAGGGGGCAAGCGGTTCATCTGACTTGCTGGAGGTCACATAGCTAATCAGGGGCAGTGGTTTGAGGAGTACTTACGAGGCCCAAGTGAACTGCTGTGAACTGGTAGGTCCGCCACATCCTGGGACCTCCCAGGACACATCTCCACTCTGCTGGAGGAGACTGCTTTATGCTGGTTTCCCATGTTTGTTGTTGTTGCTGTATTATCCAAAGCAATAGATGTAACGTTTTATATCTCAACTCAGTACACCATATATATATATATATATATATATATATATATATATATATATATATATATATATATATACATATATATATATTTGAAACTCTGATGTTTTCTTTTGATTATATTGTGTTCTCTTTGGTGTTAAGAATGCCAGTGCGACTCTCACAAACCACAGCGTGAAAACAAGCACCATCCCAAGCTGCCATCCTGTAGCTGAGTGCCTGGCTTAGGAGGGACCATGGGGACCACCGGTCTCCCATCCCTTTAGCACCCCTCTGTCTCTGTACCGCACTGTCTGTCTCATCTGGACCAACTGGAAAGACTCACCTTTGAAACATCAGCCAAGCCAAGTTCTGCCTGATGACCTGAGTCCTAAGTTTGTTTTTGTTTGTTTGTTTTGCCTGACTGTTCCCAGAGTCCCTTCAGAGGGGGACACAGGAGGGGCTCCTGTTCCTGTCAGGAAAGCATGTCCCTGGGCCAGCACAGTGCAGAGCACTTCAGCAGACACTGGTGACACTCCAGCTGTCTTTTCAGAGGCCCAGCAGTGGGAGCTTATTGTTGTGTGGCACCCCATCAGTACCTAAGGGATCAGAGGAGGGATAGTGGCCTAGAGGTCTGTGGTCACAGGAGACCACCCGGCTCCTGAGTGGTGAGTGTGTGCAGAGCCCGGCTCCCAAACACAGGCTCAAGCAACAGGGACAGCCAAAATGTCCTCAGCCCAGGCCCACAGTACTCCTGGTACTTTTCATGTGATAATGCAATCAGTTCTCCCCAGCAGCCTTGGTGGTCTCACTGGCCCATTTGACAGATGAGGTGACTGAGACACGGCAGCATTACCCAAACGTATTCAGAACCTCATGGCTGGGAGGCCAGAGTTCAAAGCCAGAGAGCATGTTAGGATCTCCTCCACACAGCACATCACGTCTCCCTCCTCTACCCTGAAAAGTCACCCCTTCTCCTGTCAGCTAATGTGAGTCTGGGATGAGATCCATTGTCTGGTTTAAAGTGAGGACCATTCTGTTGTGCCCCGCTGGCTGCGGCCTCCCTCTAGCCTGGCTCACCTGCGGATCCAGTTCCTGGGAAGCCCCAGCCTGCCCCTCCTCCCACCCAGCCGCCTGAGCTCATCATCCTTGGGTGGCCTGCTCAAAGTGCAGCCCTGAGCCTCTTTCAGTGCATCTGTTTTAATTAGAGCTTTATAACAAACTGGGAATCAAACTGTTACAGATAAATATAATCCCCCGGAGATAATCTCTGGGATGATGCCCTTCCTGCATCCCAGACCTAAAAGCACAGAAGCCAACAGTCGCTTTCTTGGAAAATGAGAATGGGTAAATAATGGATGCCGTGTGAGTTAAGGAGCTCAGAGATGGGAAGTGACCCACCCAGGGTCACACAACAGATTAGTCAGGGAACAGACCTAGGATTTTTCAACTCAAATTCCTGTTCGAATCTACTCTCCAACCATGTAGAACCTAACTGGGGACTGTCAAGATGATGTGCCTAAATGGAGAGGAGGCCTAGCGGAGAATGGAGGGCCCCTGGGCCCTCGGAGGCTGGAGGCTACGTGGGACAAAGGAGGAGCACATTAGCCCAGTTTAGCCCTCTGGCTTGGCCTTTCCTGGACTGATTCTCCCCATGCCCCTGAAGGCAAACCTTGGCTCCAGGAAAATTACACAGCAACTTGTTTCTGGTTAAGTAACATCCTTTTCTTTTTCTCTTTCAGCCAAGGGGTCAACGTCTTCCACACGGTAAGTGCATCCCTGAACCATTTCATACTTACCTATTTTATTATTTCTGATCTGTGTGTATGTGTGTGTGTGTGCATGTTTGTGTGTGAGTGCGGACATGTGCTTGCCACAGCGTGCATCCGAAGGCCAGTGAATACCTTGGTCAGCCATCTGCAGACCAGTGAATAGCTTGATCCTTGCCTGCACTTTGTTTGAGATCGAGTCTCTTGCTCCACTGTGTTTGCCAGGTTAGCTGGCTGATGAGCAGGGTACTCTACTGTCTCCGTCTCCCCTTAGGATCTCTGGGATTACAGACAGACATAAGCAGCCACGCCTGGCTTTATATGGACTGTAGAGATCTCAACTTGGTCTTCATGTATAACAGGCACTTTACCCACTGAGCCATCCTCCCAGATGCCTCTTTTTACTCAAACAACCCCAAAATACTATAAATCACTAACCCTCACTTATATCTCCCTACATTCCTCTTTCTTTTCTATCATGGCTATTTTTAAATATTGCCTTAAAGGAATAGGTTTCAGGGTACATTGGCATTAGTAGCCCAGGCCTTTGCCTAATTCCCAGTGACAGCGAGGGCAGCCTCCCTCCTCTCGCCATCTGTGCTCATGAAGTCCTGCACACTCTACTGGGCTCACCTCTCCAAGCCTAAGCCAGGTTCCCCTCCTTCCTTCTGCCAAGCATATTAGTAGGGTGTAGGCTGAGTGATCTGCAAGGGTGGTGATAAAGACCATTGGAGGTCACAGCCCGATCAGGGGCTCAGGCGGTGACCTCAACAGGACACCTTAGTGTGGTTGTTTATGTTCAAGGGGGTCTGTGGCAGAACTCCGCTCTAGGAGCTAGGGTGCAACACCGGCGGGCTGGGCCTTGGGGAGGGATGCAGAAAGTGAGTGTGGAAGCACAGCCATCCAGAGTAAGGTGGCTCTGACACAGCAGGGGTGGGTGGCCGTGTATGAGGAGCGTAGGCAGAGGAAACCATAGCCTCTGAAGAGACATGTGAGCAGGGACCTGAAGCTCGGGGCTCTCACACAGGCCTAACATGCTTGGACAAGAGAACAGGTAGAACCACGCCTGAGGTTGGGAGGCCCAACTGACTGGGCACAGGAAGGCAAGAAACGAGGAAGCTCATGCAGCCATGTGAGCTTCACCTGTTTTGGAGAAAGGCTTTTCTGGCTTGTAAGTTGGGTTCTGGTGCTCCCCAGAAGAATAGGGCAGCGCCCCAGAGTCTGTTGTGTGAAGGTGCCAGCGTGAAATATAAAACTGTAAATGGCTTCATGTCGGTTCAGGTGAGGCTGTGTCCTCATGAGCTGGGCAGATCTTTCTGTCCTTCCTCCATCATCCTCCCTCTCTCTGTCCCTCCCCCCTCCCTCCCTCCTTCCCTCCCCCCTTCCCTCCCTCCTCCTTCCCGTCCTTCTGGAGTTCAGAATTGAACTGCGGATCTGGAGCAGCAGAAGCCAGTGGTATAGAGCTTGTGACTGTAGAAGAACTCGCGTGGTTCCATGGAAAGATGTGATCTAGCTTTTATTTTATAAGTATCGCCTTCTCCATGTGTAGAAGCTGGACAACAGATGAGGTGGAGCCAGAAGGGCCAGTGAGGGATGACTGGACTGCTCTAAGCAGATGGTGAAGGCTTGAGCCAAGGGGAATGTGAGCTAAGAAGTGGTCAGACTCTAGCTGTACTTTAAAGATGACTTGCTGATGAACTGGTTGTAGCGTCAAGGACAACTCATGTTTGGGGACAGGGAGGAGTCTGTGTCCTGGTTGGAGGACCATCAGTAGTAGAAACTGTGGTTGCACGTAGCAGGAGTATCTCACCTACCTTCAGGGGCTCTGGGAAGCTTCACCTGCCCATGTCTTCCCAACAAGAGAGTGCACAGTCCCCTTGGGATGAACCTGGCTCCTGTTTTGGTCTCCCTGGCAGTCTCCTGAACGACCCTGTCCAACCTCACAGCCTCCACCCCTGAACACGCACATCACTGTACTGTCCCCGGCCCCCGCCCCCGCCCTGCCCTGCTCCCACTCCCCCAGGAATCCTGTTCTCTCACCCTCACTCTGCTTGCTACATTCCTTCACCTGGCCCAGTCTTTTCTAGGAGCAAAACTTGTCTCTCTCATCTGCTCAGAGACCTTCTGTTGCTTTCTGTGGGCCTTCAAGGTCAAGTCCAAAGGGCTTGGGCCCATCCCCTGTGAACACACTGTTAGTTCTGGCCAGCCCCGAGACCTCACACTGGCCTCTTCTCTCTCCTGCCACATATGGGCTCCAGCTTTCCTCCTAGCCCACTCACACTGCCTCTTCCACACACGTGCCATCCCAGGGCTGTAGAGGATCTGGGGACACAGTGGGTTTTGCGAACGGCTCCTCTGGAGTTGGCATCTTTCTTTCACCTGATCTTCCTCAGGAATGCCAGTACTCTCAGGCCTCCCGTGAGCCTCTGATGCTCTGTCAGACATCCTGGTATGCCTGAGGTGGCTCTGGGCCTGTCTGTGTTTTCTCGACCACATCTCTTGAGCACGGGGACTGTGTCCCTCCTGCTCACAGCAGCTAGTGCTTTGAGTGCCATCCCTGGGATGGGGTAGATTTTCTATAAAGGCGAATGAAAGAATGACTGAGTAGTTTCCATCCCTCACCTCTTGCAGCGCCTGCGAGCTCTGAGTCCCTGGAACTCCTTCCCTGTGGGAGGGGTCGCTGTCTGGTTTTTCTGTTGTTCTCACTTGCCTTACTTTGTTAGATAGTCAGTTCTGGCAGATAGTGACACCATGAGATGACAGCAGCAGTCACAGCTTCTGTTTAGTGAGCACTTACTGTGTCCCACGCCCATCTGTCCCTTTACTCATGTCATCCCACTGGTGAGCGTGAGTTTCTCTTGCTATCCTATCATCTTCATATCCTGGAAGGACAGGGCTTCCCAGACAGTAGCTGAAGCCTCGGGGCTGTTCACACACAAAGCCAACCTGAGCCTGCGATCCAGACTCCATGGCATCCTTTGGGAGCCCCTGCCCCAGGAGATTATCACAGCTCCCCTTCCTGTGGTTGAGGCAGCCAGGATCTGAGATATCAGTGTGGTGATGAGCTGGCCCAGGTCTGTGCAGGATTTCTGGTACTGACACCGACACCGGCATTTCCCCATTGATGCTCCGCTGCCTCCTGCCACCTGGTCCTTCCTCCAGAGAAGCAGGACATTTTCTGCCCTTTCTTTTTTTTTTTTTTTTTTTTTTTTTTTTTTTTTTTTGTAAGAAATATCTTTATTGAGTTAAAATTACGGCCTGATTAAGAAACTTTTAGATAAAAGGGATAGTTAATTTTAAGTAAACACTGCACTTTCTTCAATTATCACGGGCAATAAGAAGTCAAGGACAAAACTGGATTATTAAAAACAATGTGTAATTCTGGCCTATCTAAGCAATACTGGATACATTTCAACGCACATTGCAAAAGTTTGAATTGTTTTTTACTGCGGGAAAGTCTTTCAGTTACTAAGCATTTTGCTTAATTAAGTCGCTGTGCCTTCCTCTGCCAGGCGGGAGATTAATTAAAAAAATTACTTTTTTTGCTTGAATTAAGTCAACTGGGTAGTTTGTAATGATTCAATTTAAAAAATTAAAGTATCCAAATGTAGACACTTTAGTCATGTGTGTTAACTCGGGGATAGAGATATCAGAAGAGTTCTGGTTATCAGGAGAAAGTTTCAAGGAACTGTATTCTATTTTTTTTTTTTTGATTTTTAATATTTTTATTACATATTTTCCTCAATTACATTTCCAATGCTATCCCAAAAGTCCCCCATAGCGCCCCCCACTTCCCTACCCACCCATTCCCATTCTTTTGGCCCTGGCATTCCCCTATATTGGGGCATATAAAGTTTGCAAGTCCAATGGGCCTCTCTTTCCATTGATGGCCGACTAGGCCATCTTTCGATACATATGCAGCTAGAGACAAGAGCTCCAGGGTTCTGGTTAGTACATCATGTTGTTCCAACAATAGGGTTGCAGATCCCTTTAGCTCCTTGGGTACTTTCTCTAGCTTCTCCATTGGGAGCCCTGTGATACATCCAATAGCTGACTGTGAACATCCACTCCTGTGTTTGCTAGGCCCCGGCATCGTCTCACAAGAGACAGCTATATTTGGGTCCTTTCAGCAAAATCTTGCTAGTGTATGTAATGGTGTCAGCGTTTAGAAGCTGATTATGGGATGGATCCCTGGATACGGCAGTCTCTAAATGGTCCATCCTTTCATCACAGCTACGAACTTTGTCTCTGTAACTCCTTCCCTGGGTGTTTTGTTCCCAATTTTAAGAGGGTGCACAGTGTCCACACTTTGGTCTTCATTTTTCTTGAGTTTCATGCGTTTATCAAATTGTATCTTATATCTTGGGTATCCTAAGTTTTGGGCTAATATCCACTTATCAGTGAATACATATTGTGTGAGTTCTTTTGTGATTGTGTTACTTCACTCAAGATGATGCCCTCCAGGTCCATCCATTTGGCTAGGAATTTCATAAATTCATTCTTTTTAATAGCTGAGTAGTACTCCATTGTGTAAATGTACCATAATTTCTGTATCCATTCCTCTGTTGAGGGACATCTGGGTTCTTTCCAGCTTCTGGCTATTATAAATAGGGCTGCTATGAACATAGTGGAGCATGTGTCCTTTTTACCGGTTGGGACATCTTCTGGATATATGCCCAGGAGAGGTATTGCTGGATCCTCCGGTAGTACTATGTCCAATTTTCTGAGGAACCGCCAGACTGATTTCCAGAGTGGTTGTACAAGCTTGCAATCCCACCAACAATGGAGGAGTGTTCCTCTTTCTCCACATCCTCGCCAGCATCTGCTGTCACCTGAATTTTTGATCTTAGCCATTCTGACTGGTGTGAGGTGGAATCTCAGGGTTGTTTTGATTTGCATTTCCCTGATGATTAAGGATGTCGAACATTTTTTCAGGTGTTTCTCTGCCATTCGGTATTCCTCAGGTGAGAATTCTTTGTTCAGTTCTGAGCCCCATTTTTTAATGGGGTTATTTGACTTTCTGGAGTCCACCTTCTTGAGTTCTTTATATATATTGGATATTAGTCCCTTATCTGATTTAGGATAGGTGAAGATCCTTTCCCAATCTGTTGGTGGTTTTTTTGTCTTATTGATGGTGTCTTTAGCCTTGCAGAAGCTTTGTAGTTTCATGAGGTCCCACTTGTCAATTCTCGATCTTACAGCACAAGCCATTACTGTTCTATTCAGGAATTTTTCCCCTGTGCCCATATCTTCAAGGCTTTTCCCCACTTTCTCCTCTATAAGTTTCAGTGTCTCTGGTTTTATGTGAAGTTCCTTGATCCACTTAGACTTGACCTTAGTACAAGGAGATAGGAATGGATCGATTCGCATTCTTCTACATGTTAACAACCAGTTGTGCCAGCACCATTTGTTGAAAATGCTGTCTTTCTTCCACTGGATGTTTTTAGCTCCCTTGTCGAAGATCAAGTGACCATAGGTGTGTGGGTTCATTTCTGGGTCTTCAATTCTATTCCATTGGTCTATTTGTCTGTCACTATACCAGTACCATGCAGTTTTTATCACAATTGCTCTGTAGTAGAGCTTTAGGTCCGGCATGGTGATTCCACCAGAGGTTCTTTTATCCTTGAGAAGAGTTTTTGCTATCCTAGGTTTTTTGTTGTTCCAGATGAATTTGCAGATTGCACTTTCTAATTCGTTGAAGAATTGAGTTGGAATTTTGATGGGGATTGCATTGAATCTGTAGATTGCTTTTGGCAAGATAGCCATTTTTACAATGTTGATCCTGCCAATCCATGAGCATGGGAGATCTTTCCATCTTCTGAGATCTTCTAGAATTTCTTTCTTCAGAGACTTGAAGTTTTTATTATACAGATCTTTCACTTCCTTAGTTAGAGTCACGCCAAGATATTTTATATTATTTGTGACTATTGAGAAGGGTGTTGTTTCCCTAATTTCTTTCTCAGCCTGTTTATTCTTTGTGTAGAGAAAGGCCATTGATTTGTTTGAGTTAATTTTATATCCAGCTACTTCACCGAAGCTGTTTATCAGGCTTAGGAGTTCTCTGGTGGAATTTTTAGGGTCACTTATATATACTATCATATCATCTGCAAAGAGTGATATTTTGACTTCATCTTTTCCAATTTGTATCCCTTTGATCTCCTTTTGTTGTCGAATTGCTCTGGCTAGGACTTCAAGTACAATGTTGAATAGGTATGGAGAAAGTGGACAGCCTTGTCTAGTCCCTGATTTTAGAGGGATTGCTTCAAGCTTCTCACCATTTACTTTGATGTTGGCTACTGGTTTGCTATAGATTGCTTTTATCATGTTTAGGTATGGGCCTTGAATTCCTGATCTTTCCAAGACTTTTATCATGAATGGGTGTTGGATCTTGTCAAATGCTTTTTCCGCATCTAACGAGATGACCATGTGGTTTTTGTCTTTGAGTTTGTTTATATACTGGATTACGTTGATGGATTTCCGTATATTGAACCATCCCTGCATCCCTGGGATGAAACCTACTTGGTCAGGATGGATGATTGTTTTGATGTGTTCTTGGATTCGGTTAGCAAGAACTTTATTGAGGATTTTTGCATCAATATTCATAAGGGATATTGGTCTGAAGTTTTCTATCTTTGTTGGGTCTTTTTGTGGTTTAGGTATCAGAGTAATTGTGGCTTCATAGAATGAGTTGGGTAGAGTACCTTCTGTTTCTATTTTGTGGAATAGTTTGTGAAGAACTGGGATTAGATCTTCTTTGAAGGTCTGATAGAACTCTGCACTAAACCCATCTGGTCCTGGGCTTTTTTTAGTTGGGAGACTATTAATGACTGCTTCTATTTCTTTGGGGGATATAGGGCTGTTTAGATCATTAACCTGATCTTGATTCAACTTTGGTACCTGGTATCTGTCTAGGAACTTGTCCATTTCATCCAGGTTCTCCAGTTTTGTTGAGTATAGCCTTTGGTAGAAGGATCTGATGGTGTTTTGGATGTCTTCAGGATCTGTTGTTATGTCTCCTTTTTCATTTCTGATTTTGTTAATTAGGATGCTTTCCCTGTGCCCTCTAGTGAGTCTGGCTAAGGGTTTATCTATCTTGTTGATTTTCTCAAAGAACCAGCTCCTTGATTGGTTGATTCTTTGGATAGTTTTTCTTGTTTCCACTTGGTTGATTTCACCCCTGAGTTTGATTATTTCCTGCCGTCTACTCCTCTTGGGTGAATTTGCTTCCTTTTGTTCTAGTGCTTTTAGGTGTGTTGTCAAGCTGCTAATGTGTGCTCTCTCTAGTTTCCTTTTGGAGGCACTCAGAGCTATGAGTTTTCCTCTTAGAAATGCTTTCATTGCGTCCCATAAGTTTGGGTATGTTGTGTCTTCATTTTCATTGAACTCTAAAAAGTCCTTAATTTCTTTCTTTATTCCTTCCTTGACCAAGGTATCATTGAGAAGAGTGTTGTTCAGTTTCCACGTGAAGGTTGGCTTTCTATTATTTATTTTGTTATTGAAGATCAGCCTTAGTCCATGGTGATCTGATAGGATGCATGGGACAATTTCAATATTTTTGTATCTGCTGAGGCCTGCTTTGTGACCAATTATGTGGTCAATTTTGGAGAAGGTACCATGAGGTGCTGAGAAGAAGGTATATCCTTTTGTTTTAGGATAGAATGTTCTGTAGATATCTGCCAGATCCATTTGATTCATAATTTCTTTTAGTTTCACTGTGTCCCTGTTTAGTTTCTGTTTCCATGATCTGTCCATTGGTGAAAGTGGTGTGTTGAAGTCTCCCACTATTATTGTATGAGGTGCAATGTGTGCTTTGAGCTTTACTAAAGTTTCTTTAATGAATGTGGCTGCCTTTGTATTTGGAGCATAGATATTCAGGATTGATAGTTCCTCTTGGAGGATTTTACCTTTGATGAGTATGAAGTGTCCCTCCCTGTCTTTTTTAATGACTTTGGGTTGGAAGTCAATCTTATCAGATATTAGAATGGCTACTCCAGCTTGTTTCTTCATGCCATTTGCTTGGAAAATTGTTTTCCAGCCTTTCATTCTGAGGTAGTGTCTATCCTTTTCTCTGAGATGAGTTTCCTGTAAACAGCAAAATGTTGGGTCTTGTTTGTGTAGCCAGTTTGTTAGTCTATGTCTTTTTATCGGGGAGTTGAGTCCATTGATATTAAGAGATATTAAGGAAAAGTAATTGTTGTTTCCTGTTATTATTGTTGTTAAAGTTGGCATTTTGTTCTTGTGGCTGTCTTCTTTTAGGTTTGTTGAGGGATTACCTTCTTGTTGTTTCTAGGGCGTGGTTCCTGTCCTTGTATTGGTTTTTTTCTGTTATTATCCTTTGAAGGGCTGGATTCGTGGAGAGATAATGTGTGAATTTGGTTTTGTCGTGGAATACTTTGGTTTCTCCATCTATGTTAATTGAGAGTTTGGCTGGGTATAGTAGCCTGGGCTGGAATTTGTGTTCTTTTAGTGTCTGTATAACATCCGTCCAGGATCTTCTGGCTTTCATAGTCTCTGGTGAAAAATCTGGTGTAATTCTGATAGGCTTGCCTTTATATGTTACTTGGCCTTTTTCTCTTACTGCTTTTAGTATTCTATCTTTATTTAGAGCATTTGTTGTTCTGATTATAATGTGTCGGGAGGTATTTCTTTTCTGGTCCAGTCTATTTGGAGTTCTGTAGGCTTCTTGTATGTTCATGGGCATCTCTTTCTTTAGATTTGGGAAGTTTTCTTCTATAATTTTGTTGAAGATGTTTGCTGGTCCTTTGAGTTGAAAATCTTCATTCTCATCCACTCCTATTATCCGTAGGTTTGGTCTTCTCATTGCGTCCTGTATTTCTTGGATGTTTTGAGTTAGGATCTTTTTGCATTTTACATTTTCCTTGATTGTTGTGCCGATGTTCTCTATGGAATCTTCTGCACCTGAGATTCTCTCTTCCATCTCTTGTATTCTGTTGCTGATGCTCGTATCTATGGTTCCAGATTTCTTTCCTAGGGTTTCTATCTCCAGTGTTGCCTCATTTTGGGTTTTCTTTATTGTGTCTACTTCCCTTTTTAGGTCTAGTATGGTTTTGTTCATTTCCATCATCTGTTTGGATGTGTTTTCCTGTTTTTCTGTAAGGACTTCTACCTGTTTGATTATGTTATCCTGTTTTTCTTTAAGGATTTGTAACTCTTTAGCAGTGTTCTCCTGAAATTCTTTAAGGGATTTTTTGCTTCCTCTTTATTGTCGTCTGCCTGTTTAGTAGTGTTCTCCTGCATTTCTTTAAGTGTGTTATTAAAGTCCTTCTTGAAGTCCTCTATCATCATCAGGAGATATGCTTTTAAATCCGTGTCTAGCTTTTCCGGTGTGTTGGGGTGCCCTGGACTGGGCGAAGTGGGGGTGCTGGGTTCTGATGATGGTGAGTGGTCTTGGTTTCTGTTAGTAAGATTATTACGTTTACCTTTCGCCATCTGGTAATCTCTGGGGTTAGTTGTTATCGTTGTCACTGTTTAAAGATTGGAGCAGAAGCTGTGTTCCACTCACCAGCAGTCGCAAAATCCTGCGGCGGGGGTCGTGGGTAGCTGGCGGGTGTCAGGCAACCCTGCTCTCCCGCTACCCCGGCGCTGATCCGGCCGGATGAGGCCTGTGGCCCTACTCAGGCTGGTTTCCGCTTCCCTAATTAATACAGTCTCAGGTCCCGCGCAATTGGATTGGAGCAGAAGCTGTGCTCCACTCACCAGAAGTCTTAAGATCCTGTGGCGGGTGTTGTGGGTAGCTGGCGAGTGTCAGCCGACCCTGCGCCCCAGCTGCTCTGGCGCTCCTCTGACCGGAAGAGGGTTGTGGCCCTATGTAGGCAGGATTTCTCTCTCCCCAACCAGAGCAGTCTCAGGTCCCGCGTGATTGGACTAGAGCAGAAGCTGTGTTCCACTCACCAACAGTCCCAAAATCCTGCGGCGGTGGTCGTGGGTAGCTGGCGGGTGTCAGGCAACCCTGCGCTCCCGCTACCCCGGCGCTGATCCGGCCGGATGAGGCCTGTGGCCCTACTCAGGCCGGTTTCTGCTTCCCTAACTAATTCAGTCTCAGGTCCCGCGCAATTGGATTGGAGCAGAAGCTGTGCTCCACTCACCAGAAGTCTTAAGATCCTGTGGCGGGTGTTGTGGGTAGCTGGCGAGTGTCAGTCGACCCTGCGCCCCAGCTGCCCTGGAGTTTTTCTGACCGGAAGAGGGTTGTGGCCCTATGTAGGCCGGATTTCTCTCTCCCCAACCAGAGCAGTCTCAGGTCCCGCGTGATTGGACTGGAGCAGAAGCTGTGTTCCACTCACCAGCAGTCCCAAAATCCTGCGGCGGGGGTCGTGGGTAGCTGGCGGGTGTCAGGCAACCCTGCGCTCCCGCTACCCCGGCGCTGATCCGGCCGGATGAGGCCTGTGGCCCTACTCAGGCCGGTTTCTGCTTCCCTAACTAATGCAGTCTCAGGTCCCGCGCTATTGGATTGGAGCAGAAGCTGTGCTCCTCTCACCAGAAGTCTTAAGATCCTGTGGCGGGTGTTGTGGGTAGCTGGCGAGTGTCAGCCGACCCTGCGCCCCAGCTGCTCTGGCGCTCCTCTGACCGGAAGAGGGTTGTGGCCCTATGTAGGCCGGATTTCTCTCTCCCCAACCAGAGCAGTCTCAGGTCCCGCGTGATTGGACTGTAGCAGAAGCTGTGTTCCACTCACCAGCAGTCCCAAAATCCTGCGGCGGGGGTCGTGGGTAGCTGGCGGGTGTCAGGCAACCCTGCGCTCCCGCTACCCCGGCGCTGATCCGGCCGGATGAGGCCTGTGGCCCTACTCAGGCCGGTTTCTGCTTCCCTAACTAATGCAGTCTCAGGTCCCGCGCAATTGGATTGGAGCAGTTGCTGTGCTCCACTCACCAGAAGTCTTAAGATCCTGTGGCGGGTGTTGTGGGTAGCTGGCGAGTGTCAGTCGACCCTGCGCCCCAGCTGCCCTGGAGTTTTTCTCATTTTCTGCCCTTTCATGTCATTCCAGTGTTAGTCTACCCAGGGAGCTAAATCACTAGCTTCTTTCATGTCTCTAGACCAAAGTGATGGTGGGGAGCAAGCTTTAATGGTGGTTTCCTGGGCAGCGGTGGCTCTAGCCCAGCATGGGATCAAATACTTTTTGAAAGACATTGGTGCTGGTGTAGGACGAGGCCTAGCACCTCAGAGAGGGTGATGGGGATCCTATGCCTTTGAACTCAAAGGACCCTGAAGGCTGCTGGCTGGCCACGGGCCCAGCCTTCTGAGAGAACACTGTTATCCCCGCCCACACGAGAGTGTTGTCTGCTCTTTTATTGGGCACTGGGGTTCATGTGGACGGCTATTGTTTAACTGTGACACGTTTGCTGCACTTATTCTCAGAATACCAGGACTACCCCAGTTGTTTATTTGTTTTGGATTGAGCTCAGCTCGGAGCCAGACTTGAGTGGCACTAGGGAAACCCAGTGAGAAAACACTCGACCATTCATTCGGCAAGTATTTACGGAGGGAGTTATAAGCCAGAGGCTAGCCCAGGACAAGGTGCTAGGGTTCCGCCGTCCCTTGGGAGGCAGCTTGCCATGCAAGCTAGAAGCTTAATAATCGATGTGGAGCAAGAGCTAGGAAAAAAGACAAAAGGACCAGAGCCCAGGGGTGATCAGGGAGTGCTCCCTACGTAGGCAGCAGTGGATGATCAGGGAGTGCTCCCTACGTAGGCAGCAGTGGATGATCAGGGAGTGCTCCCTACGCAGGCAGCAGTGAATGAGAGCTTCCGTGTGGGGTTATTAGGCAGAGTACACTAGACAAGGAGTAGCTAATGCCAAGGGCTTGAGGGAGGAGCATTGGTAAGGCTGCAAGCGCAGGGAACGAAGCCTAGAGAGGGGCAGGGAAGGGCTGTGCACAACCTCATCAGACAGGATGTGGAAGTGTAGAAGTGGACTGCACTGTATACGGTGAGGTTTCTGTACAGAGCAATAACTGCTTCTGCTGGTGCCTCTCCTCCTCCCCCTTTTCTTTTTCTTCTCTTCCTCCTTCTCCTGTTGTTTTGTTTTGAAGTGGGAGTCTCAAAGCCCAGGCAGGCCTTGAACTTGAAACCCTGAGTCAGCCTCCTGAGTATTGGGATTATGGGGATGAGCCAACACCCCTGGTTTTCACTTATCCATTATAAACGTAAGAAATGGAGGCAGAGAAACCAAGACCTCTCACAGCCTGAGAACCTGGGACCAGCACGATAAGATAACCAAATAGCAGAGTCTGATGTAGCTTTTGGAGATGGCCAGTTAGCCTTGTGGTGCTTGTATAAGGAAGAGAAGAATCCAGGATGTATCCCACACTCGTCTGGATCCCTCGTGAGTAATGGTGGTGCCAATTTTAAAGCAGAACAGACTAGTGCTTACGGTGTGGAACACTGCTCTGAAGGACAGGAATGACCTCCTGGGAACAGAGTTTGGGAGTTCTGTGAAGGTTCAGATAAGGCTGTTTAAAATAGGGTTTCAGCCGAGCACCATGCTATATGCTTTTAATCCCAGCACTTGGGAGGCAGGGCCGAGTGGATCTCTGTGAGTTCAAGGCCAACCCAGGCTACAAAGTGAGACCCTGTCTCCAAAGAAAAGTGTTAAAATAGGATTTCAAAGATCTGAAGGGAGAGTTCTCTGTGCAGAGGCCTTGGGGCTGTTTGACAGGCGCTAGCTTCAAGGTTGGGTGCCTGGGCCTATGTGCTAAGGCAGTGTGGCAAGGAGGAACAGAAAGCAGAGATGAAGATATGCAAGAAGATGTGAGGTTGCCATAGAGAAGCAGCCACACCAACCCAACACTGCTGGTGAAGCCTTCCAGGGAGGAAACACATCGTTAAGTCTTAAAGGATACATATACGTTGACAGAGAGAAAAAGTAGTAAGGACTTTGTCCTGAATAGTTTCGTGTCAGCTTGACACAAGCTAAAGTCATCTGAGAGGAGGGAACCTCAATTGAGAAAATACCTCATTAAGATTGGGCTGTAGGCAAGCTTGTGGGGCGTTTTCTTAATTAGTGATTGATGGGGGAGGGCCCAGCTCATTGTGGGTGGTGCCATCCCTGGATAGGTGGTTTGGGGTTCTACAAGAAAGCAGGCTGAGCAAGCCGTGAGGAGCAAGCTGGTAAGCAGCACTTTCCCATGGCTTCTACACCAGCTCCTGCCTCCAGGGTCCTTTGAGTTACTGTCTTGACTTCCTTCAATGATAACAGTGATGAGGAAGCATAATTTCAATAAAATCTTTCCTCTCCGGGTTGCTTTAGTCATGGTGTTTCGTCCCAGCAATAGTAACCATAGGAAGGAGAGAGTGAGCCATGGCTCTCACCGAAGCAGAAAAATGCAAAGCAGCTGCAGCCCTCATGCATGGGACATGGGACAGTGTAAGAGTGGCTAAGTGAGCAGGCTCAGCAGTGTGTGTGTGTGTAGTGACTGGATATGAACCAAACAAGCAACAGGGCCTGCAGAAGGTGGGAACTGGAGACTGGGGAGAGAGCGGCATGATCCCCTGTCTTTGCATCCTGGATCCTGGAGGACTGTTTGGCCACATGGGGCACCTTATGATCCAGGCAGTCATGACAGCTCTATCAAACACCCTGCTGCCAAGCCCCATTGCTCATTCTGCCATTGTTCATGCTTGAGTGCCCCAAGTTTCTGGCTTGAAAATTGATATAACTCCTACAGGACCTGTCTTGGCTCGTCACCTTCACGGTGACCCTCCAGGGAGCCACGCCTGGTCTCTTGATGGTGAGACCAGGGGTATGTCAGTGGTTGTTGTTGCTTATTAAGCACAGCATTTTGTTCCTTTTCTCAACAATACGTAGGTCTATCTATAACATAGAACACTTGGGAAATGTGGGAAGGGAAGGCAAGAAGCAGTACTCTGCACATCACTGTTGCTCGCATTTTCTTTCCAGTTCCAGCACATTTTCATTGAGAGTGCCTTACTCGGTGACTCAGACATGCCACTCTATTAGCATGAACAAGGCACTGAACCCTGTCCCCAGCACCACAAAAATAAAATGGAAACTTCTCATCTACTTTTTGAACAGAGAAGAGTTTAGTTTATGCTAATTTCAAAAAAAACAAAAAACAAAAAAGCAAAAACCCAAAAACAAAAAAACCACTGCCCATCGGCAGGGCCCCAGGACATAAACTTATTTCTGTATCTTGTCTAGAGCACAGGCCTCTGTATATTCAATCCCCCCAAAAGGTGCAGTTATGATTCAAAAGATGGAGCATTATTCTTGTTCATGATTTGTCCACCACCTCCAGGAAGGATTGGCCTGGTTTGTCCCCACGGCAGTGGGTGGAACTCCTCTTCATCCCACCCTCCGTACAGTGGGCCTTTCCAGCACTATCATTTCTAGAGATCCTTCCAACAGAAGCTTTTCAAAAAGCCAGTGTGCTTTGTTTAGAATTCCCTCAGTGAGACTGGCTCCTGTGTCCAGACATTTGATAAGCACTTACGGTCCCTCCTCCGCTCATGTAGGATGTAGGTCCCGAATGTGGTTCTGGTTGATTTGCATAAGCTCTTCAGATAGATATTTTTATCTGAGTCTCTTTCCATTTCAGGTTGCACGAGCCCGAGAAGAACGCCAGGGAAATAACCCAGGTACAGTCTTTGGTGAGCTGCCCTTCCTGGGAAACTTGGGGTGTGATTTCCTTGCTTCAACCGGAGTTGCAGATCCAGTTCTAAATTAAGACTCTGGGCTAGGGAGGAGGAGCTGTGCATTACTGAATCACCCATGAGTCCTCCGCATCCTTCTCCAGCTCCAGCTGGAGAGTCTGAGGCTCCTGGGTTCATTGTGAACCATTGCATAACATGGGGTACCAGTGTCCCACGTAAACGATACCCAGAGTCAGATTCCAGCCTCCTTTGTTGCTGCACATTCCTGCTTCTGGGCCCCTGCTCTAGCCAGTTCTAGCACTGGAAGCCATCGTCAGCTCACCTTACTCTTCCCTGCCTGTCATGGCCTCTCTCATTTTTGTGGAGGAGGAAGAGGAAAAACCCTGTGTCACCAGTGACCTGGATGGATGACAAGATGTCCTGGTCCTGGTAGCTTCTCCCTGCTCATTGTTGAGGAGATTTCATAGGCAGTATTATTCGTTTATTTCCCAGATCCGTGAGCCCTGCTGTCTCTGTCCAACAGTGTCACCTCTGGGGACACAGGGTTCCTCAGAGCCTTGTAAAACAAGACAAACCCAGTCCTGAACCTGGAACGAAAGCCTCAGCTTTCCTGCTATTTCCAAAGCAGTTGACACCACTTTAGACATAATCTGCTGACGGGGCCAGGCTTGGAGAGGTGTGAGATTTGTAAGCCAGACACCTTGTTGTGCCAGCCCCTACCAGCCTTAGGCATGAGCTAAGCAGTAATTAGCAAGTATGAGGCCGTTTCTAGTCATGGCAACCAGAGTTCTTGCCCTCTGTTATTTTGTTTCTGTGCTTCCTTCTGGAATCTTCTGGGTAAAAGACTTGGTTACTGAAGCCTGTAGAAATTCACATTCCAAGACTTACTGAGTGTGCAAATACATGTCAGGCCCTGGCCCCCAATATCAGCCTCAGTATCTTGCCATGAAGGGAGACCAGTTCAGTCTCCATGATTTCCCTGACAGCAGGCCTCAGGGTAGAGGTACCACAGTGTGGGAAGTTCACCATGTTAGGCTCCAACAGGCTTCATTTCTTTTTCTCAGCTGAGTGAACTTAGACCAAATCACTGAATTGATATCTGCTCCCTAGGTCACCTTTTTTACCTGTAAAATAGGGTCAGTCACTCTTCCTGAGTAGCGTTGTCATCAAGCCTTTGTGAAATGATTTCTGACTATGTGATTCCATCCATCTCTCCGTCTCGCCATCTACCCACCCATCTTCCCATCTGTCTGTCTTTCCATCCATCCATCCATCCTGTCACCATGGACTGGGCCTCTGTGCTAGCCTTGTTGTCTGCAGTATAACAAATGCCCAGTTAACGAGAAAGAAATGTGGAATAAACATGTAAACGAAGAGGTGTTCCCTATCTTGTGGGAGATCACATTTGCTAAGGTTGCAAAACAAACATAGTCTTTGGTGGTAGATGCTATGCCAGGGAGATGTGAGCTGAATTGCTCAGAGGAGCTCTGGGTTCAGCCAGAGGTCTTGAGGACCAAGAAGTATCTTAGGGTGGAGCAGTGCTAGAGCAGAATTGTACACGGTTCACTGGGGTCTCTTATGTGAGAGAGGTGAGAGTGGGTGATCCAGGCCAAGGAAAAGATACGGGAAAGGGGAGGGGATAGCTGCAGGTGGTTCCACCCAGAAAGAAGGAGGTGACATGAACATGGAGGAAGCAAGCTGGGACTGGAAAGGAACATGTGATAACCACCCGAGTGTTTCAGAAGACCCTTTGGGCTCTGTGAGGAGGAAGGTGGATTGGAAGAAGAAAGGCTGGAAATGGGATACCATTGGCAGGGGAAGGGCCCGAGTGAAGGCTGAGGCCACTGGGAAAGAAGTGGGCCGATTTTGTTGCCAGTTGATGGGTCAACAGGCTGGGGCACCAGAATGACTTTCTCTCTGTGTCTTTTAGATCCAGGACACAAATGACATCAACGACATCACATACGCAGACCTGAATCTGCCCAAAGAGAAGAAGCCCGCACCCCGGGCCCCTGAGCCTAACAACCACACAGAATATGCAAGCATTGAGACAGGCAAAGTGCCTAGGCCAGAGGATACCCTCACCTATGCTGACCTGGACATGGTCCACCTCAGCCGGGCACAGCCAGCCCCCAAGCCTGAGCCATCTTTCTCAGAGTATGCTAGTGTCCAGGTCCAGAGGAAGTGAATGGGGCTGTGGTCGGTACTAGGCCCCATCCCCACAAGTTTTCTTGTCCTACATGGAGTGGCCATGATGAGGACATCCAACCAGCCAGTCCTGTCCCCAGAAGGCCAGGTGGCACAGGTCCTAGGACCAGGGGTAAGGGTGGCCTTTGTCTTCCCTCCGTGGCTCTTCAACACCTCTTGGGCACCCATGTCCCCTTCTTCCGGAGGCTGGGTGTTGCAGAACCAGAGGGCGAACTGGAGAATGCTGCCTGGAATCCAAGAAGTGTTGTGCCTCGGCCCATCACTCATGGGTCTGGATCCTGGTCTTGGCAACCCCAGGTTGCGTCCCTGATGCTCCAGAGCTTGGTCTTCTGTGTGGAGAAGAGCTCATCATCTCTACCCAACTTGAGCTTTGGGACCAGACTCCCTTTAGATCAAACCGCCCCATCTGTGGAAGAACTACACCAGAAGTCAGCAAGTTTTCAGCCAACAGTGCTGGCCTCCCCACCTCCCAGGCTGACTAGCCCTGGGGAGAAGGAACCCTCTCCTTCTAGACCAGCAGAGACTCCCTGGGCATGTTCAGTGTGGCCCCACCTCCCTTCCAGTCCCAGCTTGCTTCCTCCAGCTAGCACTAACTCAGCAGCATCGCTCTGTGGACGCCTGTAAATTATTGAGAAATGTGAACTGTGCAGTCTTGAAGCTAAGGTGTTAGAAAATTTGATTTGTGCTGTTTAGTTGTTGTTGGGTTTCTTTTCTTTTTAATTTCTTTTTCTTTTTTGATTTTTTCTTTCCCTTAAAACAACAGCAGCAGCATCTTGGCTCTTTGTCATGTGTTGAATGGTTGGGTCTTGTGAAGTCTGAGGTCTAACAGTTTATTGTCCTGGAAGGATTTTCTTACAGCAGAAACAGATTTTTTTCAAATTCCCAGAATCCTGAGGACCAAGAAGGATCCCTCAGTGCTACTTCCAGCACCCAGCGTCACTGGGACGAACCAGGCCCTGTTCTTACAGGGCCACACGGCTGGCCCTTTGCCTCCATGGCTACTGTGGTAAGTGCAGCCTTGTCTGACCCAATGCTGACCTAATGTTGGCCATTCCACATTTAGGGGACAAGGTCAGTGATACCCCCCCTTCACTCACAAGCACTTCAGAGGCATGCAGAGAGAAGGGACACTCGGCCAGCTCTCTGAGGTAATCAGTGCAAGGAGGAGTCCGTTTTTTTGCCAGCAAACCTCAGCAGGATCACACTGGAACAGAACCTGGTCATACCTGTGACAACACAGCTGTGAGCCAGGGCAAACCACCCACTGTCACTGGCTCGAGAGTCTGGGCAGAGGCTCTGACCCCCACCCTTTAAACTGGATGCCGGGGCCTGGCTGGGCCCAATGGCAAGTGGTTATAGCAACCCTGACTATCTGGTCTTAACATGTAGCTCAGGAAGTGGAGGCGCTAATGTCCCCAATCCCTGGGGATTCCTGATTCCAGCTATTCATGTAAGCAGAGCCAACCTGCCTATTTCTGTAGGTGCGACTGGGATGTTAGGAGCACAGCAAGGACCCAGCTCTGTAGGGCTGGTGACCTGATACTTCCCATAATGGCATCTAGAAGTTAGGCTGAGTTGGCCTCACTGGCCCAGCAAACCAGAACTTGTCTTTGGCCGGGCCATGTTCTTGGGCTGTCTTCTAATTCCAAAGGGTTGGTTGGTAAAGCCCCATCCCCTTCTCCTCTGCCTAGAGACATCACGTGTGTATACACACACCGGTGTATAGATGAGTTAAAAGAATGTCCTCGCTGGCATCCTAATTTTGTCTTAAGTTTTTTTGGAGGGAGAAAGGAACAAGGCAGGGAAGATGTGTAGCTTTGGCTTTAACCAGGCAGCCTGGGGGCTCCCAAGCCTATGGAACCCTGGTACAAAGAAGAGAACAAAAGCGCCCTGTGAGGAGTGGGATTTGTTTATCTGTAGACCAGATGAGAAGGAAACAGGCCCTGTTTTGTACATAGTTGCAACTTAAAATTTTTGGCTTGCAAAATATTTTTGTAATAAAGATTTCTGGGTAACAATAATGCCTTGGGGGTGTTCCATTTTGTCTTTGAAGCTCTGTCCTTGGAGTCTGCCAGTTGCCTGTCTTCTGGGGCTGGGGGTGAGGATGAACTATGCCAAGGCTTCAAAACGTTCTGTATAACTTGGTCTTCGCTAGGTTTTACAGGAGTTCTTGTTCCCTTGGCTCAGACAGGGTCATGGTTGCATCGGTCGTGCTGAAAACTCAGGCACAGACTTTCTCCACTGCTTCAGTGTTGTGGGCATTTGGACAGTTCACCCATCCGCTCGCTACCTCCGGGACCTTGGCTGTACATAGGGTTTAATTGTGCCCCTCCCAAGGTTCCCTGGGAATTAAAGAAAGGATCACTCCATGCTGTATGCAGGTCTGCATTGAGTGTTGAGCTGTGCCTCTCTACCTGCCCAATGGGGCTGATGACCATGGCATAGGCTTTCCATGACTACAGTAAAGCACTGTGATCAAAAGTGAGTCGGGAAGGAAAGGGTTTATTTTGTTGACATTTACACAACATCACTACACAACATCACTACACAACATCACAGTTCATCATAGGACAAGAACTAATGCTGAGGTCATAGAGGAGTTCTCCTGTAGTTTGGTGTTCCCTTAACCGGACCCGGACACTCCCCACCCCAGAAATTCGTATTCCCCCTTTAGTGTTCAGTCCCTAGACTGAGGGAGGCTTTAGCGCACCTTGTGTGCTGACTCTTTGTCACCGTGACCAAACACCTGAAAGAATAATAACTTAAGGCTCTAGGTTGTAGAGATTTCTATCTGTGGTTAGCCGGCTCCATTCCTATGGGCCTGTGGCAAGACAGAACATGGCAGTCGGGGAGGAGCATGCCATCAGAGGTCCCTTACCAGGAAGAAGGGTGAAAAGCCAGGGCACACCCTTCAAATACATGCCTCCAGTTACATGCTTCCTCCACCCAGGCCCCACCTCACTGCTCCCACCACCTCCCACTAATGCCATCAAGTTATGAAACTCAGTGGAAGAGCCTGTTGATTAGGCCACAGTCCTCGTGGTCCATCACTCTCCAGTGATTCCATCGGCCAGCTGGAGGCCAAGCCTTCAACATATAAGTTATCTGGAGAGACATGTCATGTAAGGGATACAATGTGCCTGAGAGTCTTGTGATCTCTTGCATTCTTCAGTTCATGGAAACTTGGCAGAGATGGGTGCTATGATGTCCATTTCACAGACAAGGAAATGAGGCTCAGAGAGGCAAAGTGACAAACTCCAGATCGTTGAGTTAGTAACTATTTTTCAAGCTCCTGCTTGGAAGCAGGCCTTCTGCAAAATTCTGAGAATGCAGTGGTGACGAAGGGTGGGCCACACCCATATGAGCTCATGGAGTGGGAGGAAGTGAGAGCGGCTGCCAGTCCTAACAGCAGTGCTGAGCCTGCCCATGGCTGCTTACAGAATGAGAACATCAGTCAGGGAACAAGGGTCCCCTGCAGGAGGGCAGCCCTGCTGCCAAGAGGAAATGGGTGCCCTCGGGCTTTTAAGAAAGGACTGTGAGAGGAAAAAAGTCAAAGTTTGAGATAGGGATTGTTAACATTTCCCAAGGTGATAAACCAGACCTAGAGAGGCAAAACTTACAAACTGGAAATATATCATAGTTTTATAAAATCTGGACCTTAATCAAGCAGCATAAACAAGCTCAGGTGTATTTCATGTCAGGACTGAGTTATCCTTTAGTAATGCTTTAAACAGTGCTCCACTGTTGGAATGAGAAGAAACACTCCCTCCTTTTGCCTTACTTCTGAGTTTAGGATACCTTTTTCTTATCAGATGGAAATACGAGGGCTTTGCTAAGCCTGCATGAGGTGAAGCAGCTTCCCCAGATAGGAAACCCCCAAGCTGAGGTCTAAATATTGAGTAAGGATGAGTCAGGTTGTGCAGGGGAGCCAGACTGAGGCAGAGACCAGCCTTCCCCACAGGTCCTGGCCCCTATCAGAGCCACACGCCCTTCCACATTACTCTCCATCACCCTGCACTCCATCAGCCTCTTGACGAATTCAAACATGGGTCCCTGGCTCTTTGTACTTCTAAGCTCTGTCCAGAACACTCACTTTCTACTTGCCCTCCAATCTGCAGACTGGGCCTAGTTCATTTGTTATACATGCTACAGCTGTCTCCCAATTCTCTAGAACCTCTATCAGAGTTTGTAATTACACATAGACCTTGTGTTGGTTGATTCACATCCCTCTTCTGTAGTACCCTGGGTGCTGCCTGATAGTAGGTAGAGTATTGGAGTATGTTCCTTAACGTAATTCCCACGCCCAGCCCCTAGAAAGCATCCAGCAAATGCTTGTTTGAGAGGTGGGAGAATGGGTAGAAGAGTGGGAGGATGGCGGATGAGCAGACGGATGAGTTAATGATGGGTAGATAGATTGTTAGATAAAAGAATGGTTGGGGAAGTGGATGCATGTATACATGTAGTATGTATTCATATATGTATGTAGTATGTATGTATGTATGTATGTATGTATGAGAGGAAAACCCAAGAAGGAAGAAAAAGAACTTACTTTGAAGCCTGCTTGGTATCTTAGGAACACTAAGCTCCCTAACTGCCAGGTTAGAACTTAGATTTAATCACCAGTCCCCTGACTTTTTCCATTATCTGTCATTTGTCATGGTCCTGGGTACATTATCCCAACTGGCAAGGAGCCAGTGATACTTGTCTAAGCCCTGGGTCCCTCTTCTTGGGAAGCTGGGGCTATTCATAGAAAACAGGATGAAACAACACAACAAATAGTCAAATAAACTCAGGAAACATTTTAGAGAGCATGAAGGTAAATATTTGAGTTGATATTTTAAACATGATACTAAATACAAGACATATTGTTGGGATGGAATAGACAACCTAACAGTTAAGGGCACTTGGTCTTCCATAGGACACAGGTTCAATTCCCAGCCATCAGTAACTCCAGTTCTAGGGGATTTAATGCCTTCTTCCTACCTCCATGGGAACTAAGCATGAATTTAGTGTACATACACACATACAGAAAAGATAGTCACACACAACAAATAAATAGATAATAGGTTTTAAAGAAAGAAATTGGTAAAATAAGATTTTTCACTTTGCTAACACCATAGACAAAAATCCAAATGGTAAAAAAAAAAAATTAGATATAAGAGCTGACACTATAGAGCTCATGTAAGAAAACATAGGAGGGAGGCTCAATGACTCTGAATATAACAATGACATTTTTTGATATAATACAAAACTCCAGACAACAAAAAGAATAAAGCCATAATTTGGACTTCATCAAAATCAATAACTTGCTAGGCATCATGGCACAAGCCTTTAATCCCAACACTGGAAGACAGAGGCAAGCAGATCTCTGAGTCTGAGGCCATCATGGTCTACCTGGTGAGTTCTAGGAGAACCAGGATTGGATGGGAAGAGCCTATGTCAAGAGAACACTTATGTTTATCCAAGGGCTCTATTAGCAGAATAAAAAGTCAAACTATTTATTATAGGAAAATAGTTATAAGTTGTGTATCTGCTAAGAGATTAGTATACAGGATATATAAAGAACTCCTAAAACTCTACCTCCATGGCCTAGCCCAAGAAATCTCACCGACTTCCTTCTCCATGTCTTCTCTAAAACCGACCAGATTTTGGCCTCACACCTAGTAGCCCAACCTAGTCTACCCATGCCTGCCTGCACTGCAGCCAACATAGACTTCCACCAGGACCTCCCTGCCTGTAATAACCCACATATCTCTTACAACCATCCTACCCGCTCAGACACACCACTTCCTTCTCCAGGATCTAGCTGCAGAGTCTCCCTGGTCCTCCCCCGCCATTCATGCTTTTACCACAACCACTCAAATCTAGTCTGAGGACCACCCTGCCTGCACTACAAATGATCTTTATGCTTTGATCAAGACCTGCCCTACCTATTCCCTAACCCACAGGACCTTCCCATACAATATCTAATCTTTCCACCTAGCCAAATATGCCCCCACAGTCTAGGCTTATACTGTATACCAGCCCAGTCCCCTCCATGCACCTGACATCATTCCACCCAAGTAATTTCCAACTTCTAGACGCAATGTCTCCACCCACCTTACATCCTCGCTTCACCCCTAACCTGTTCTGTATATCAGACAAAGAATTAAGGATAAAAAAAATCCACATGCCCAGACCTTATTGTGAAAATACCAATAATACAACAGAGCAAGTCAACATCTTTTCAAAACCTACTCGTGCTGTAGACATGTCTGCCAATGAGCATTTTCTACATGAACTCCAGAAGACAGAATTTAAAAGAACAGTCATAAACTTCACCAAAAAGTTTAAAACACACACACACACACACACCCCAAAACAAAACAACACCGCCCAATGAAATTAAGTAGACAAGAATGATTATGGCCAAATCTCTCATTGTGCAGATTGGTCAGTTGTAGGCCTCTGTGTTAGTTTCTGTCTACCAGAAGAGGAAGCTTCTCTGATGTTGACTGAATTGGGCTCTGATCTATGCCTTAGAAGCAAGGTTTTCTTGCTAGGTTTTAGAATAGCAATAGTATTTGTTTCCTGTAGGCTGTGGCCTATTCATTCTCAAGTTCTTCGGTACCCAAGTAGTGTAAGCCACAGGTTCCATAATATGTAGTGGGACATAAGTCTACTCAGAGAGTGATTGGTTACTCCTACAATATTTGTTCCCACTATTACACTGGCATTGATTTAGAGGAAGGGAAAACCATGGTTAGAATATATTGTATGAAAAAAGTTTTCAATAAATAAAACAGAAATTGAGGAGGAAGAACTTAGTGAATATAAATAACTGAGTGATGGAAAAAATTAAAACCCCGCAAACGTAAAGCAGGTGGAAATGTTAGTGACCACGAAGGATTTGATAGTGACCTTGAAGAGGACCTGAGCTGAAAGGAAGGTTCAACTAAGAAACCCAATGATTTAATTGGAAAACTTGAAGTCTTAGAAATAATCAAATACAATAGAGATTATCGGGACTCAAAGGTAAGTAGAGGATCTAGGAAGTAAGTGAGGAGTATAATATAATTGAAAGCCAAAAGAGGAAAAACACAAGTCACATAGAATGAAAGCCCATCAGAACAACTAATTAATTTCTCAATGGAAACTTTGAAAGCCAGAAGAGTCTAGAGAAATGAATTCCAAGTTCTAAAAACCTATGATAGCAAACAGACACTAATATACCCAGAAAAACTGTCTGCAATAATTGGAGGAGAGAGACAAGCTTTCTACAATGTAAACAAAAAATTAGTCAACAAACCAGACCTGTGGAAAATACAGGAAACATTCATTCAGTCTGAAGAAAGGAGTGAGCATAGCCAAGAGACCATGGAAAGAAATATGAAGCCATGATTATCAAAGCACAAAATATCACTGAGGATGCAAACAACCTCAAAAGTCAATGACACAATGGCCATAATTAAAGCACGCACCTTTCAATAATAACTTTAAATATCAATGGTCTCAATTCTCCAATCAGAAGACACAGGCTGACTAAATGAATCAAGAAACAAAATCCACCTGTTACCTAAGATGTCTTCATTTTAAAGTTAGGCACTGCCTTAGAGTCAAAGGATGGACAGCGTTCCAATGAAAGGGGGCCAGGAGTCAAGCAGGTGTTGCTTCCTAGCACATGACAAAATAGACTTCAAATAGAGCCAATAAGAAGAGATAAAGAGAAACACTGTATTCTAGTCTGGGGAACAGTTAAAGATGAATGCACGAAATTCTGGGGCACACAGTTTCATTAGGAAACCTGGTACTGGATTTAAATACACAGATTAACACCAGTCCATTAGCAGAGTTGATATCAATACCCCATTTTCTCTAATACATGAGTCATCTGAACAAAAAATAATTAGAGAAAAATGGGAATTATTCAACATCAAATGGACTTATTTATAGAATAGTCCACCTAAACACCAACGAATACACATTCTACTCCCCAATACAAGGAATCTTTTCTAAAATAGGCTACATCCTGGAACACAGAGCAAATATTTACAAACTCAAAAAGATACTTACCACTCCTTGTATATGATCTGACCACAATGCAACAAAACTGACAAAAGAAAAGAAAAAAACAAACCTAGTAATACACCAACTCACAGAGATTAAATAACTCATGGCTGAATGATGAACGAGTCAAAGAAATCAAGAAAGAAGAAATTCCCTGGAACTAAATGAAAGTCAAAACACAACACAACAAAATGTCTGAAACAATAATGAAAGCAGCTCTATGAGGGAAATTTATACTGTTAAGTGTCTACATTAAAACAACAACTACAAAACAAACAAACAAACACTGAAGGAAAGCCAGGTGGGGTGCTGCACATCTTTAATCCCAGCACTGCAGAACTCTGTGAGTTCAAGGTCAGCCTTGTCTACAGAGCAAGTTCCAGGACAGCCAGGGCTGTACAGAGAAACCCTGTCTCAAGAACCAAAACCAAAACAAAACAAACAGACAAATAAACAAAACCAACAACAACAGAAAGAGCACAATGGTTAAATGACACTACTCAAAAAAGTTAGAAAAAACAAACACAAGTCCAGTCAATGGTAAGAAATAATAAAAAGCAAAGCAGAAGTCAGTGAAATAGAAACAAGAAAACAACACAAAGAATCAAAAAATCTCAGACCGTTTTTTTGTTTTTGTTTTTGAGAAAATGACCAAGATTGATAGACCATTGGCCCAAATGAAAGAAAGAAAGGAACCAAATTAACAGAATTAGAAATGATCAGGCATCATTACAACAGACAACAAAGAAATTTGAAATGTTATAAGGGAATATTTTAAAAACCAGTACTCTGGGGCTAGAGAGATGACCCAGAGGTTACTGCTCTTCCAGAGGTCCTGAGTTCAATTCCCAGCAATCACATGGTGACTCATAACCATCTGTAAAGGGATCTGATGCCCTCTTTGCTGTGTCTGAAGACAGCTACAGTATACTCATATACAATAAACAAACAAACAAACAAACAATTCTTTTTAAAAAAACAACCCAGTACTCCATTAAACTGGAAAATCTAGAAGAAATTGATAATTTTTAGATTCAGCTAAATCTCCAAAATTAAAGCAAGAAGTCAATACCCTGAACAGACCCATAACAAGTGAGAAGATTAAAACTAATATTAAATAGCCCAGGACCAGATGAAGTTTGTCTGGTCCTCGCATAATTCTACCAGAAAGCCAAGGAGATCTCCATCCAATTGTTCTGAACTATTTTTTGAAAAGCAGAAAGAGAAGGAACATCCCACACTCCTTCTACGATTCTAATGCCCAACCCAGGTAAAGACAACCAAAGGAAAAAAAATACAATGTTCCTGATGAACATAGACTCAAAATTCCTCAATAAAATACTTGCAAATAGAACACAAACATGCATCAAAAAGATTCTCCACCATAACCAAGTTGGCTTTATTCATAAAATTCAGGACAAACGTGTGTGTGTGTGTGTGTGTGTGTGTGTGTGTGTGTGTGTGTGTGTGTGTGTGTGAATAAATATTATAAACCATATAAATGAACTTAAAGACAAGAAACACATGATCATTTCAATAGATACAAAGAAGCCTGTGAAAAAGAAACTATCCTAAAATTCAGATGGAGCTACAGTACACCACGGAGAGCCAACACATTCCTGAGGTTACAGAACAGTGCTGAAGGGATTACCACTCCAGGCCTTAAGGTACAGTAAAGAGTCATAGGGAGAAAAGCAATATGGCACTGCTACAAAGACAGACATGTTGACCAATGGGACAAAACCAAAAAGACCCAAACAGAAGTACATGTATCTTCAGTCACTTAATATTTGATAAAGTTGCCAAAAACATGAGCTGGTGGAAATGAATGTGATCGATAAACGGCGCTGGGAAAGCCGGATGTGCATAAGCAGAAGAGAGGAGTCTCAACCCATCTGTCATCGTGCATAAAAACTAACACCAAACGGATCGAGGGTCTCAGCATGAGACCTGAAGCATGGACATGCCTAAGAAAACACAGAGAGCACATGTATGATACGGGTGAAGAAGGAAACACAGCACCATATATGATATAGGTGAAGAAAACACAGACAACTCCATATATGATATAGATATGTGGGAACAGACTTTCTGAATAGGGCTCCATTTGTCTAAGAATTGAGGCCAACAATTGTCCAGTGGAGCTTCCTAAAACTAAAAAGTTTCTTAACAGCTACTACCAAAAAACAAACAAACAAAAAAAACCCCAAAAAACAAAAAACCCAAATCAACTGGGTGAAGGGGGAGCCCACAGAATGGGACAGAATCATTGCCAGCTGTACATCTGGTAGAGGATTAATATCTAGAATATATAAAGAGTTCAAACAGCAACAACAAAGATTCAGAAAATAAATGAACTATTCCAAAACTGGGCCTGGCATCCGAATAAGAGTTCTCAAAGGAAGAAAAAATGGCTAAGGAATATCTTTTAAAAAAAAAATGCTCAACATTCCTAGCAGTTAGGGCAATGCAAATCAAAAAGACTTTGAGATTTCACCTTAGCCCAGTCAGAATGGAGAAGATCAGCAAAACAACTAGCAGTAATTGCTGGAGATATGTGGGGGAAAGGGACCTTCATTCACTGCCAGTGAGACTGTGAACTGGTACAGCCATTGTGGAAATCAGTAGGGAGAATTCTTACAGAGCTATAAACAAATCCACCATATGCCACAGCCTATGCTCCTTGCATGCCCACAGTACTTCACATCCTATACACACACACACACACACACACATACTCTCTCTCTCTCTCTCTCTCTCTCTCTCTCTCTCTCTCTCTCTCTCTCTCTCAGCCATGTCCACTGTTGCTCTTTTCACAATAGCAAAGAAATGGGAACAAAATAAATGTCTTCCATCCTATAAATTGATAATGAAATGTGATACACACACACACACACACACACACACACACCATGGAATATTAGGCAGCTGTGAAAAAATCCCTAAAATCAGGAAATTTGCAGATATATAGATCGATTAGAAAAGGTCATATTGTTTGAGGTAACCCAGACCCAAATCCTTAGATATGAGTACATATCTTAGAGTAACTGCAGAAAGCAAGAAAGTAAGAGTGGGAGGGTCGTTCCTGGAGAAGGGAATTGGTAAGCGATAGAGTGGACTAGCGGGGTTCAAGTGATCTGCTCAGGTTAATGGGAAAGGGGTTTCTTTAGTGAGAGTGGAAGGGGTAAACGCCGCAGAAAGCAGGGGGAGCGAAAAGAGGAACAGCAGAAGTAGATCTCATGGTGGAAATGGAGAAGGAGTGGGCTCTTTAGGGAGGGAAGAGGGTGAAAAAACAACAGAGTGTCTTAAAAGGACTTTTAAAAATTTAATCTTTATTTATTTATTTACACTCCAGATTTGATTCTCCTCCCTCTCCACCCTCTTACTGTTCCACGTCCCATATCTCCTCCCCGTACCCCTCAGCCCGTCTCCATGAGGATGTCCCGGCCTCCAACCCCCACCCCACAAGACCTCTAAACTCCCTGGGGCCTCCACTCTCTTGAGGGTTAGGTGCATCTTCTCTGACTGAACCCAGCCCCGGCAGTCCTTTGCTGTAAATGTGTTGGCCTCCTATCAGCTGGTGTATGCTGCCTGATAGGTGGTTCAGTGTTTGAGAGATTTTGGGGGTTCAGGTTAATTTGTCCTCCTACAGGGTTGTCCCCCCCCCCTCCTCAGGTTCTTTCAGCCTTCCCTAATTCAACCACAGGGGTCCACAGCTTCTATCCATTGGTTGGGTACAAATATCTGCAACTGACTCTTTCAGTTGTTTCTTGGGTCTTTCAGAGGGCAGTCATGCTAGGTCCCTTTTTGTGAGCACACCATAGCCTCAGTAATAGTCAGGCCTTGGGACCTCCCCTTGAGCTGGATCCCACTTTGGACCTGTCACTGGACCTTCTTTTCCTCAGACTCCTCTCCATTTTCATCCCTGTAGTTCTTTCAGACAGGAACAATTATGGGTCAGAGGTGTGACTGTGGGATGGCAACCCCCTTCCTCACTTGATGCCCTGTCTCCCTCCTAGAGGTGGGCTCTACAAGTTCCCTCTCCCTACTGTCCAGCATTTCATCTAAGGTCCTTCCCTTTGAGTCCCAAGAGTTTCTCACCTCCCAGGTCTCTGGTACATTCTGGAGGGTGCCCCCAAACACCTACCTCCCGAGGTTGCCTGTTTCCTTTCTTTCTGCTGACCCTCAGGGCTTCAGTCCTTTTCCCTCACCCAATACCAGATCAGGTTCCACACCCCCATCCCCGCCACCCTCATCCTCTTTCCCTCCCAGGTCCCTCCCTGCCTCCCTGTTTGTGATTGCTTTCTTCTGCCTCCCAAGTGGGACTGAGGCATCTTCACTTGGGCACTTCAGCTTGTTGACCTTTTTGAGTTCTGTGGACTGTATCTTGGGTATTCTGTACTTTTTTTTCTTTTTTTGGATAATATCCACTTATTAGTGAGTACCTACCATGCACTGGGTCTGAGTTACCTCACTCAGGATGATATTTTCTAGTTCCATCCATTTGCCTGCAAAACTCAGGATGTCCTCATTCTTAATAGCTGAGTAGTATTCCATTGTGTAAATGAACCATATTTTCTGTATCCATTCTTTTGTCATGGGACACCTGGGTTGTTTCCAGCATCTGGCTATCACAAACAAGGCTGCTATGAACATAGTGGATCAGGTGTCCCTGTGACATGGTGGGGCATCTTTTGGGTATATTCCCAAGAGTGGTGTAACTGGGTCTTCAGGTAGATCAATTTCTAATTTTCTGAGGGACTTCCAGATTGATTTTCAGAGTGGCTGTACCAGTTTGCAATCCCAACAGCAATGGAGGAGTGTTCTTCTTTCTTCACATCCTCTCCAGCATGTATTGTCACCTGAGGTTTTGATCTTAGCTATTCTGATTGGTGTAAGGTGGAATCTCAGGGTCGTTTTGGTTTACATTTCTCTGATCACTAAAGACTTTGAAGATTTCTTCAGGTGCTTCTCAGTCATTCGAGATTCCTTTGTTGTGAATTCTTGGTCTAGTTCTATACCCATTTTTTTTTTTAGTGGGTTGTTTGGTTTTTTGGTGGTTAGCTTCTTGAGTTCTTTATATTTTGGATATTAGCCTTCTATCAGATGTGGGGTTAGTGAAGTTTTTTTCCCCAATCTGTAGATTGCCAATTTGTCTTGACTGTGTCCTTTGCCTTACAGAAGCTTTCCAGTTTCATGAGGTCCCTTTTATCAATTGTTGATCTTAGAGTGTGAGCCATTGGAGTTCTGTTTAGGAAATTTCCCCCTGTGCCAATGAATTTGAGGCTCTTTCCCACTTTCTCTTCTATTAGATTCAGTATATCTGGCTTTATGTTGAGATTCAGTGTATCCACTTGGACTTGAGCTTTATGCAAGGTGACAAATATGGGTCTATTTTCATTTTTTCCCATACAAACAGCCAGTTAGACCAGCACCATTTATTGAAGATGCTTTCTTTTTTCCACCGTATATGTTTGGCTCCTTTGTCAAAGATCAAGTGACTATAAGTGTGTGGTTTTATTTCTGGATCTTCAATTCTATTCCATTGATCAACCTGCCTGTCTCTGTACCAATACCATGCAGTTTTTCTCACTGTTGCTCTGTAGTAAAGCTTGAGGTCAGGGATGGTGATTCCCCCAGCTGTTCCTTTATTGTTAAGAATTATTTTCACTATTCTGGGGTTTTTGGCTTTCCAGATGAATTTGAGAATTGCTCTTTCCATGTCTTTGAAGAATTATGTTGGGATTTGATGGAGATTGCCATTTTTACAATGTTAATTCTGCCAGTCCATGAGCATGGGAGATCTCTCCATTTTCTGAGATCATCTTTGATTTCTTTCTTGAGAGACTTGAAGTTATTGTCATACTGGTCTTTCACTCCTTTGGTTAGAGTTATCCCAAGATATTTTATATTCTTTGTGGCCATTGTGAAGGGAATTGTTTCCCTAATTTTTTCTCAGCCTGTTTATTATTTGTATAAAGGAAGACCACTGATTTATTTGAGTTAATTTTATATCCAGCTACTTTGCAGAAGTTGTTTATCAGCTGGAGAAGTTCTCTGGTAGAATTTTTGGGGTTGCTTATGTATACTATCATATCATCTGCAAATAGTGATACCTTTATTTCTTCTTTACCAATTTGTATCCCCTTGATCTCTGTTTGTTGTTTTATTGTTCTAGCTAACACTTTGAGCACTATATTGAATAGATATGGAGAGAGTGGGCATCCTTGTCTTGTCCCCGATTTCAGTGGGATTGCTTCAAGTATCTCTACATTTAATTTGGTATTAGCTGTTGGTTTTCAGTAAATTGTTTTTATTATGTTTAGGTATGGGCCATGAATTTATGTTCTCTCCAATACTTTTAACATGAAAAGGTGTTGTATTTTGTCAAATGCTTTTTCTGCATCTGTGGAGATGATCATGTAATTAAGAGCATGTAAACTATCTAAACAGGCCCATATCCCATGAGGAAATAGAAGTCAGTAAAAACCTCCCTACAACAACAACAAAACCAAAAAACCAAAACAAAAACAAAAACAGCCCAGGGCCAGATGGATTTAGTGAAGAATTCTACCAGACCTTCAAAGAAGATCTCAAACTATTCCATACAATAGAAACAGAAGGAACACTACCTAATTCATTCTATGAAGCCACAATTACTCTGATACCTAAACCACATAAGGACACACACACACACAAAAAGAGAATTTCAGACCAATCTCACTTATGAATATCAATACTCAATAAAATACTTGCAAACCAAATCCAAGGACACATCAAAACCAAACCACAATTCACCATGATCAAGTAGGCTTCATCCCAGGTATGCAAGTTTGGCTCAATATACCAAAATCCATTAACAAAATCCACTATATAAACAAACTTAAAGAAAAAAAATTACACTATCATCTCCTTAGATGCAGAAAAAGTCTTAAAAGGTCTTAGGGAATCATTATTAACTTTTTTATTGTAGGCATAATGTGATATACACGGTGTGAAGTTTACTCTTGGGTTATTCAAATGCTGATTCCTCTGCCCCCATATCTGTTTCAATCTGGATACAGCACTGTAATGCTTAGAACAAGAATCTCCTGTCTCGTTTGTGTAAACAGTTCTTAGCATTTATTCTCTGCCTTGTCAATAAGTGCTGATCACCCAATGGCTGGGCAGAATAGAGAATAGGCTGGGGCGTCTGCCAGCAGAGGAAAGAGGGAGGGGAGAGAGGTAGATCAGCGAGGAGGATGGAGAAATTGGAGCCATGAAGAAGGAGTCTGAAGAGTCAGATCAATAATAATATGCAAGTGCCATGGGGTGGGGCTGGGAGGGAGCCAGATTAGCTTAAGAGGTAAAGGTACAAATTTAACTGTCCAGTTATTGAGGTGTAGTTTTGAATTAATCTTATTTCTTCTGTGTGGTTATTGGGAAATAGCATAAGGTAAAGAAATACAGTTGCCCTTGCTAATTCATCCACTATATTTATATTAAGGATAATTCATTTAATGAAAAAGGAGGCCATGAATTTAAAGGAGAGCAGGGAGAGATATTTGGGAGAGTTTGGAGGGAAGAAAGGGAAGAGAAAAATGATATAATTTTATTATAATCTTCAAAATAAAAGAAAAATAACAGCAAAATTTCAAAGCAGGCAAGGTCTTGAGTAGGTAATTCTCTGAAGACAATCCATAAATAACCAATAATGGCATCATAAATAATGACATGAGATGATGCTCAGCTTCCCTGAGGGTGTTCAATGCTGTGAAGAGACACCATGACCATGGCAACTCTTAGAAGGAAACATTTAATTGGGGCTGGCTTACAGTTCAGAGGTTTAGTCCATTATCCTCATGGCAGGAAGCATGACGGCACACAGGCAGACACAGTGCTGGAGAGGTCGCTGGGAGTTTTATATCTAGATTGTCAGGAAGCAGTGAGACACTGGGCCTGGCTTGAGTATCTGAGACTTCAAAGCCCTCCCCCAGTGACACACTTCCTCCATCAAGGTCACACCTCCTCATAGCGTCACTTCCTGTGGGCCTATGGGGGCCGTTTTCATTCAAACTCCACTCTGGGAAAGTGAAAAAGTACCATGGGATGCTGTCTCATACAAGGGGCATTTGGTGTTGTCAAGTAAATAAGAAAGAACAGGTACTGGCAAAGATGTAAAGAAATGGGGAGACACAGCCACTGCTGATGTACAATGGTGCAGTGGCTGTAGAAGAATAGTGGGATGGTTTCCACAAATAAAGACCAAACCCCTGTGCTCTCCAGCTTCACTTCTGTGTACATACCTGGGAGAACTGGAAGCAGGGCACATCCACCACGGAAGAGCTGCCCACCCATGTCCACAGCAGCACTGGACACAGCAGATGAAAGGTGGAGGCAACCCACCACAAATGAATGTGGTAAATACATTAATGAAATATTACTCATCTTGAAGAAGGATTTTTTTGGATTTTTTTTAAAATAAAAACTTATGTAGCTAACGAAAATCGTACACATTGCGAACAAGATGTTTTGAAGTGCATATATTTTAAAATGACTAAATCCAGCTAATTAGTGGGTGTATTACTCATCTCTTTTAGAGGTGAGAACTCTTAAAAAATCTATTCCCTAAGCAACTGACAAGAATACAGTATACCGTTATTACCTATAGTCACTACACTATACATAGATGTCTAGAATTTATCCAGCTTGAGTTTACTAAAACTATGCTCCTGACCAGCATCTCCCCAGGCTTCTCACTCTACCCTTGGGAACCATCATTCAGACATCCACTTCCATGAGCTTGGCCTTAGATCACATGCACAAGTGAGATCTTGCTGTAATTTTCTTTCTGCATCTGGTTTATTTATTTCACTTAGGAGGTCCTCCTTGGTCATCCTTGTTGTTGCCTATATGAGACTAGGCCCTCTCAAGTTTTTAAAAGTGGAGACTTTAGAGATTATATAAAGCAGACATATTATGTCCACTCACTGTCTAGTCAACATGTAAGTCTCTGGGTTGGCTAACATGGATAATACTGTGGTGAAGTTGGGATTGCTCTCTCTTACATATCAATTCTCTCTCCTTTTAGCTACATCCCTAGCAGTAGGTTTGCTGCATCATAGAATGGTTCTGTTTTTAATTTTAACATGGCTAGTGGTCAAACATAGGGCCCTATGTGGGCTAGACCAGTACCCTACCACTGAGCAACCTCCCAGTCTTACTTTTAATTTTTTTGAGGAAGGTTCATGCTGGTTTTGTACTTTCCATTCCGAATGTCCATGTTCAAGGCTTGTCCTATTTTTCCATACACTCTCCCATACACTTTGCTTTTTTGATAATAGCCATCCTAACAGGTATGAAATACTGCCTCATTGCTTTAATTTATATTTGTCTAATGGCTTGTGCTTTTATAGACTTGACCTTTTGTATGTCCTCTTTGGAGAAAAGTCTATTCCGATTAGGAGGGAAATGATCTCACACATGTTTCAAGAAGAATGAAACTTGAAGACACACTAAGAGTAAGAAGCCAGACACAAAAGTATTCTTTGGTTCCCTTGTATGAGAAATTGAGAATATTCCTATGTGCAGACAGAAAATAGGTCAGTGGCCACCAACAGCTTGGGGAAGCGGGGAGATGAAGGACTTAGTGTTCACAGTATTGAAGGGAGATGATGCTGGAAATCACCTTGCTGGGGAGGATGGATCAGAAACATGGAAAAATTCTTGTCTTTGGTGGTACCAGGGAGTGCCTAAACCAATTCTGAGATTAGCCTCTAGCCATAGATCCTGTTATCTAAGCTTTGATTGCTCTTGATAAATAAACTTCACAGGCTTCAGGTACAGCTCAGTTACTGGGGTGCCTGCCCGCCGTGCACAAAGCTCTGGGTTTGCGTCCCAGCACTACCTAAACCAGGTGCAGGGGCACATGGGAAAGTGGGAGCAGTAAGGTCAGAAGTTCAAGGTTATCTTCACATATGTAGTGATTTGAGGCCAGCCTGGGATATGTGAGAGACTGTCTAAAAGCAAAGCAATGCATGGACTTCACCTAGTTTTCCTTGGCTTTAAACAGGGATTGGCAATGACATTGCAGGTATGATTTTGCAAAGGTCCTAAGAAGCCATCAATTTAAGAACAGGCTTTTGTTTATATTTATCTTACCTTTTCCTTTTTTAAATATGTTGGGAAAATGAGTGCAAGAAACCTTCCCTATCTTGAGACTCGGTTGGTAATGACCCAATTCTGAGAGTTCCAGTATCTGCCACTCAGCAGACGTGGCTTCCTGGCCCCACTTCAAGGACAACAAGCCAAGACATTATGGTAAAAGGAGACATCCCCTCTAGCCAAGGCCTTCTGACCCTAACTGTCCACTCAGGCAGGGTCAGCTGGGGTGACAGACAATGTCATGAATCCAAGTTAGGGAAACATCCTTCAAAATGAGGCTGGGTGAGTGTTTAATAATAACCCTGTAGCCTGACTGGTGCTGTCTCCAGATTGGGTCCCACATGCGTGCAGCCTAATGCATTATCACTGATGTTGTGTGAGAAATGCAAAGAAGCCTGGGTTGCCATTGTAGCATGACCTTTTGCTAGAAGTTTTTGCTCAGGGCAATTAAATGTTCAGCTATCTCCTCCTGGGGAGTGCCAGCTTGCATTTTAATTAGGCTTAGAAGAGGGAGGTGGTAGAAAGGATACCCAGACAGAGAATTAAAAAATAACAGTCTGCTTGATAAACAAAGCCATCCGTTTGCAGCTGTGAGTCTACTCTGCAGCTCTCTTCCCCTCTCAACTCCAGGATGCCTTTGACCCTCTGGGCTTAAAGCTCCTTGTCACGTAGTGTAGGGAGAAGTACAGGAGACAGCGTGTTCTTAGTGAGGAGTCCAAATCTCAGTGGCCTTACCACCTTCGAAAGAGTAGAAGGCATGAACCTCATTTTACAAATAAAGAAACTCAGGCTGAGAAAATAATTGGCTGTAACCTGACTTAGAACAATAAAAAAGGCGTAAACTACTGAGAGAGGGAATCACAGTAAATGATGTTGACTCAAAGGAGCCAGCCCTCAGATGTGAATCCCTTTTACATGAAATGCTAGAACCAAGAGCCAGTGCAGCTCATCCCGTCTGTCAGGAGCTGGGGAGAAGGGGAAAGGGGTCAGAAGTACAGAGGGGGCTTTTGGGGAAAGAGGACGTGTTTTGTTGTATGCAGCTCCAGTGAGAGTGTCTGGATAGCAGAGCTGGACAAACTGTAAACTCAAAATTGGTACACTATTTATAAGCTTTAATAAAACTAAGCTTAAGAAAAATAATATGGTGGGTGGCTGTTCGGAGTCAGTCTTGGGCACTATATGATGATACATAGATGCTGGCTTCTATGCCCAGACATTTGTTTGCAGTCTGGACACTGGCATGGTCAAGCATTTTCAGTTTCAAAGTTATGTAAAAATTGTTTTCCATCATCTCTAATTGGTCATTGAAGAGCTGATTCAGCCTATAACAGCAGAGAAGAGAATAGGGTGGGACTTCCAATCCCAGTGAAGGACTCTCGAGTCAGAGAGAGAAGTAGGAGAAGAAGGTGTAGAGGAGACCAGGTTGAGAGACCAGGAGGATGAGCCATGAGGTCATGCGGAGGGTCATCCTGGGAGTCCCCATGCGGACACACATGGAGAAGAGCAAGCAGGGCAAGACTCAGATTAAAGGTAAAGGACCACGAGGCTAGGAAATATGTGGGGCTATGAAAGGCAGCCTATTTTGGTTGAATGAGGCTTGCTCCAGAGACCCACTAGGAAACTCTACAAGGGACAAAACAGTGAGCCACTTTCCCAGAGACAGGTGCCTGACATGCAGACAATAACCCAATCTCCTGGCATTATGGCTAGACTCCACCCCCACAGTTAACTGACTATACCAGGTAGTTCCTCCCCACAGTTACCTGGCAACAGCGAGGTAACCCAGCCCACTATAAAAGGGCTGCTTGGCCCCTCCTCCCTCTCTCTCTTTAAGCTCTCACCTTTCTTACTCTCATCTCTAGCCCTCCTTCTCTCTCTCTCTCTCTCTCTCTCTCTCTCTCTCTCTCTCTCTCTCTCTCTCTTTCTCCTTCTCTCCATGTGGCCATGACCGGCCCCTTTCCCTCTTTCTACCTTCTCTCTTTCTTTCTGACTTTCTACAATAAAGCTCTAAAACCATAGACTGTCTCTGCTCATCAAGGTCCATTGTGCTTAAATGATGGAATAGGCTTTCCCCTAAAGAGCCGCATCTAACCTCCCTCTGGAAGGCCTTCCTGCACTCCAGCCACGGACCAGACCAAGGACTCTCACCTGAATGGGAACCACCCAGCGCCCCCTCACTCCCTGCCCTCTCCTACCCCAGGACTGACCGAGCTGCTCCCTGCCTCCCCCCCCCCCGGGCCTCCACTGTGTTCTCAGCTCTTCTGTGGTGTCCAGCAGTGTTTGGGATGCCCAAGACTGAGAACCTGTTATCTCTGGCCTCCATGAGGCCCAGAGACCTTGGACTGCCCCTTGTCAAGTCCCCCATGGGCTGAGTCCATAGCTTCCCACAGCCAGACACCCACTCAGGGCCATGTGGAAAGCATACAGCAGTCCTCCCTCGTCTGCCCGCCCAGAGCTCTGGAACTCTGGTGGGACGTAAGTTTTCTCCCACTCCCTTTATTCCCCCATGCCCACTGCCCTGCAGAAATAGGCAGCCTTATAAGGTTATAATAGCTTAGAACCTGCTCAGCATAGAGCCAGCAGCTTGTAAATAAAAATACAAGGTCCCTGTGTCATTGACTTGGGAGCTAAAATAGGCTAGAGCAGGCATAGCAATGCCTTGCAGTTATTTGGGAGCAAACTGCCCAAAATATTATTGCAGGTGGTGGTAGTGCATGCCTTTAACCCCAGCACCCTGAAGGCAGAGTGAGGTGGATCTCTGTGAGTTCAAGGCAAGCACTGTGTGTATGCCAATCCATTTATATCCCTCACACAAACCTATAAAGGGGCTGTAGTCATTTGAATGAGGAAGCCCCTCATAGGCTCTCATGTTTAAATGCTTGGGTCCCAGTTGGTGAACCTGTTTGGGAAGGATGGGTAGGTGTGGCCTTGCAGTAGGTGTGACACTGGAAGGTGGGCTTTGAAGTTCCAGAAGTCCATGCGATCACCAATTAGCTCTACATGTGAGTTCCCAGCAACTGCTCCAGCACCGTGCCTGCCTGTCTGCTGCCGCGCTCCCTGCCATGATGGCTATGAACTCACTCTCTGAAACTGTAAACCCCAAATATCTAAAAGAAATTCCTTCTTTCAGAAGTTGCCTCGGTCATGTTGTTTCAATTACAGCAGTAGAAAAGCATCCAAGGCAAGTGCCATGAGGACCCAACTCCAAGTTGAAGAGACTGAGGCACAGCAAAGATTTTAAAAGTCTCACAAGGTGACATCTGGGAAGAGGCAGAGCCTGGATTAAAATCCAGCAGGCTGATCCCTCTACCTAAAGTTCAGAGCAGGCATGGTGGCCCAGGCCTGTAATCCCAGCACCTGGGAAGCTGAGGCAGGAAGATCTTGAGTTAAAGTGAAAAGAAATCCAAGTTTATCTCCTTGAAATTGCTTGGGGAGCATTCCTTCTAGGAACTTTCTTCTTCTTTTTTTTTTTTTTTGTTTTTTGTTTTTTTGTTTTTTTAAGACAGGGTTTCTCTGTGTAGCCCTGGTTGTCCTGGAACTCACTCTGTAGACCAGGCTGGCCTCAAACTCAGAAATCTGCCTGCCTCTGCCTCCCAAGTGGTAGGATTACAGGCGTGCGCCACCACTGCCCGGCTGGAACTTTCTAACAGCAGAAATGGAAAACCCATTCATTAGAGAAGCATTTGTTCTGTGTCTTCTTCAAGTCAGAATACAGACAGAAGCATCACTCTGACGAGGAGGAGGAAAGGAATCCCCAGCTGATCGATAGCACATCATGGTGCGTGTCCGTAGTCCCAGCACTTGAAAGACTGAGGTAGGAGGAGGTGGCTTCAGCCTAGGAATTTGAGGTCAGCCTGGGCAAGTTAACAACAGTCTGTATCAGGAAGGAAGGAAAATAGGAAGGGAGGGAGGGAGAGAGGGAGGGAGGGAGGGAGGAAGGGAGAGAAGGAAGGAAGAAAAAGAAAAAGAACCGTGGACCACAGTTAGCGTCAACCCAGAAGGAAGGAAAAGGAACTTAAATGGCAAGCAGTGTCAACCTGGCCTGCACGGGAGATTTCTCCGAGAAACAAGCTGTTGCCCAGCATGTATGACATTTCCCAGGCACTTGATCTCCCTTTCGCAAGACAAGCTCAGCTCTGGCCAAGTAGAGAGGGTTCATTTTTCCCAGGCCGCTGCAAAGGCTCTTTGAGGTCACACCTCCTTAACACCTGGAGGCTGCTGGGATCCCAGCACATTTCACAAATGGCCCATGTACATTCCCCTGTGGACATGCCAAGTGTCATGTTCTGCCACACAGGAACAACAGCACTGGTGACAGCTGGGGCTCCACGGGGACTCATGCCTTAAGCCAAGTGGCTTGCAGAGCCCTGTGTGGCCTGGTATGGGGATGTGGCTTCTAGGCCTGCTTCCCACGGGTCTGCCGCTGCACTGTTAGCTTCCACAATGATGAGGTCCCAGCTGGGCACTTTGAGCACATCCTCCAGTGTATTCTTAGCAGCTCTGGTTCCCCGGTGAGGATAGAGAAGGGGAGAGTTTGTCCTAGTCACTGGGTGCTATGGGGGTATAACTGGCATCGATCGACACCTTCCCATGACTTCACAGCTTCCTATTTCCTACCATCCCACTCACTGAGATGACCACTGTAAAATCATTTAGTAAAGTCTTTCCAGAGGCTAGACCCTCTGACTTCCTATGCCTATTTCCCAGCTGTGTGCCTTGTTCTTGTTCAAGTCTCTCTCTCTCTGTGTGTCTCTCTCTCTGTGTGTGTGTCTCTCTGTCTCTGTCTCTGTCTCTCCTTTCTCTCTCTCCTTTCTCTCTCTCCTTTCTCTCTCTCCTTTCTCTCTCTCCTTTCTCTCTCTCCTTTCTCTCTCTCCTTTCTCTCTCTCCTTTCTCTCTCTCTCTCTCTCTCTCTCTCTCTCTCTCTCTCTCTCTCTCTCTCTCTCTCTCTCTCTTTCCCCCCTTATCCCTATGTATCCCTAGCCGGACTGAAACTAAAACTTAATACATAGACCAACCTAGCCTTAAACTCACAGCCTGAATTTGCCTCCAGAATAGAAAAGAGAAACACGTTGTCTCCATAATAATTAAATAATTAAAATTATTCAAGTTTCTTAACCTCTCTGACCATTTTCTCCTTTGCGAATGGTCCCAAACACCATGCCAACCTGAAACGAGAAAGTTATTGTGAAGCCCAAATTATATGTCAATAAATATGACAGTGGTTAGACCTAAACCCAAGTGATTGTGAGTTCTCAAAAGCAGGCAGCTGTGCTAAGCATGTGGTCTTTGTGCTTTCTGTAAGCCAGCTCTTATTTACTGTGTGTATTTGGGACATCTCCTAAGAAAGACCACATCTTTTTCAACAACTTACATTTGTTTATTCTCTCATTTGCCAAACCTACAGAGTTAGCAGCTTCTGAGTGGGGACACCAGATAGGGACACACGGTCCCCTGAATCCTCACTCTCAGGCCCAGTGGAAGAGATAAGAACAGAATCAATTGAAACTGCATCACTTTATGCTGAGTGTAACGCAAAAAAAAAAAAAAGATAGGCAAAGCTATAGAAAGATACTTGACTGGAGAGGGAAGCAGAGGGGTGACATTTATACTTCTCCCTAGGGTGGGAACAGTGACTGTGTATAGAAATGGACTAGAGGCACACCATGGAGAAGTGTAGAAACCATTAGACTCCTGGAGTCACCCAGATACATGAGACAAATGGCGGCGGTGGGAGAGATCCTGAGGCCATCTCCAGCTGGGAGCATACATACCTCCGGGTTATAACCTGCAGGTCCAGATGAGGAAAAGGAAAAGAGAAACAGGTTGTCTCCATAGTAATTAAACTTGAAATTCTGTCAATGCAGTCTTGTTCTATTTCTATTTTACAAATTCTTATAATAAATTTTGTCGTAAGTATCATTGCACAAGAATCTTAAGCAGTGAGATGGTAGGGTCAGAGCCATGAACATTACTCCCATGATGCCACACTGCCTGAATGAACCTGGCCAGCTCTCAGATGCTATGTCTCTGAGAACACTCTGCCCACACCCTCTGTCCCTGGCCCAGACCCAGCAGTTGTGAATGCAGTTGGATCGCTTGATGCAGCATAGAACCAACAATAGTTCAGAAGAGACCGCCTCGGGCAGTGGTTCTCAACCTTCCTAATGCTGTGACCCTTTAACACAGTTCCTCATGTTGTGGTGACCCCCAACCACAAAATTATTTCATTGCTACTTCATACCTATAATTTTGCTATTGTTATGAATAGTAATGTAAATATGGGATATACAGTATATCTAATATGCAACCCCTTGGAGTCACCACCCACAGGCTGAGAACTGCTGGCATCACTGAGCTGCCCTCAACTCCCAGGAAGTGGGCCAATTTACTGTCATTCTTCCAATCGCACAGACTTTTTCTGTCTGTTAAGCCCTGAAAGCAAGGCCCTGCCCTAAGATGGCAGAGAACCGAAGCCCTGCAATTTCAGATACTAAAAGCTCTATAGCAAACCCCCTCTAGTACCAGAACCCAAGAGATCCACTGACCTCTGGAGCCCTCTCATTCGTGCCCATCTGGAGCCCCACCTAGCTTTCTTCTCTCCCATCTCCTTGGGGTTCCCGGTTGTGGCCACCACCTGCCGGTCAGTGATCTTCTAGCTTCTTTTCCAAATCACTTCTGCTGTCAAGGTTTCCTTCTCATACACAGCTCTTGAAAGAACTTTCTTTTCATCAGTAGCCACTGCGTCTGAGATGGGAGCACTGTTTTATCATTCCTTTCACTCTGAGCCCTAGTCTCTAGTTCATTTTGGGGAAGGAGTGGGTAGCTACCATTTCAAAGGTTGGTAGGCAGTGTGTGTGTGTGTGCCAAGTTGTTTTTAGTGCTGGCAGTGGGGCTGTTTGGAAGATGCTTCATGTTATCTTCTAAAACTGAGCTGGTGGATTAGGCAGGGTTCTCTACAGTGACGGAACCAATATACACGTACTATAACAAGATTTACAGCATCATCTTACATGGCAGGGGCTGGGTAGTCTAACATCTCTTGCAAGATGTAGGATCTAGAATGTGGTAGCTGCTCAATTTGTGAAGCCAGAAGCCTCAGGAGACCCCTTCCAGGAGGTGCTTACAAAGCTAAGCAGGTTTCATGAGCTACAGGCAGAGCAATGGCATATGTGCTCAGTGAACACGGAGAAGCCTAGCTGGAGCTGTTACTCCCATGGCTCAGTTTCACTGTTTAGGCTACACTGTAGAGCTGAGAAGTTCTCAAGGGACATAAGCCTTCAGGATAGAGTCAGATGCCTACGTGAGACTCTCACAGGCGTAGTTCACCTTCTGCCCAACTTTCATTGTCACCTGGGAGGGATGAATAGTCCCCAAGGGCTATTTCTTCTCACCCACAGCATGGCGCCATGTATACTGTGCAAACAAAAGTCTCTTCACCCTGCCTGCAATTAGTGCCACCCCTCCCAGAAAGCTGACCACTGACAGAGGACAAGCTCTTACTTTCATTCCTCTTCCCTTCGGGCTGTTTGGACCCTTCCTTTTATTACAATGGAATTACATTGTGCATATACTTATAATTCTATTAAAAGAAAAGAGATATACCCAGATTTTTCCATGTCCTCCTCCAGGTTCTAGCCTGAGCCAACAAAGGAAGTCCACATGCCCAGATTTCATCTCAAGAATACCAACAATATGAAATTTCAAGTCAGTATCTTCTCTCCAAAACCTCTCAGTCCTGTGGAAATGTTTGTCAATGAGAATTGCCTAGGTGAACTTCAGGACACAGAATCATAAACTTCATCAAGGAATTCAAGGAAGTTAAAGAAGACCCAAAGAAACACCTCAGTGAGATTAAGTAAGAAGAGTTTAGAGCTAATAAATGCTTGAATGATGCCCCCAAACACTGACATAAGGCTGATGGAAATGAGGAGGATCTAAGACTTGAGAATGGAACTCAACTAGGAGATAGCAACGCTGAAGAGGACTCAATCTGAAATAGAGATGGAATTGAAAAACCCATTACCTGAAAACTCCAGGAAAGCCTTAGGAATAAATAAAGCTAATGAATAAAGCAGAAGAAAGACTATCGGGACTTGAGGATAGAGGATCTAAACAAAATAAGCAAGGAATATGGATTTTTTTTAATCACAGGAAAGGAACACACAGAAAATGAGAGACATGAAAAATATCAAACCTTCAAATTATGAGCATAGATGAGAAAGAAGGATCACACCTCAGTGCCATAGGCCAAATCTCTTTGATAATTTTACAGAAGAAAAATTCCTCAAGCTAATGCATGTAACCCCATGCAGATACAAACAGCACATAGAACACCAAACAGACAAAATCAGAAAAGAAGATCACAGTAAGATCATACTTAATACACTAAGTATCCATAACAAAGAAACTATATTGAAATCTATAAAGGGAAAAATACAAGTCACATATAAGAAAAGCCCACCAGAACAACAACTAATTTCTCAATGGAAACTTTGAAAGCCAGAAGAGTGTAGAGAAATGATTTCCAAGTTCTAAAAAACCTATGATGGCCAACAGAGACTAGTATTCCCAGAAAAACTGTCTGCAATAATTGAATGAGAAAGAAAAATTTTCTTCAACATAAACAGCCTACAAAATTTATGGACAACAAGCCTAACCTACAGAAAATTCAGGAAATAGTCATTCAGTTGGAAAAGATGGATGAACATAGCAGAGAGACTGTGGAAGGAAACACGATGCCATAATTACTAAGGCACAAAGTATCACTGAGAATACAACCAGCCTCAAAAGTCAACAATGCAACGACCATAATTAGCACACACATTTCAGTAATAACTTTAAATTTCAATGGCCTCAACTCTCCAATCAGAGACACAGGTTGACTGAATGAATCAAGAAACAAAATCCATCTGTTATCTTAGACAAAAAAAAAAAAATGTCTTCATTTTAAAGTTAGGCACTGCCTTAGAGTCAAAGGATGGACTGAGCTCCAATGAAAGGGGGTCAGGAATCAAGCAGTCATTGCTTTCTAACAGATGACAAAATAGACTTCAAATAGAGCTAATAAGAAGATATAAAGAGAGACACTCTATTCTAATCAAGGTGTGATGGTTTGTATATCCTTGGACCAGGGAGTGGCACCATCTGGAGGTGTGGCCTTGTTGGAATAGGTGTGACCTGGTTGGAATGGGTGTGTCACTGTAGGTGTGGGTATAAGATCCTCACCCTAGTTGCCTGGAAGTCAGTCTTCCACTAGCAGCCTTTGGATGAAGACATAGAACTCTCAGCTCCTCCTGCGCCATGCCTGCCTGGATACTGCCATGCTCCCACCTTGATGATAATGGACCGAACCTCTGAACCTGTAAGCCAGCCCCAATTAAATGTCGTCTTTTATAAGACTTGCCTTGGTTATGGTGTCTGTTCACAGCAGTAAAACCCTAAGACACAAGGGAAGTTAACCAAGAAGGTACTACTTACTTAAGCATATATGCACTAGATTCCAGAGCACAAAGTTTCATAAAAAAATTTGCTACTGGATTTAAAGACACAGATTTACCCCAACCCATTAATAGTAGGCAATATTAATGCTGCACTTTCTCTAATATATGGGTTGTTTGGACAAAAATTTAAAAAAAAACCAAAAAATAAACAGAAAAGCATCAGAATTAGAAGGAAGAGTTTATTGGGCTTGCAGTTCCAGAGGGATTCAAATATATCAGGAGTTGTGAAGTATCACCGAGCAGCAGGCATGGCGGCAGGCTAGAGCAGGATGCTGAGTACCTAGAGCCTTTGCCATAAGCCCAGAGCCAAGACACTGAACTGAAAGTAGGACGAGGCCTTACGCTCTCAAATCCTGCTTCCTCCACCACCAAGTCCACATAACCTAAACTTCCTCCCAACAGAGCCACCAAAGTAGGAACCAAACATTCAAATACCCAAGACTATGGGGAACATTCCTCATTCAAAACACTACAACTCATAAACATCCCAAATCCTGCTCCTGAAAAGCAGACTCAGACTTGGGTCCACCCCCACATGTGGGTGTGTCATTTATAAACCTTTATCTTTTACAACAATCCTCAGTTTCAGTGACTGGCACACTGTGTGACAGGGTGGTCAATGTAACAGTGTGGGCAATGTAACAGTATGGACAATGTAACAGTGTGGGCAGTGTAACAGTGTGGGCAGTGTAACAGTGTGGGCAATGTAACAGTGTGAGCAATGTAACAGTGTGGGTAATGTAACAGTGTGGATCATTTTCAGTTTACATGTAGTTTTCTTTAGCCAAGGGTCCTTGAGTGCTGGATTCTCAGTTAATCCAGAACCCCAAGGCCAAATTCGTGCCCACAGGCCAGGGGGGCGTCCATATAATGGAGAAAAGGAATGAACCAGTCACCCCTCTTTCTTTTACCCTTGACTTGTCTGACAAGGACTCCATCAGAGGACTAGGTCAATGGCTCCTGCTTGTTCTGCTGTTTCTTTCAGGAATCTCAACTTAGGTTGGTAGCTGTCTAATTTATTATTACACGGTGCAGTGCTGGATAATTATACACTGTGGTATAATTTGTTATAACTTGGGCTGAGGCCTATAACTGTATAATTTATCATTATACAGTACGGGGCTGAATAATATGAGGAGTGTATAATTTACTTCAGACTTACAAGCCTAACCTGCAATCCAGAGGCAGCAAGCAGCCTATGCAAATGATTAATATTTCTACAGTAACCTCAACCTAGATATTTCTGACATCTTTCCTTGAGCTTCCCAGAACCAGCCTGGCTGGGGTTGCCAAATTCTTGACTCTTTTGTCTCGAGCCAAACTCGAATTTTGGCAATCCTAGCCTAGGCCCAATGTGTGCTGCATATTGAATTATGGAAAAGGAATACCAAAGATTCCAGGAATAGACGTTATCCTTGAGTGGCCACAGTTGGCTGAAGGTGATGTGTGCAGCCTTGGGGAGATTGAGGTAGCCGACCTTGCTGGGGAAAGTGTGTCATGGATGCAGGCTTTGAGAGAGTAAGGCTGTGATCAGAACCCAGCTTCCAGATCCCCAGAAGGACCCTCAGTTTATAGCTTCTCCCTTTTGTTCCTGTGATGAGGGCACTTCTGGTTCTCAGTGCTGAGAACACCAAAGAAGCAAACCCTTCCCCTCGTGAAGCTTGCATTCAGCTAGAAGATTAAGTTCCTCTGGTCCCTCGTTTCTCAAAGTGTGGTCCCCTAGACCAGCAGCAGGGACTAGGGACTGGGTAGAAATACAAAATGTCAGCCACCTGGACCTGCTGAGTAAGCCGGTACCACGACAGCAAGTGGACCATACTGCTATGATCCCCATGATGTCACAAACACAGCCCAAGCTCCAGAAAAGCAATTTCTGCTGCTGGTTGCTTCCTGCAAGTGCGCGTCCCTCACCAAGCTCTATCTTCTTCCTCTGCATCCTCCTTTTTGTGCAGGAACATTTTACCTTGCTACCTTTTGGTTGTAATCAACGATGTCACAGAGAGGTAGGAAGGGGAGACAGAGAGGAGAAAAACAAAATCACTCAAAACTCCATTATCCAGAAGCGGCATTGTTAATATTTTAATGACTCATTTATAAGCAAGATAAGTTTAGAACATTACATATACACACACATATATGTCATATATATGTGCTTAGAACATTATGTACACACACATATATATGTCATTATATATACATACATATATGTTTAGAACATTACATACATGCACATATGTATATGCATATAACAATGAGTAGAATATATGGAAGTCAGAGGACAACTTCGTGGAATGAATTCTTTCTTTCCAACTTTTTGTGAGTTTTGGGAATCAAACTCAGGCCTTCAGATTTGCACAGCAAACACCTTTGCCCAGTGAACCATCTCACCAGCCCTGCCACTTCTGAAAGATTTTTTTTCAACATCGTTTCAAGGAAAGTTAGACTTTGAGCTACATAGCAGTTCTCATCCCAGAAGGTTTGCTCAAACAGGGGTTGCCAGGTCTCATCCCAAAGCTTCCAGGAAGGAGAGCCCGTCATGGGACTAGCATTTTCTAGCAAGTTCTAGGTGGTATCCATCTGCTGCTCCAGGGGATTGCTGGCCTCAGGGACAGAACATCAGGGTTTGGAATCCAGCTCTGCCACCTGCTGCCTATACACAGGAAGATCATTCTGAGGGACTCTCCACGTTCATATCCTGCACCCACAGCACAGTATCCACCTCCTAAGATTAGCACATGGGCCATGGGTCCAGAGAAAAATCAAATACTACTGTTCTGCTAAAGGAACACAGAAATAAAATGGCGAAGGACTTTCTGCTTTTCCTATATCTCTCTCACTCGGAGACACATAGAGTCTCAGCCATGGTCAGAGAAGCTTTCTTCTTGCAGTAGATGGAAAAGACCATAGAGACCCCAAAGCTGAACAACACACAGTGAACAACCTCTGCCTTCAGGGCTCAGGGAGCTACGCAGAAGAGGAGACAGAAACATCTTAAGAACCAGAGGTGATGGATGGACTAAGGAAATGATGTCTTCCAGACACAACAAGAGTGGTGCAAGCATGAACTCACAGAGACCCTGGCAGCAAGCACAGAGCCTGCACAGGTTCAAACCAGACAGGGTCCCAGCACTGAGAGGGGAAATGAACACAGGCTCCTACCTCTACACAAGAAGCTATCTTCAACTGATACCTGCTTGCAAAGGAAAAAATAATTTCCCCCATTGGACTCTCTCCCTGGTTATATGAAGCATACTTAAAGGCAGTCCCCATGCCCAGCAACACAAAACAAACTCAATAGTAATTTTTGTAGACTTTTTGTCTTATACTTCTTGGTTTGAACACTCTCACAAGCACGTGCATGCATGTGTGTGTGCATGCGAGTGTGTGCTTTCGTGTTATTTACCTATTTGCTTTTAGAGAAAAACAGAGCAAAAAGGCCATGGAGTTGGGTGGATGGGGAAGTGTAAAGAATTCAGGAGAGGCTGTGGGGAGGGAAAACTGTAATCAGAATATAATGTATGAAAGTTTTTTTCTTTTTTTGTCTTTGTTTTTCTTTTCTTTCTTTTTTATTAGATATTTTCTTTATATACATTTCAAATGCTATCCTGAAAGTTCCCCTATCCTACCCTCCTCCCGTTCTGCTCTCCTACCCACCCACTCCACTTCTTGGCCCTGGCATTCCCCTGTACTGGGGCATATAAAGTTTGAAAGACCAAGGGGACTCTCTTCCCAGTGATAGCCGACTAGGCCATCTTCTGCTACATATGCAGCTAGAGATATGAGCTCTGGGGGTACTGGTTAGTTCATATTGTTGTTTTACCTATAGGGTTGCACACCCCTTCAGCTCCTTGGGTGCTTTCTCTAACTTCTCCATTAGAGGCCCTGTGTTCCATCTTATAGATGACCGTGAGCATCCATTTCTATATTTGCCAGGCACTGGCATAGCCTCATACGAGACAGCTATATCAGGGTCCCTTCAGCAAAATCTTGCTGGCATATGCAATAGTGTCTGGGTTTGGTGGCTGATTATGGGATGGATCCCCGGGTGGGGTAGTCTCTGGATGGTCCATCCTTTCGTCTTAGCTCCAAACTTTGTTTCTGTAACTCCTTCCATGGGTATTTTTTCCCTATTCTAAGGAGGAATGAAGTAGGTTTTTTTTTTCAATTAAAAAATACTATCACAAGGACTGCATGACCACATTGAATTAGTAAAACACCAAGGAAGTATTAGTTATATTGTTTATACCTGTAATTTCATAGTTGGGGTTTATTAATGATCATCTATAAATGTTGTCTTGATACTGTCCTGCGTGTTTCTTTGGAAAGGCCACATGGCCGTTCTTTAGGTGAGTTCTGGTGATGACCATTTCCTCAGACAGAGTTCTATGTACCTGTCTATGGGGTCCTAAAGAAGGGAAGGGGCTAAATTCAAATTGCTGAGGAAAATAATATCTTACTGGGCTGGTGGGCCTTGGTTCTATAAGAAAGCAGGCTGAGCAAGCCGCCGTAAGCAAACTAGTCAGCAAGGCCTCTCTGCAGCCTCTGCATAGTTAGAGCTCTTGATGATTTTTTTAAAATGGTCTTCCAGTGACATGCAGCTGATGAGCCACGCCCCCAGTCTCAGACAAAACTGTCTTCTTCTCGAGTCTCATTTGCGTGCCACACTATTGGTTCTTTGATTAAAAGCATTGTTCCAGAAGCGAGGGCTCAGTGGTTAAGAGCACTGGCTGTTCTTGCAGAGGGCCCGGGTTCAGCTCCCAGCACCCACGTGCTAACTCACAACTCTACAATGCCATCCTTCAGATACCATGAAGATGTGTTCGAAAGAAATGGCTTCATGAATTAAACTTACTATTTCAAGAAAACTTGAAACGAGGTTTAAAAAGAAAGAGTATTTTTTTAAAAAAACCAAGAGAATATTTTTTGAGATTATGCAAAATTAACAAAATTTTAAATTCTAGTGACAACTAAAGTGGCTGTCCCCTTCCAACATCTGAAGTCTTTAAAGTAAAAATTTAACATTCGTCAATTAATATTGTGCTCAGTTGGCTAACCAGCCTCTCTTTCTGATGAGCTGACTCTGCCTTGGCCAGGCTCCACACTTCTTATCCTGTGGAAGCAGAGGCGAGACCCACAGGTCCCAGCTGCTGATTAAGTCTCACATTTGCTGCTGGGTGAATGCCTCCCACTTAATAGACTGGTGCAGATTAAAAGAGGCAGGGAACCCTGTAAACAGAGAAGTCGATGGAAATTGCTCAGTGAAAATTCTCCCAGTATCTCATATCTCAGGACTAGGGCCTCTGTAAACACAGACCATGTCCATGACAGGACAGTCTTGAGGTCCAAAGTGTGAGGCATCCACTTTCACCCCAAACTGCAGGAAATGGCCAAACTGCAGGAAATGGGCTTGTGCAGGTGACAGTAATGGCCTGGAATTTTATGAAAGACATGATGCTAAATTTGAAGATATAAGCACCCTGGGTTCTAATATTGTCTCTCACAACTTCTATCTTTGTGCAACAAAGTAAATTATTCTTAGACTATTTTTTTTTAAGTTTAAAGTAGTTAAATAATAAGTTTAAAAATCTGGAAGCAGGTGAAGTATACATTATAAAATACCAGACCAAGGGCCACTGGCATATAGAGGGTTCATCCAGGGTTTTGAAAAGTATTTAATAAGAGAAAATAGGATGACTTAGATGAATAATTCTCCATATGTTCTGCTGAGCAAGGTAAGTCAGGCTCAGATAGACCAATGCTATATATTCTCTCTCATTCATACATCCTAGCTTCAAATTGCAGGCTTATATATTTAGCTTGGTTTGCTTCTAGAGGCTGGAAAGCTAGAAACGGATCATGAGAAGGGAGTGGGCAGAGGCTTTGGGAATGCAGTGGATAGCAGAACACATGGAATAAGAAAGTAAATGGGGAGGGGAATACTAAGAATAGAAAGGTTTAGGGATGGGAGAGGGGGTGTGGAGGGGACAGGGGACTCAGCCCCAACAAAGGAGATGTGACAAAGTCATATAGATACCTACTTCTTTGTTAAAACGGCAACTTAGGGCTGGAGGGACAGCTCAGTGGCTTGCTGTACAAACACGAGGGCCTTGTGTTGGCTAGTCGTATGCCACAACTTGACACAACTGACACAAGCTCGAGTCATCTGAGAGGAGAAAACCACAACTGAGAAAATGCCCTCCAGCTGTAGGGCATTTTCTTAATTCGAGGTTGATGGAGAAGGGCCCAGCTCATTGTGAGTGGTGCTATCCCTGGGCTGGTGGTCCCATGTTCTCTATAAGAGCAGGCGGAGCAAGCCATGATGAGCAAGCCAGTAAGCAGCACCCTTCTATGGCCTGCTCCTGCTTCCAGGTTCCTGGCCTGTCTTCCTTCAATGATGGACTCCAATGCAGAAGTATAGCCAAATAAGCACTTTCCTCCCATGCGCCTGGTGGTGGTGTTTCATCACAGCAGTAGTAAGCCTGACTTAAATACGACTGAGGTTTAATTCTTAGCACCCACATAAAAACCAGGCACGTTGGTTACTTTTCTGTTTCCATGACAAAATGCCACGACCAAGAACAACTTACAGAAGAAAGAGTTCATTTTGACTTATAGGTCTACAGGATTAGAGTCTGTAGGGGCAGGTGGGCAGATGGGGTGAGGAGCTTGCTGATCATGTCTCAACCTTACACAGGAAGTGGAGGTGGTGATCAGGAAGCAGAATGCCCAGTCCCAGTCACGTACTTCCTCCAGGAAGGCTAGCTCTCCAAAGGGTTCTAGAGTTCTATAATTCCCCAAATGTTTCCACCAACTGCAGACTAAAGGTTAAATACTAATAGGGTCACTTATCATTCAAGTCACAACATGAGGTGTGGCTGGAAGCACCTGCAAGCCCAGTGTTGTGGGCGGGGGCAGGGATGGGGTGGAGAGGGAGAATTCCTGAGGCTTCCTGCCTCAAGCTTAGCTCTATTTTCAAGCTTAGCTAAGATCAAAAATTCAGGTGACAGCAGATGCTGGCGAGGACGTGGAGAAAGAGGAACACTCCTCCATTGCTGGTGGGATTGCAAGCTTGTACACCCACTCTGGAAGTCAGTCTGGCGGTTCCTAAGAAAAGTGAACATAGTGCTACCGGAGGATCCAGCAATACCTCTCCTGGGCTTATATCCAGAAGATGTTCCAACTGGTAATAAGGACACATGCTCCACTATGTTCATAGCAGCCTTATTTATAATAGCCAGAAGCTGGAAAGAACCCAGATGTCCCTCAACAGAGGAATGGATACAGAAAATGTAGTACATTTACACAATGGAGTACTACTCAGCTATTAAAAACAATGAATTTATGAAATTCTTGGGCAAATGGATGGATCTGGAGGATATCATCCTTAGTGAGGTAACACAATCACAAAAGAAGTCACTAGATATGCACTCACTGATAAGTGGATATTAGCCCAGAAACTTAAAATACCCAAGATACAATTTGCAAAACACAAGAAAATCAAGAAGAAGGAAGACCAATGTGTGGATACTTCATTCCTCCTTAGAATAGGGAACAAAATACCCATGGAAGAAGTTACAGAGACAAAGTTTGGAGCTAAGTCGAAAGGATGGACCATCCACAGACTACCCCACCCGGGGATCCATCCCATAATCAGCCACCAAAAGCAGACACTATTGTATTTGCCAGCAAGATTTTGCTGAAGGGACCCTGGTATTGCTGTCTCGTATGAGGCTATGGCGGTGCCTGGCAAATTCAGAAGTGGATGTTCACAGTCATCTATAGAATTTAACACAGGGCCCCCAATGGAGGAGCTAGGGAAAGTAGCCAAGGAGCTGAAGGGGTCTGCAACCCTATAGGTGGAACAACAATATGAACTAACCAGTACTCCCAGAGCTCATGTCTCTAGCTGCATATGTAGCAGAAGATGGCCTAGTCAGCCATCATTTGGAAGAGAGGCCCCTAGGTCTTGCAAACTTTATATGCCCCAGTACAGGTGAATGCCAGGGCCAAGAAGCAGGAGTGGGTGGGTAGGGGAGCAGGGCTGGGGGAGGGTATAGGGAACTTTTGGGATAGCATTTGAAATGTAAATAAAGAAAATATCTAATAAAAATAAAATAAAATAAAATACTTTGTCCCTGTTAGCAAGCTTCCACAGAACTGGAGGGTGCCTTGCAGGTTGTCACCAGTCTAATGCAGATACAAACCCCATCAGGTGAGATGTGGGGCGATAGTGGTCTGGTGGGTATGGGAGTAACCAACAGCTTCATGATTAGATTTGTACCCCACTCCACAGAAGGAAATGTGTGCATCATAAGAAGCCCATGGCTGGGGAGGCCACAGGCCCTAGAGGGTCACCTACTACTCTCATTTTGCTAAATGGACTTGTTTTTAAAGTGCCTTATAAATATTTATGTTTATATCCATACACTAGTGCTGCTGTCTGCGCTGGCCAAACCTCTTCATGCAATAGTTAATACAAAGACTCAGAATTGTAAAGGTGTTGAGAGTAAATGGATGACTACTGAGTGCTAACCAGGACATTCTATCACCTCCTCCAAGGCTTGGGAAAAAATAGGAAGAAGGATCAAAAAAATAAATAAATAAATAAATAAATAAATAAATAAATAAATAAATAAAAGCCAGAGGAAGGGGAGGAGTGCTCTGAAATGCTATTTTTCTACACATGCCGTGGCCATGTTAATCTAATCCAAATCAGGCATCCATAGAGATAGTGTGTTGATCTACTTGCCTGTGTTCACAGAACACCTACTGTTTGCCAGATGGTGTTCTGGAGACCGAGATGGAGTAAAAACTCCAAGAGGGCTCAGTATCTTTGTTCGGGTTTTATTGCTGTGAAGAGACACCATGACCATGATAACTCTTACAAAGGAAAGCATTGAATTGGGGCTGGCTTACAGTTTCAGAGGGTCAGTTCATTATCATCACAGCAGGAAGCATAGCAGACATGATGCTGGAGAAGGAGCAGAGAGTTCTATATCTTTATCCACAGGCAGCAGAAGTGAGTGCCGCACTAGGCCTATCTTGAGCATATGAGACCTCAGAGCCTGCCCCAACAGTGACACACTTTCTTCAACAAGGCCACACCTACTCCAACAAGGCCACTCCTCCTAATAGTGCCACTCCCTATGGGCCAAGCATTGAAACACATAAGTCTATAGAGGCTGTTCCTCCTTGAATCACCCACCACACTCAGTCTCCCATATCCTTTGTTGTAATAGCTGCCCTTCCAGTTACTATGATAAAGTTCCTCAGGTGGCTTTAAGAAAAGAAGTCTTATCATTACTTGTGGCAGAGGAGGCACGGTAGCTAGCTCAGCTCGAGCTGAGGCAGCAGGAGAGTGAGGTAGCTTGCCTCAAACCCCATCTGCAGCCGCAGTCAGCAAACAGACAAAGATGGATGCTGGTGCCGAAGGGCAAACCTCCTTTCCTTCTGATTTGGTTCAGGACCGGCCCCTTGGAATGGTATTGTCTATCTTCAGGGTGTGTCTCTCCTCCTCAGTTAAAACGCTGGAAACCCTCTTACAGCCACACTCAGAAGTGCATCCCCCACATGCCAGCCAGGTTGACAATGAAGATCAACCAGCACAGGCTCTCAGCCTGTTGCATGGAGATGGACAGACTCACTAGACCACGGTGAGTGTTGACCCAGCACCAGCCATAGTTTGAAAGATGAGCCCCAGTCTTCTGAAGAGGTAGGAGGGAGCAGATGCACTGGGGGAGCTTTGGGAGGCATAGAAGGAAACATCTAAGATAGAACCTGGGAGAAATAGAAAGTACAGATGAGAAAGAGCTGCGAGTGTCTGCCCAAGGGGGTTGAGCTTAATCCCTGGCCTGGAGGGAGTTTCACTGAAAGGTATTTTTTCAAGTAGATTATCAGCGTACTAGAGCTTTAGAGAGGCAGTGCAGGAAGCAGAGGAATGTCCGTGTGCGGTTGGGGTGATCCCTGAGAGACAGAGGGGTGGCATGGATCACTTAGCTTTGGATTAGGTACACATCAGGCTGACTGACCTGGAGAGAGTGAATGAAGAGTGAAATTGTAAGGCCTGGAAACCTATCAGCATGAGGGGGAAGTAGAAGAGGGGCTGTTGGAGCCTCTTTAGGAGCTATTTCTATAAAGGCATCCCTGAAGCCTGGCGTGTAAGCACAGACCAAGGGGTCACCCAGACACTGATTGTGGTGATGACTGGAAAAGAGTGGGCTATCACCAAGAACACTAGAGACAGCCTGGCTGTCTTGCAATGCTATATGACTGTTCTCCAGGGGAAGCCAGAGTAGGGGTGGGGGAGAGAGAGCATGAATCTTGGCCACACAATGTACAGAACCCAAAAATTCTTAGAAGGAAATACCTAGGAGAGAAACAGGGCAAAGTTAGGCAGATGGACTTCCACTGTCTCCTGCCAGTCCTTGTGTTTCCAAACTCCTGCCACAGGTCCCCAATCCCACTGGAGAACTTCTCCAACCACTCCCAAGACTCAAGATCCCTCTAAGCTCCCCTAGTTCCTGCAATCTGACCACAGTGATGTAGCACCCAATCTTTTCACTAACTATTGAGTAGCCTAGATGCTGAACTGGAGTTTAAGCCATTTGTAAACTTCTAGAGTAAATGAGAGGAGTCAAAGATGAGATGGAAAGGGAGGGGGGGGACCTGATGGAAGAATGTGGGAAGGAAAATGAAGGGGAAAGAAGAGGCAGGAAAGCAGGAAGAGATGGAGGGAGGGAAGGAGTGAAAATCTGAGGGGAGGCAGACGGGAGGAAGAGGAAGGGAAGGAGGGAGGGAGGGAAGGAGCAAGGAGGGAGGACTATGGATAGATACATTTATGGAGGATTGATGGAGGGAGAGAGGGTCAGACAGACAGATACAGTCACAGATAGGTAAGTATATGGACTTGGGGAGTTGGTGATAAAGAGGTTGAGTCAATGGGGAGTAGGTGAATATAGGTACAAATGAATGATCAATTAAGCACTTACATAAACGAACGAGAAGATGGGTAATTAAGAGAAGGGATGGATGGAGCTAAGTCCTCTGCTCAATAGATCTCTCTGTCCTCCCAGACTCCAGGTCAAGCAAGCATACTGTCATTTTATAGGAGCCCCCACCCCTGGTGTCTGATGTCATCTGGTATTGTGCTGGCCTGTGGTAGGATAGTGGTAATCCTATCAACTCAGTGGACCGAGAAACCTCTTGTCCCTAATGTCTCTCTTGGTAATTTTGTGCTGGCTAAGCTCCATTCCACTCCTTGATTATGAACCTCTGCTCACACAACTGTAGCCACAACAAAGCCAAGAGGTACAGGCAGGCCCAGGGGGCAGGAAATGAAATAATGTGTATAATGTACGCATGTATTTATACAATGTCCTCATTCATCTCCTCAGAGCTGGACTTGAGTGTAGTCCATTTTCCAGCGATAATGACTACCACACCCCTCTACTGGATTGGTCCATATACCCTCAGCCATGAGTGTCCTTGAATAAAAACTGCCTTGTCATCTTTTAATATCACTCAGGGCCACTTTAGTCAAACACCTCAGCATTTATGGTTTATCACCTTTGCTTTTATCACAGTTATTACTCTAAACTTTCCCTAGAGCTCTGGGCAGAGTACATAACCAAATATCATAGGCTGTTTTAATTTCTAGTCTTATTTTATATGTGTGCCTAGTTTGCCTGGATGTATTTGAGTGCACCACACCCATGCCTGACCCAGGGAGGTCAGAGAAGGGCGTTGGATCCCCTTGAACTGGAGTTAAGATGGTTGTGAATCACTACTTGAGTACAAGGAACTGAACCGGGTCCTTCACAAAAGCAACAGTTGCTCTCTAACCCTGGAGCCATCTCTGCAGCCCTATTGTGACCCTGTCTTTATCTTCATTTTTTTTTAAGTGGAGAAAACTGGAGTGGATGGAGAGGAGCGTTGTTTTGTACTTGAGTGAAACTGAAATCCAAAGGTAGTCATCCATGTTCAAGGTCCACAGGTGCGCTCAAGAATTCCAAGCCTGGTTTCCTTTTCTTTGAAACTGGGAAGTTGCTTAATCATTTCTAGCCAAAAAGAAGATAGCATTGAAGAACAAGGTATTTCAACAACAATTACAAAAGCCCAAGGACTTTTCGTCTTAATGCCAATAACTGCCCGTTTATAATCAGTGCACTGCTGAGTTCCCTTCTTAAACCCAGAGTTTTTAGTGTTGGAATTTAGATTTTTTTTTCTTTTTTAATATTTTTATTAGGTATTTTCCTCATTTACATTTCCAATGCTATCCCAAAAGTCCCCCATACCCTCCCCCCCACTCCCCTACCCACCCACTCCCACTTTTTGTCCCTGGCGTTCCCCTGTACTGAGTCATATATAGTTTGCATGACCAATGGGCCTCTCTTTCCAGTGATGGCCGACTAGGCCATCTTCTGATACATATGCAGCTAGAGACAAGAGCTCCGGGGTTCATATTGTTCATAATGTTGTTCCACCTATAGGGTTGCAGATCCCTTTAGCTCCTTGGGTGCTTTCTCTAGCTCCTCCATTGGGGGCCCTGTGATCCATCCAATAGCTGACTGTGAGCATCCACTTCTGTGTTTGCTAGGCCCCGGCATAGTCTCACAAGAGACAGCTATATCAGGGTCCTTTCAGCAAAATCTTGCTAGTGTATGCAATGGTGCCAGCGTTTGGAGGCTGATTATGGGATGGATCCCTGGATATGGCAGTCTCTGGATGGTCCATCCTTTCGTCACAGCTCCAAACTTTGGAATTTAGATTCTTAAGCCTACCCAGATGGTGACAAAACTCCCCCGAGTGTGTTGATCCAGGTGACCACAAGGGGGCGCGCCCAGATCAGATACCGCTGGCTTCAGCCACCTGGCTTGTTACTGCCCCCTGCGGTGGATGCATCTTTGCTCTAGAGCTTAGATAGTGTACCCCAAGGTGATTATGCCCCAAGTCCCCAAGAACCTGTGGAGACTGTAGCAAAGGAGCAAGATTGTTTTTGAGACTTATCAAGAGCTTCATAAAACACACTGGATTCCTGGAGAGGACGCTAAAAGTAAATCCAGGACCTACTGTATGCCTGGACTTCATGTATCTCAACTCTACATAGACACAGGGCTTGTGGGGAAGGGAGCAGTCTAGGAAGGGAAAGCGCCTAAGCATTAAGTAGGAGGGTGACTACCAGTCCAGTTTTCTTGGCAGCCAGCCCTGCTTTCACGGAGTGAAAACAAGAAAGTGGTCTCAGCTGTCGCCTAGCTCCGAGCCAGATTCTACACAGGGCTGTGGCCTGGGAGTGAGGTTGTGGTTTCTGGAGAAGACAGCAGCTGGATGAGCACCGGGTGTCAATATAGGAAGCAGCAGTGTCCCTACCAGGAACTGGCACTACAACGGTGACGATTGCTTCTGATTTTTATTAGGGCAGAAATTGTCCCCTCCCAGGCAGAGAGCTTAGGGGTGATCTGGAAACTGTCCTCTGTTCAAAGACCCCCTCAGGACTTCCGTGGCTGTCCCAGCTCCCATTCTTATACAGGCGTATCTTCAGACCCTTTCCTCCAAAACAAAGTCTCCAGTGAAGAACAATGTGTTCGTTTGGGAGGTAGAGTTGGCAAGGTGGGTCTGGGCTGCCTCCTGTGCCTGCCCATCCACTTAACCCCATGTCTGCCTGCACCTGCGCACTGCCCTTGCCTGCACCTACCCCCTGTGCCTGTCTGCTAGTGCCTGCCAGCTGTACCTACCTGTACCTACCTGTGCCTACCCTCTGTGCCTGTCTATACATGTCTGTCCCTGTCTGGGTGTCCCTGTGCCTGTCTGGCTGTACCTATATCTGCCCCTGTACCTGCTTCCTGTGCCTGTTCCCTGCATTCTCTTCCCATTCTGTTGTTGCTAGCCAATTCCAGGTCCTTAAAGTTCCCCACCCAGGCTGGCAGAGTGTGAGCCTAAGGGACAAGCCCAGCTTACTTCTGCGGGAGATCAGAGATGTCATGAGGCAAGGAGTCTTGTTATTTAATTTGAAACAAAGTACTTGTTATTTAATTAAGAGTCAGAGCCTTGCAATTGCTTCTTGAGGAAAAACCTCCCAGTTGTCCTTAAGCCTTTAAGTTCAATTTTCAAAACTTGGTCTGTTTCTTTGCAGTCACTTTCAAGGGACTTTTGATTAATAGTCAACACCATTAAAACTATCTATCCCCTTTGCAAGTGTGGGTAATTAAATTATCTTCAACATTTAACACAGGACTTACTAATTTAGTGTACTCGGTTTCATTTTTAAACACTTTCCTTATTTGCCCTAACAAGCAAAACTTTCCAGAGTTTAAAGCACGTTGGAAAATCCAATTTAAGACCTTAAAGTGTAGTGAATCTCAGGACCTCTGGTACATCACACCAGTGGTCACAGGTCCTCAACAGAAAACCGACAAGTCTATAATCAATTACAAATTTCAAATTAGAGTCGTAGGCTAATTTGTTCATTCTCTATGCTGAAGCGCCCCATTGTCGTGAATACTTTACATCTCAAATGCCTAAGTGTGCAAGGTTAAAAGGCATTTGCCCAAGAAAGAGAAAAGCTCTCCATCCTGTGCGAGTTACCACCCTTTATAGTTCCTTGTGCAACAAAGCCAATACCCATGGTTCCCTGCCTGACCATTTGGTTACATGAAACCAAGATGGTACTTCCCAGCATCCCTTGTAACAAAGTGAATATGTGGCCAAGATCTGGCCAGTGAGGTTTAAGCAGAAATATTATGTGACTGCTTCCAGAACACGTTCTGAACACATAACTACTATATTTGTCCTCCCCACTCTATTTTAGCCGTTTCTCCATCTTGCCCCTTGACCACAGACATCATGGTTGAACTTCTGTCACCATTAGTCCTAGGAGACTAAGTGCAATGTGAGGATGCAGGATCCTGGAATTCTGGTAGCTTTGTAGAGGAGTCTGAGATTACCTTGTAAGACCGTCCACCCAAGCCTCCTGGGAATGTGGTCTTGCCTTCTTGCCTCCTCCTGCTCTGTGGACTTGCCCGTGACTTGCTTTCATCAATTACATGTGGCAAAACCAGCATTGGGTGTTGTCTGAGGCAGCATTCACATTTGCCTGCTTGTAGTGCTGACTGGAAATGTCATGCTCCATTGGAAACTGGTCTAACCTGCTGGAAGATGAGGGACCCTGGCCCAAGCATATGCCATCAGGAGATGTAGTGACTGCCTGTGGAGTCCCCCAGCTCTGCAGCCCTCCATTTCCGTCCAGGTAAAAACCCTCAGAGAGTTACTCCTCAGCGCACATAATTGTTTTCAGCCATTGAGTTTTATGACGGCTTATGCAGCAAAAGCTAAACAGAGCAGGGTCATAAGCTGCCCCAGCCTCACTTTTCCGAGAGCTTTAAGCCATTTTTGTTTGGGGTCTTGGATACATTGTATCCTGATACACCCATGGGCTGCGCTGAGCTGCTTTGATGGGCAGGGTGTTCTCTCTTGCTGCAGAGCCTTTTTCAAATGGTTGCCATGTCAACAAAGGACTCCATTTTCTCTAAAGAAGTGGATCTTGTGGATGGTTGGGCTCTGGCCATCTCATTAACTCTGTAATCTGAGACCACAGTACCCATCCCCAACCCCTGCCTTGCCCTCCCTCCACCCACGTAGGAAGTCACCTGGCTTCCTTCACTAATTTCCTTACTGCCTAATTGAGTTATGAAGCTCTTTTAGCCCTTGCTGTCTGCCCAGGCTAGGACTCTGATAGACACGGCAGACATCTTGAACTCCACATCTTTCCCCTCCCTGTGTTCTATTAGTCCCAAAGTCAGGTCAGACCAGGAATGCAAGCTTCCTCCTGCTCCCAGCCTCTGTTTCTTTAGCTTTCAGATAGAACCTAGATTCTGACATAGTGTGGTTGTTGGGACATGACTCGGGTTTTCTACATAAACACTGTGATGTTAGAGACCCAGGGAGCTTTCTGGAGCCTGGGCCATGATGCCCCAGTAGCTTGATAGCTGTTGAGTCAATAGGATTCTCCAAGTCTTCATCCCCGTGCTCGCCTGGTGGTCTGAGTACTCCGATCAGATCACCATGCATCCATGCCGCCCTAGGCATTGCCCCCTCACATCTCCATGCCACCCACGTTGTACCAGGCACTCCTCACTCCTTACGATTCTCCCTTGGCTCTATCATGGCTGGCTCCTTTGCTCTCCTTCAGGTCCACATGTAGAATTTGCTCATTCCGCCTCACTTCAAAAGGATTATCAGGGATTAGAGAGATGGCTCAGGGGTTAAACACTGCTCTTATAGAGGACCTGGGTTGGGTTCACAACACCCATGTGGTAGCTCATTACTGCCTGTAACTCCACACCTCCTCTGAACTCCAGGGATACACGAGGTAGCACCCATAAACTCACACAGGCTCATGCACAAATGTAAATTTAAAAGAATATTTTTAAAAGTAATGACATAATATAGTGACAACTTTAATAATAATTAAAGATCTTAGTTGTAAATTTATGTTCCCACAAAAAAGCCAAGATGCCCTTCAGTGTATACATGGAGTAACTAGAGAATATTCACATGAGGGTTAATAACTTCACAGGGTAGAGAGACCTACTGGGCACACCTGTAAGGGATTTTCTTGATGCAGTTCTGTTAAGTGAGGAGACCCAGCCCAAATGTGGAGGCTTGCTCCTTCCTGCTGCCTTTTCACCGTGCTTGCAAGTACACGTACATCATTTGACTCTTGCAGCAGGTTCATCTACCCTGTTGCTGCTACTGCTGCTGCTGCTGCTGCTGCTGCTGCTGCTGCTGCTGCTGCTGCTGCTGCTGCTGCTGCTGCTGCTGCTATTTGCCGACATCAGAACTGTTTCTTCCACCTTCCAATGTGGACAGAAGCCCAGTGGCTCTCCAGAAATTTCCAGGCCAACAGTGATAGACTGGAGGTCCTGGGGTGACTGGTTTTGTGGGCTGAACAGCTGCCAGGTTCTTGGCCTCCCTAGGGTGAAGGCAGACACTGTTGGACGGCTCAGACTATACTGTATAAGCTAATCAAACAAACAAACCAACAACAAACCTCTTAGTATGTATTTTTTTTCCTCAGCTCTGTTCCTTAAGAACATATCACCCACTGACCATATGAGCTCGGATGCTGAAGAAAGACATAAAGGAACTTAAGTGTCCATCACTCAGTCAAAGAAGCCCCTGCAGAGGCTGTGCTGCACCGTTTCAACCATATGCTATTCTGGAACAGACACTGCTATGGAGACTGTAAAAGGATCAGTCGGTGTTAAGAGTGGGGAAGGAGAGTGTCTGCCACTGTAAGGTGGGTGTGTGGCATCCTGCCTTTGTCTCATTCTCTTTTGCTTGCTTGCTTTTGTTTTTGAGATAGGGACTGACTATGTAGCCCTGGCTAGCCAGAACTCATTATACAGACCAGTCTGCCCTCAAGCTCAGAGATCCACCTGCTAATGTTTCCCAAGTGTGTGCCAGCAAGCCCAGGCTCACCTTCCTTTTCTTTGTGTGTGTGTGCTTGTGGGTGTGGTAGATGCATGTGTGTACCAGTATGCACAAGGGGACATCCTGTTCTACCGATTCTCCATTATTCCTTTGAAACAAGGTCTTTCACTGAACTTGGAGCTGCTGTTCATCCAGCAAGCCTCACTGGCACTCCTGTCTCTGCCTCCCAAGATTGGGGTTACAGCCACGAACTGCTTTTTACACAGGTGCTAGGATCAGAGCTCAGGTCTTCATGTCTGTTCGGCAAGCACTCTTAACCACCCAGTCATCTTTAGCCCTGTCTCGCCTTAAATGTGAGATCTGGGGTAGCAGTGAATGAATGATGTGGGGCATCAGTTGACAGCAATGGTGTAGCATCCAGCAGCATACATGGCGTGGCCAGAAGAATGGCCCTAGCAGTGTGAGGTTTTAAACCCTTGGTATAGCATTGCTCTGGTGCACAGTGTTGCTCCAATCAGCACCCTGGCCATGCCGCTTCTTTGATTAGATCTTTTACTTGCTTTCTTCATTTCTGAGATGAGGCCCACTGGCCACCTACAGGGCTTACATGAAGAAGCTCTTCCTGTATCTGAAATGTCCCTGTAGCACTTCAGCTATCTGCCCCGCCTCGAGCCATCATTTGGACCCAGGCCTCTGCTCTCTGTGCCCAAAGCTCCTCTCTCTCCTCTGCAGGGTCAGAATAACTCTCCATGGTTTTTTCTACTGGCATTTGCTCCAAGCCAGTGGTTCTCAACCTTCCTAATGCTGTGACTCCTTAACATAGTTCCTCGTGCTGTGGTGACCACCAACCATAAAATTACATTTGTTGCTACTTCATAACTGTAATTTCGCCTCTGTTATGAATTAGAGTGTAGATATTTCTGGAGCTAGAGGCTTGTCACCCACAGGTTGAGAACCACTGCTCTAAGGACTCTCCCCAGCTGGACTACACAGTTCTGAGTTCAGAGGTCATACACTAACCCCAGGGAAGGGACCCCAGGGAAGGGGTTAGTGAAAACTCCCTGTCTCAATCCCGACTCTTGATTAATTTCACATGAACATTCTTGATGGTTTTCAGATGCTTATAAACGGGCAAGAAGTAGTATAACCTGCAAAATCAAAAAAAAAAAAAAAAAGAAAAGAAACTGAAAGCAATAGTCTCCAATGCACTGAAATCCAATTTGATTCACAAAAAAAAAATATGATATGTATATACTTGACAATGATGAATCTTTTTTATATAAAACAACTCAGAGACCAATTTTCTTCATAAAAGCTCAAAGCATGAGGCTACATTTCTCAGGCTAAGAAGGATGGGGAGGTAGGAGCTCTGTGTATCTTCTGCAGGATAATTTCTCAAGTGCTACTGATTTTTTGCAAACTGGCTTCCCAGCCCCCACCTGCAGCATTTCCAGAGCTACCCCCTGCCTGTGAGGAATTTGAACCACCCGGTGAACCCCAAGTCCCAATTCCCTTGGCTGCCTGTTTTAGAGAAATTATTATGACTGGGCCCTTGATACCAGGAAAGAAAAGTTACTTCTGGTTACTTCCAGAACCTTCCATCATCATTTTTTGGCGATGCCAATTGACCTGACCTAGATTATGTCCTTCCAGAAGCTCTTATCCCCCATGGGTCAAGGGTCTTTTCCAGGGTCCATCAGTTGAGCGACAGTGACCCTTGGAGGCTGTCATGGGTAACAGTATGAGGTAGAAGAGGGCAGAAGCCCAGTGCCATCTGCTCCCATTGACTTCTGCTCCATTTCTACCCCCTGCCCTCCCTCAGCCCCTCCTGTTTGCTTTTCTACCACAAATAATCACACACTCTCCTGATAGTGTTTGAATTTGCCATTCTCTGTGCATGGAAAACACACACAAACACACACACACACATCTAGACAACTACAACTTAATGCCAACCTTATACATCTCTGGTCTTATGCCACCCTTTCAGAGGTACCATTGTGACCTCTCTAAGTGGCTACCCTCCCCCCATCCCTCACTCCCTCCTCCCTTTCTTTCCCCCCCTAGAACTCACAACCATCTCACCCAACCCTTGTCAGATCCATCTATGTAGATACTTTATCCCTCCTTGAGAATTGAACCCTGTGAACTAGTACTTTGTTTAAGCTCCAATGGATCGCTTGCCTCTTGCCTGTTGCTGAGTATACAGTAGATGCTCAATAGTGGTCATCAGAAATGAGGTGAATTCAGGTAGGGAAGACACTGCTCTGGTTATGCAACAACTTTTAGCTGGATGGTATTCCTGCATGTCTGAGAACTTTCTCAAATCATAGGGTAGAAACCATCTCCTTCATTCATATAGGATAGGATGCAACGAAAAAACTCAGTGGCTTTGGGCAGAATTTCCTGACAGATACCAATCATCATGTGCAGGCTCCTGAAAACTGGAAATGTTATCAGCAGCATTTAATGGAAACTGAAGAGGCCCAGTCCCCTGTCTCAGCTGCTGTGCAGAGCTAGAACAATACTCAGGCCCATGGGCCTGGACTCTGTTCAGTCTCCCTTTCTCAAATCTCAATATTTCACTCCTCTTGTCAATTATCAGAAATCTCCCCTCAAGGCAGCTCCTGCAGGGGCCTGGCAGGGGTATGGAAGCATTGGAGAGCAAGAGAGGTCCTCCCTTTCAGAAAACACACTTCCTGTCAGCAGTAATAAAGGCTCCCGAGAACAAATAACGGACTCAACTGAAATTAGACATAACACGACAAATTGTGCGTGAGAACAATATGGGCGCACATTTACACATTGGAGGAGTAATTATAAATCTTTGTTATAAATCTGCACACTCCTGTGTAGCGTTATGGATGTCAAACTGACATCTATTAGGGAAGAGTTGTTCCCAAGACTGAGGTGGGGATTTTTGTTGTCTCACTTTGGAGCCTTTAATTAATAGATATGCCCCATCGCTAGGTTGGTTCCTATGAGGGACTTGGAGGGGTGACCCAAAGCAGAGAATGGTAATGACGGTCATGATCATTATGAACAAAGTTCCTATCTAGAGACTGTATTCGATGTTGTCTAGAAACTGCTTGCTTATTAGTAATGGGCTTTTTAAAGGTTACCAGGGTGTTGGTATGTTGGTCGCCAGTGCCAGTGGGCAGGGACAGAAGCTCAGGAATCTGGAAGGGCTATGATAGTCTCTGTCCCCACAGATAGCTCATTAAAACAGATCTTGTTGAGTCCTCTGGGGTGTGGAAATGTTCTAAGTATCCACACTTGAGGGGCTCTCGTAGCACATAGGTTACAATCCCTGGAAAATTACTTAATGCCACTGCTTTCATACCAACAGTAGAATGTTGTTCTTCCAACAGGCAAGTGCCTTACTCGGGTGGTATCAGACATACCGTGATCAGAGTCACCACCAGAAACCGGGTTCTGAGGCGGTCCAGTGCCCTGCTGTGGCTGATCCACAGAGTGAGACCAGTACGTGGGCCATGGGCCTAGACTCTCAGAACATAACAGTATGTAGCACACATGGCTTAAGCAAGTCAGGTATACTGTAGACTTACTTGATGCTCCCATAACAGTAAAGTCAGTATTCTCCTCTCCACTCAAGAGAATGAAAATCTGAGCCCAAAATACCCTGTGCCCCTAGAGCCGTGTTGTCCACCCTTCATAGGCCTGCCTCTTGGTCACCATTGAAGGTAACCTAGAAAACGGAAGCTGGAACAATACTATTGTGGAATCCATAACGTAGAGGATGAATTCTTTTCATTAACTTATTTATTTATTCACTTTACATCCAATCACATCCCCCCCTCCTTCCTGTTCCTCCTCACACATCCCCTCTTCCTACCTCCTCTTCTCCTCTGAGAAGGGGAGGCCCTCCCTGGGTACCAACCCTCTCTGATTCATCAAGTCACTACAGGACTAGGGATATCCTCTCCCACTGAGACCAGACTACTAAGACCAGACGAGGCAGCCCAGTTAGGGGAACGGGATTCACAGTCAGGCAACAGAATCAGGGTAAGCCTGCTCCAATTGTTGGGGGTCTCACATGACAAGCAAGCTGCACATTTACGTGTGGGAGACCTAGGTCTATCCTGTGCTTGCTCTTTGGTTGGTGGCTCAGTCTCTGGGAGCCCCCAAGGGTCCAGTTTAGTTGACTCTGTTGGTCATCCTGTGGAGTCCTATAGAGGGGAAATTTTAAGGGCTAGCTCTCATTTTTCCAAAATTGAAAAATGAAATCATAAAGTGGTGCGAGAGGGATGTCTGGTGTCAAGCACACAGCTGTGCATATTGTAATACTCTTTTATAATTACTTAGCTCCAACTGAGAGCCATCATGCAGAGCCAGATGTCTGAAGTCTCTTGCACATTCCCCATAGCATCTGCTTGCCAGCTCTCCCTGTCCCCACCAGTCCTTCGACTCGCTGGAGAGAGATTCGCTGCTGTGTGGTCTGGCACATTCCCTAACTGCTGGGAAACATGCTCCAGTCCTCCACCCCCACCCACCTTGAGCCAGCCCTTTCTCCATCCTATCTCTATGATGTTCATGCTCTGACCCACCAGAGCACCACACATACCTATCTGTGATGACTGGAAGTAGCTCATTATTGATCATAGGATCCAAACGCTGCTGAAGAGGTGTAATAAAGCGTTGGCTAGGGCAACTGTGAAAATAATGCATAAAACAGAAACCTGCATTGGCAAGACCTGGAACTTTTGGAAGCCACCTAAAAAATATAAGGAGCCTTCACCACTGAAGAGAAGGAGCCTTTTGATAGGCAGTTCCTCAAGTCCTCAGAGAGCACCTTTTTCCAGTTCTACCTATGCCAACAGATTGCCTGTTGTAATCATAAGACATTTGTCGTAGTCATAAGACACTTGTTTGGAAGTGACAGAAAGGTCTTCCCTAAAGAACATTCCAGGCTGACGGATAGCAGGGTCAGGACCCAGTGGGTAAAAGTGATAGAGATGACACTCTGACCCACCAAAGTGGAGAGCAATGCTGAGAAGTGTCTGTCTACAAATGTGCTCAGGCAGATTTAAGTGTCTGCTTTGGACCTGGGTGTGGCTGGATGAAATGAGTTCAAAGCTCAGGTTCCTTCAGACTTCATTTCCTGTGACCACCAAGAAAGAAAGAGAAGGATTTCCTGGACATTTTTACTGTCCTCCAATTCTGCAGACCAATTATTTTCTTTATAGCAAGTACCACTATTTGTCCTTACTTGTTGATACTCTAACTTGTTGAAAAAGGAATATATATCATATATCATATTTGTTATACATTATATTGTATATTATATATTGCATGTTGAATATTATATATTATATATCCATCCTAAATATTCAGTAATTAATAAGCACCTAAGACAGTCTTACTGCTGCCATGCACTGCTAATATCTTAAGTATTTCAGTCCCAGAGCTATAGGGCTAAGCAGAGACAGAACGAGTCACGATTTACTGAGTTCTGAAATTTGTGCTCTGGCCAGCTTTGGTTGAATCTCTTTCCTTTTGCCTTGGGAAAAGCAAATGCCTGTAAATCTACCTTAAGAAAGAGTTGACACAGCTGTCTGGTTAGACATCAAAACCCTGTTTCCTAAAGCGATGATGTCCTAATGATTCCCAGCAATGCCCATGTCTACCCACATGCTTGAACTATAGTAAACACTTCCTATCGGTGGTCACGGGACCCAGAGAGTACCCTGAGGTGGTCGGAGAATTCAACACTGTTGCTCAAACTATAAAAACTGTAAGAAACTACAGATTTAAACAAAGCAGTTTGGTACATTGCCTGCTAGCAAAGTTATGAATAAGGCTGAGCCTTTAGAGTGCAGTTTCCAAAGCGGGATTTCTATGACACTGTAAGAACAGAGAGCATGTCCACGCCGTCTCCTGCACTTCCAGCACCTAGCAACAGGTCTTCCAGACACAGCAGGCTTTCGATTAGTACCTCATTAAATGAATAAAGAATGAGTGTCACACGCTTGGCCCTGTGCTTTCTGGGAAGTTACTCTAAGCAAAGGTCCCACTGGAGCCCACATTTACAGCCATTCAGACACATCCCACATAAGGACACCTTATATGCACCACTCAGTGATGGATGGCTGTTTAGCAGAGAACAGTATATGTTTGCCACTAACACAGTTACTCTTGTTAGGAACATCTGTGATTTGTCCCGGTTTCCCTGCACAGGAAATGGCCCCTGAGGCTGCAGTACCTCTCTCTGTTCTCCCTATTTTGTTGCCACATGCCCAACTTTGCCATTGTTCCTTAAGACCATATGGGGAAGGAAGCTCTCGTTTACTGAACCTACTAAGTGCTGGGAACTTTACATGTTTGATTTCATCTGATCCTCTCAGCCATACTACTAACACTGCCCTATTCATCTTTATTTTATAGAAATAAGAAGTAAGGTCCAGAGAGATCAGAGACTTGCCCAAAGTTACACAGACTCAATTTACAGATGTGAATCTGTAAAACACTTGCTTTCTGTTATTCCACACTGTATTTTCTATGACTAGAGGGGCTGGAGCTATGGCTTGGTGGTTGAGTGTTTGCCTATCACACATGAGGAACTAGGTTCAGTCCTCCAATACAGCTATACATGTGTGTGTGCTTGTGTAAGTATCTACATATCATATATGTATATATATATATATATACTTTTTCTGGAGACAACACGAATATATTCATGCAAACACAGCAAGCCATCCGCATAACTTTATTTATTATACCAGAGAAGCAGGAAACTACACAGACCTATTAAGGATCACATGTCCCAAGTAGGTTGGATAAATGTGATTTTTAAGCAGCACACAAGTCGCCGTAAAACAATCTACACATTTCAGAACACATGAAGGGCTCTACAGGCTGTGACCTGTGTGTGGAGAGGGACACTCAAGATATCTTATGCAAATATACAAATCCAGTCTGCTCCCTATCAAATATGCAAATCCAGTCTGCTTCCTCTCCTGTCCAGCCCCATCCCCTTAACTCATCATCTAACTATCTGCCTGGAGACGGGGAGGTCAAACCAAAGAGGACCTTGTTTGTCTCTGACTCTGGGTTACTTGAATCCAGCGAATCCACTTGATCCTGAACACTCAGTTGTCTTCTTCTCTCTCTGCTTTTATTTGGAGACAGAGAGAATGAGACTTGCTGTAGTGTTGAGGCGGGACAGTCTCTCCTTCAGCTACCACTTCTGGATCCCCTTCCCAGTGCCAGTGCATAAGCTGGGCCAAATGGCTCAGCCAAATGGCTCCGGCTCCCGCAGCCAACTCAACTACTGAAGAGCACAGCTGTGCCCAGCCGCATCAGCTCCACTCCGATGCAATTCCTCATGGGCTAGAAGTGTGATACTGATCGGTTTTAATGAGGGCTGTGGGAACTGGCCCAAATTCTGAATTTGTTGTACAGAACAAATTAGTTTGCTTTGCTCCCCCTTTATCACGTCAGCCTTCAGAAGGATGGCTTCTCATCATAAGCAAGGGGATTTCACCCTTGGGAAAGGCACCGCCCTAACCAGGGTCTAGGAGCTGGGTTTTTCCAGGAAACGTTTGAAACTATGAGGACTCTGGGTGTACAGACAATTAGCATGCTAGAGGCCCGGCCTCTCTAGGGTTATAATCCCTGTCCTTGAAAAGGCTTTTCATTTAGCCTATGGCCTCCAGGGTAGGGTGCATAAGAAGAGCCTCTGTGGCTGAGAATATAGTTAGGATCCTCATTTGCATGTATCTGGTTTTATGTTTCTACACTGCATGTCTCACGGTTCCCATGCAATACTACCAGGAAGTGCTCATTTTTCTTCCAACAGGAGCACACGTTCAGTGAAGTTTGGAAACCACAGACGAATAGGAATAAAGAACAAGTTTCTCTGGATTCTGGGATGGGCAAGGGTCACAGGGACAGAGCGGTTGCGCTGATGTCAAAAAGCCACTAGTAGTGGTAGTTTAGAGGTCTTGGGGTTTGAGCCGGACACTGGGCCTATTGGCAGGGGGTCTCCACTCTTCCCTGCCTGAAAACAAGCAGAACGGGGTGGGGTGCGCTTAGATGTTCTCATGGGAGTGCTGAATGGAGCAAGCAGAGGAACAAGCACAGGAGGATGAAGCAGGGGGCTCTAATACAAGGAAGGGGGCAGACCCAACTCCATGGAGGAGAAGTGTTATGCATCAAACATCTAAATCTTCAGAATAGGTATTGGGGTTCTCCTGGGACCGCGTCACCACCTTGAACTGACGCCTCAGGAAACCACCATAGCGCTTCTGGTTGTCCCACTTCAGCTTGGGGCGAATGCGCCGCAGGAAGCCCCCATAGCGTTTGTACAGGTCCTCATGCCCTACCTGATCCCCATCCTGGCCCCCGTCCTCATCCCCGGCCATCTCGGAACTCCTCTTGGGGTATTTGCGCAAAAAGCCGCCATAGCGTTTGGCCTGTTTTCTCAAGTCTTCCTCATTAAAATGGAGCGTGCCCGCCTGTGCGGCTTCATCATTCATCCGGTCAGCACCCGCCAGCTCAGATTCTTTTCCATTGCCAAAGCTGCTGGAGAGACCCCTGAACTTTTCCTCTGGGACGCTGGTAAGGAGTTGGCTTTTCTCCAGCTCCTTCAGGACGGGTTCCAAGAGCTTGGCTAGTGCACTGTAGCCTTCTTCCAAAGCAACCTCATCTTCCAAGCCATGCTTGCCACGGAGCCCAGAGACAGTCAGGGTGAGAAAAGATGAGAAGCCCCGGCATGTCTCCCACTCCTCTGAGGGCGGCACCAGGTCCTGGCACTCCAGGGAGCAAATCTGAAAGGATGCAAGAGCTTCGTCATGTGAGAAATGAGAAATTAGACTTACAGAGCCTAGGCAGCTATCCCAAAGGCGCAGAGACACGGGTGGCAAGGCCAAAAGTAGAAACAAGATCTTCCGATTGCCCCGCGCATACTCTTTTGCCCTTTCAAAGGGCCTAGTTGCTCTACCGACCTCTATCAGGGATGGAGGGGACTACTAACACTTTAGAGACTGAAAGCTTATCAGAAGAGCAGAAAGAATGTGCTTGGGGGATGGAAGGGCTCAGCCTCTATGTCATAGTTCTGTATTCAATCGCCTCCATGACTCTAATGATGCTGACAGTGATGAGGAACACCAGTGATGAGCTTGAATTCTGAAGGTCTGACCTGGGGTCCCCAAGCTTAGCCACATTGCTTTCCTAAGAGTGAGCACGGACACACTGTGTGATGGACACACTGTGTGCAGCTCAGTGAACACAGACCAGTCAAGATATTAAACACTAATCATCATGATCTCAGGGAATCAACCCTCATTAGATGAGGAAAATGAGACTCAGGAGAGAGTTCCAGAGTAAGGGAGCAAGAAAGGGCCAGAACCCGAGCCTGAGTGTTGTCCACCACAGTCAGCCAACAAACACTACTGCTGGGTGAGGTGTGGGAGAAAGCATGAGTCAAAATAACATCAGCCAGGCAGGAGAAAAGGCCCAGGCCCAAGAGAGCCCCAGCCCGACAAGGCAGATTCTGAGAGTGTCATGGTGATAGCTTCTGCCAGGAGACTGAATTTGGAGGTGCCTATCAGCCAGGAAAGGAAGCTTTGGAATGTGTACCCAGTGCTTCAGATGGCAGAGCGAGCACACCATGGTCTACACCCCGTTGCCAGGCAGTAGGCTGCCTGGAGACATGGCCTCTGTGCAGGTCTTGGGGAGCCATGGTAATGAAATCTAGAATGCAGTGGGAAGTAGACAACCTCAGACCTCGGTACCCGGCTGTCTACTCCATGCACTGCGGCAGAGGCACAGCTGCCCAGATATGCAACCGCCCCTCTCTGGGCTCCACACACAAATAGAATAACATGGAGAAACCTTGCTGAGACCTACCAGGGGGTTGATGGGACGGGGCCCATCCTGAGTCCTCACTGCACACAGGGAGCACAGGGACAGGCAGTCCGCCATAACATTAGAGGGCATCACAAGGAGGCAAGCTGCCAGCATCAGCCTGGACCACGCCATTCTGTCTCACTCGTTTGCTGGAGAGAGAGAAGGACAAGATGGTGAAGTGTGTCTGAAGCAGACAAGGCCATCTCTTACTCCTGTGTGACGTAAGAGCAGCACGAAGCAGGCATTCTCCTTCCCACCCTGTCGTCAAGGACACAGAAGCTGGGGAGGGAACCTGGGAGTCAAGGCCAAGGACTCAGGAAGGGTTGAGAGCTGAGTAATCACTGCTTCCTGGGATCTTCTCTCTGTAGACAATCCACGTACTAACTCTGCAAGGCAGGCTATGCTATATAGTCTTCACCTGACAGGTGGAGAAACTGAGGCATGGGAAAATGGTTCCGCACAGCTAGGAAGCCAGTAAGTCAGGGATTGATCTGGTCTGTCCACCTTCAAGTCACACTGTGACGACCACCAACCTCCAGGACTGTCCCTATGTGCTGAGTCCCCAGGCTATACGCTGGACATAGAAGCAAGGGCTGTCCTGTTGACATGCACCTCTGCTCTTTCTGTTCTTCCCAAGGTCTTTGGAACTCTCCTTTTTTACTTCAGCATTGCCCTTCATTCTGACAACTGCTTCACTTTCACCCCTCTCCATGCTGGCCTCCCTCCTTGGCTTCCCTCATTATTTCATGAACTATCCCCCTCGGCACATTAATTCTGAGATGGCGCCCATTAGGTAGAGTGAGGCTTCCCCCTCTGCCTCACTGTCACACATCCCACCAGTCTGGCCCCCTCTCTAACCCCAACCTCAGACCTGAGATCTACTTTCATGGCTGTGCCAGGCTCTGCCTCACCTCCTGGTCTTGCTCATGCTCTTTCCTCTTCGTGGAGAACCTTTCCTGTCTTCTTGTTACTTGTCTTTCCTTGATTAGGCTTCACCTGTCAGCAACAGGTACCTCTTCCATCACAATGGTGCACGCCCTAACTAGTTGTGTGAGCGCTTTGCCCCTTGATACATGCACACACACACACACACTCATGCATACACGCACACAAACTCTCTGAACACAGACTATCCCTTGCCCTCTCCGAAGTACTTGTTTGTGGGCCTCAGATTTAGCCTGTTCCTGCCTCAGGACCCTCGTGCATTCTCTTCCTCTGTCTGGAATCCTGGACCTCAGGTTTTCACAAGACTTCCTTTCTTGCATTAAATAAAATAAATGTCACAGGCTCCCACCAGCTGAGGTATCTGCCTTTATCATTTCCCCAACTAGAACATTAGCTCTCAAAGGCATAGAACTTAGCTGACTTAAATTCTTGTCCTAGCATTTAAAACTCCAGCCAGCACATAGTAGGCCCTTTGCAAATGCTTAGCAGACGAGCTGATGGTTCATTAAAAAAAAAAGAGTCTATTAAAAGTTGTCCTTTACTAAGCCACCAACCAAGGAGTACACATGGCTCCAGCTGCATATGTAACAGAGAATGGCATCAATGGGAGGAGAGGTCCTTGGTCCTATGAAGGCTTGATAGATGCCTCAGTGTAGGGGAATCGAGGGTGGGGAGGTGGGAATGGGTGGGTGGGTGGAGGAACACCCTCATAGAAGTAGGGTGAGGGAGGATGGGATAGGGGTTTCCGGAAGGGGGGGAAGCTGGGAAAGGGGATAACATTTTGAAATGTAAATAAAGGAAGTATCCAATAAAAAAGAAAAACAAAAAGTTGTCCCTTTTAAGGGGGTGAATATGGGAGGGGCTGGAGGGAGATGACATGAAAAGGACTTGAAGGGGGGAGGAAAACCAAAAAATGATGCGACTATATTGCAATTAAAGCAAAACGTTAACTTTGTCCCTTTCATAGTCAAGTTTTTTTTTTTTTTTGGTTTTTCGAGACAGGGTTTCTCTGTATAGCCCTGGCTGTCCTGGAACTCACTTTGTAGACCAGGCTGGCCTCGAACTCAGAAATCCGCCTGCCTCTGCCTCCCAAGTGCTGGGATTAAAGGCGTGCGCCACCACCGCCCGGCCATAGTCAAGTTTTAAAAAGGTTTTTATTTTATTTTTAATTATATGTCTATGTGTGGTGGTGGGGGGTGTAGGATACATGCTATAATGTCAGGTGCTCTTGGAGGCCAGCAGAAGGAGCCCTGCACCCCCCAGAGTTAGAGTGACAGGCAGTTGTGAGGTGGCTGACATGGGCCCTGGGAACCAAGCGTGGGTTCACTCTTAACAACTGAAGCATCACTCCTGTCTCATCGGACAACTCGTTAGAAGTCAAATCACTGTGTGTTCTTCTTACAAGTGGAGCTGTGATGCCCCAGGGACTCATGGGCAGCCACCTGGGGCGTTACTCTCTTCCCACCTAGACATCCTGATCTACTGCCTCCAAGATAAGAAACAGTGTCCATCTTCCCTCCAGGTTCTGCGGAAGTGCTCTGTTTCTTCTGATGTTCAGGGGCTCCAAAGATCCCAGCCATGAGCCAAAACCCTGGATTACCCCAGGACAAGTATCCTCTCTTAAGGTACACGGTCAGCTTCAGTTGCCGCTATTGAGATTCCTCCATTCTAAGCCCCTACAGGGGTGCTGGTACTGCAGAGAGCTGCCCACATCCTGCCCTGAGCAGTGAATGAAGCTGGGGTGCGGGCCCACTCTCCACCTTATAATTGCAGTTTGTAGAACAGGTTTGAGTCAGCAGCAGCTAAATCTTCTATGAGTCCCAGCAACAATCCACAGAGCACCGACCCTACCCCAGGCTTAGTCTACCCACCAGCTCAGGCCAGAAGCAGGCCCATGTGCTTCTCCCAGACTGGGCTCAACTGCTGCTGGCACAGGGAAGCTCGGAGTGGAAAAACACAGAACTGTGGGTGTCTCTGTGACCCTTGGGTTTCTCCTGCGTTCTATCAGTAGAGCAAAACCAAAGGTCCGGGCAGGTGAATGCACCATTTCCATGCAGACAAAATATATGGCTCTTTTTTTTCCTCTGATGCTGATCAAAGCAGGTCTGGTCTGTTATAAGATTTGAGCAACCTGTTGGGAGACTTTCCATACCAGTGAGCTCTATAATAGACCCAATTTCAATTTCTCTGTACAAAACTGGTGCCAGCATCTTAGCTTCTGTGTGATGATATAGGTGATGAAGTAGCTAAGTACCTGCCATTCTGAGCAGCCTCTTGAACTAACCACATACACAGCAGCTTAAGGCATGAGTGCCATTACCGTGCCTGCTTTACAGACTCCCCCGGGGCCAAGGGAGATTGGCACTTAGACAGTCTACTGCAGACCGTGCCTTCTTGTCCACTGATGACTTCCCAGACCGTTCCATCTCCTTGCCCCACCCTGCAACCTTCAGCCTCTGCCGGGTTTTGGAGCAGATCCAAGCATATCCCCCTAGACACAATCTGCACAGTAGCCAGAGCACTCTCCTGACACTCCCCTCTGACTGTGCTGCTACCCAGCTCTGTGCCAGCCCTTCAGGCTCTGAAATGCCTTCCAAAGATCTGACTCTTCTGGCTGTACTCAGCATCTCTCCCAACACAAAGAGCCTGTGTTTGTGAAGTGCACATTGCGCATGTCTGTGCTCCACCCTGTACACAGTCCTCAAGACAACCCCATAAGGCTGAAACCAAGATTATTCCTGTAGTGGAGAGAACGTGGAGGTGCAAAGAGATTTGTTCACAGCATCCTAGCAAGTACACAGAACACTGCATCCTGATATGAGCTCGGCCTGACCTGGGCTCATCTAAGCCACTTTAATTCCATAGCCAAGGACACATGCTATACAACCAACCCTTGCATACAGAGTTCCCTCTGCCTCGAACTGCTGTCACCCACTCCCACTACCTTTTGACCTGACTAACTCTCACACACTCTTTAGAATTCAGCCTCAGGTCTCACAACCAAGAAGTCTGTCTGGGCGTGTGATCCCTCCCTGGATCTCCTGCAGCCACCCATGCTAGCCCCAGCAGAGAATTATATCTGACCATCTGAGTCTAACACGAGAGGCGATTTTGTAAATACAAAGCTCTTGCCTATGCGCGTGTGGGGTATATTTGACCATGAGAAGCAGGCCACATTGAGAAAACTATGTAAAGGAGACACTGGAGTACTAAGTGCCAGGAAGGGGGCAGAGGTCAGGTTGTGCCAGCCTCATGGGCCTAGCTATAGTTTTCATTTGTTCGAAATGCCATGAGAAGACCAACTTGTATGATTTGATGCATGGATGGGTTGATGCGTGCAGTAATGGATGGATGGAAGGATAGATGGATGGGTAGATGGATGGATAGATGGATGGATGAGTAGCTGAACAGATGAATGGATCATCTCCCAGAATGTCATCCAGGATTCAGATGAGACGAGGAGATCCATGCAAGTTTGATGTGTGAATAAACGGACATTTTAAAACTGGGAGATTTTTAAATTAAAAGAAACAAACAGTCTAAAGTCTCTGAGACAACATACACACACACACACACACACAGAGAGAGAGAGAGAGAGAGAGAGAGAGAGAGAGAGAGAGAGAGAGAGAGAGAGAGAGAGAGACTGGCCCCCCACTGTTCCTGCTGAGCACTTAACAGACATTTGTATCTGCCACCCTTGGATGGCCAACTCAAACAATTTGGAGAAGCAGCTTGGGGCAGGGAAGGGGGTTCAGTGATTCTGAGAAAGGCGAGGCCCAATCCTGCTGGGCCTGGCTGCAGGGCCCTGAGCTTGTTTAGTGAGGAGAGTGCAGATTCCAGCTGGCAACTTAACCACCTCTTGGGGAAAACCGACCTTGCTAGGTATCGGCTTTCTCCAGTATACAGAGGGGATGGTATCAAAGAGTGTGAGGGTTGCTTTAGGCACTCTAACTAAGCCTATGCCTGGCACACACTAGGCGCTCTAAGCCTATGCCTGGCACACACTAGACACTCTAAGCCATGCCTGGCACACAGTAGGCACTTTAAATAAGAAAATATGAAGGCGGCAGTCTGGTCTTATGTGGGCTACAAAGGAAAGGAAGAGAGTCAAAAGGACACAGAACCAACACATGATGGATACATTCTCTGCCCTGCGTGGGGCTTACTACCTGGGAGGGGAGCTGGTACCCCTCATAAGCATACCAATCCTGTAACAATCGCTGCTTCTCAGGAGCTACAATGTACCAAGCTTATGCAGATTTGCTCAGAATTCCTAGAGTTAAATGATTTTTGGAGAAGGGAAGTTGCTCCTCTGAATTCTCTTGACTTGTGAATAGACGACCCAGCTTATCAGCTCCGTCCCTGAGGGTGAATGTGTCTTTACACGCTGGCCTTGAGACAACCCCCATCTGATTTCCTCCTTCCTGTGAACACACACTCCTGAAAAGAAGCTGTATTTACAGACTGATTAACTGATGAGAAGTTCTGCACTGTGGAGAGACTGGATTGTTAACGGTACGAAAGCTAGTTTTCTTATCTTCAGCTCCCAGAACAACCATCCATTGCCCACCTCTGTGTCAGAGCTAATATCCTGTGACTAATAGATTAAAAAAAAAAAAACCCTCAGAATCTATTGTCTTAGCAGACACACTGGTTTCCAACCCAAAAGCTAAGAATGTCATCAGATAGCATCTTGGGCCTCCGAAAAGCTTCCCCTATCTTCCTGTACCTGCCTCTCTGATGTACACACCAGTGTATCTCAAACTTGCCTTGATTTCTGAATTTCTTTGTTCCATAAAATGATAAAACTTCATGAAACTGCTTCCATATCAGAACGTGGATTTTCCATCTGTGTTCCCAGACCATGGTCACTTAAAATGGCTCCAGAATAAACTTTCTCTTATGCCCTTTAAGATGAAAGCTGTGGTTTTGTTTTGTTTTGTTTTGTTTTGACACCTTTAAAGGCTTTACAAATTGCTGAGCAAAGTTGGTGGCTCCAGAATCAGGGTGGGGCAGAGATTTCCACCTTTTCATTGGGAACTGTCCCTGAGGGACAGAACTGGGAAGTTGACCTGCTGTGAGCTGCCTCCATCTGTGGCAAACTGAGGAGAAAGCAGCTTTAACCTTGAATGGATTCAGAAATGGGAAGGCAAACATGAGGTTTGCTCAGCCAGGGGGAGGTAGGTTGGAGCCTTCCTAGATGAATCCACTTCACCTGGCACTTCACAAAATGCGTCCTTGGCCATACTCAAGACACGCATAAGAGCACTGTGGGGAAAGACAGTGGAGGAAAGAGGTTTGATCATCCTAACAATCAGAAATGGGTAATCGGGACATATCCTACTCCATAATCACATGGCCCAAATGTTTTCTTCCCATTCACAGATTCTGTGGGTTTCTATGGATTCCATTTATCTGGAGAACCCTGGCCCCACTGACAGCTGTCCACAAGTGTGTACATGCCACAGAGCATCCTTGACTTCTGAAACAAGGTCTCCGACATCCACAAAGCCAAAATTGTTACTGTCTGACCCTTCACCAAGAAAGTATGCTGAGCCTGTTTCATTCGACTGACACAAGTCTGATAGCTTTCAGCTTATTTTTTTTATGTCTTCAGACATGCAGACATATTATCTAATAATATCTAATAACAATCTCCTGACAGGAGGCCAGGTGGGCTGACTGCAGTAGAGGCAGGTTGCATCCTGCACCCCAGCAAGTTCAAAGCCATTGCTGGTGGCAGAATCCATTAAGGAAAAGGGTCATCACCTGAAACTTTAATATTCTCTGTGCGGTCAAACCATGGGCTTCTCAGACAGCCCCCAGCTCCCTCGCTCCTTGAGCCTCTGGACAGTGTCTGTTAAAGGACCAGCGCACAGTAGGAACTGTTTTCCCTCTTGATCCAGAGTTCCTTGAAAGAGTTGGGTTTGTTTTGATTTGATTTTGCCCCCTCTCCTGCTCAGAGGCATCTCTACTGTAGTCAGCCAGGGCTCCAGAGGCAGCAAGCATTTTTATTTGAAAAGCCAGGGCTGAATAATAATGGCGTGATTTAGCATCACAATTATCCCTGGGAGCCACGTCTGCATACGATTATTCCTATTTGGAGGAAGAGGAAATGGGAAAAGGTAAGAATGAAGTCACTTGCTTAAGGTCACACAATGAGTCAGGAGGACGCAGCTCTCACACCCTCCTTGACACACACCACTGTGTCTGTGACCCTCCAGTGACAACCACCCTAGAATCTATCAAAGACTGCGCCACTGTTCTGTGCCAGGCAGAATGTCTCCAGATGGCTCCTCAAGAGGCTATCAGTAAAGGCTTAGGCTCAAGGGGAAAATTGTGGGCTGAGAGAAACAGCGCCCCTAGTGGCAAGGCTGGAATTCACAGTATCTCCCACCTGACAGCCAAAAATGCTTTACATCTTTTATGTGAATTACCTCCACCAGCCAGCTGGGCAATATCAGCCCCACTTAGATGGGAATACAGTGGCTCAGAAAGATAGGAACTAGGCACAGAGTTGATCTGCCGACTACACAGACTGACCGGAGGTGTAAGGGCACATGGCATGTCCTGCAGGCTATCCCCAAGACTTCCACGCACCCCTGAAAATAAAACAATTTCAGGACTTTTCACTTTACTGGAAAACAGCAAGTTCGTTTTGGTGGGTTCCCAAGGGGCTGGCGAAGGAAGGCTCTGAAACCTGGAAGCGCTCCTTGTTGAGATATGATCACGAATAGAACACAGGCCATAAGTTTGCAGTTTGGCTTGGGTCCTGAGCAGAAAATGAGCCAATCTATTGTTCAGCAAGCATCAAAGCATGGACATAGGAGCAGGTCTTACCCAAAGGTCATTACATTTGCTGTGCAGAGAGTCTGACAGAAGCAAAATCCCGTTGTCTCGGCCGCCATAGTCAGGGTCTCAGTGATAGCATTAGCTGCAGTTTTAAAGGAATGTTTCTCATGTAGGATTTGTAAGGAATCCCTTCCCTTATTGTCATTTGAACAGTTGTAGGATAAGGAGAATAGCAAAAGGAAAATGAGAGGGCAGGGAGAGAGATGAACAGTCAGAAGAAAGGGACAAGGGGCGGGGGGAGGGGGAGTGCAGAGGCAGTGTGGATGCTGGGCAAGTGGGTGAATGGGAAAGAAAAGGGAGGGGCAAAGAAGACGGAGGCAATGCCAATGTGGTGTCCTGCTCCCTCCCCATACTGCCCCTTGAGCTACATAATAACTGCTCGGTAAACCTTTCTCAAGTTAAATAGAATAAGACTGGGGGCAAAGGCAGTTGAAACCGCTGCAGACACATTACTCTCCAGCAAGTGTGTCTGCAGCTGTGGTTAAGCATCCTGGCCAGTGGGCATCTGGGGGTAGGGTGAGGGGGAAACTCCTGAGCAGGTCACTGGCCTCATAGATATGACCACTGAGCCCCTGTGGGAGTATGGAGTGGGATCCAGGCTGAGCTGCAAAGGACTCAGTTGATGCTACAATCTCCCCCTAGTGTGGTCTGCTGTGTGTTGTCTTAGCACCTTTTCAGACCTCGTAAGATCTGCCAACCACTTATCAGCCAAGAGGAACAAACTGCTGAAGAGAGATCATCTGCTGACCACACCTTCTCAGAGACGCTCTGAATCCAAACCAGCAACTGCAGACCCCTCGGAGAATGAGGGAGAGATCTGATAAATGGAAAAGTTGTGTCAGGATAACTGGAGGTGGGGTGGGATGTCAGGGAGGAACGTCATTGTTCAGGGGTGGGTGGGGGTGGGGAGCAGCAGATGAAGCAATGGCGTCATCTGTAGGAGTGGGGAGAGAAACACTGGTCCCAGAAATATTTGACTTTTGTCAAGTTTCCCCGGAAGAGCACACAGCAGGATGGAATGGGATGACTGACGATGCCTTATAAGAGAGGGGAGGGCTTCATTTTGAAGCCAGCCATTTTGAGTCATCAGAGAGGTAGCCATAATAGCATTTACTGAGTGCCTACCAAATGCCAGGCGCATACAGCCTCCCATGGGAGTCTTGTAGTGACATAGGGAAAGGACATTATTATTATCTTCATTATATTGGTGGGACCGAAAAAGGAAAAGCAATCGTTACAAAGTTACATGCAACAAATAATGGACGACCATTGGGTTTGAACTCAGCACAGGCTCAGGGGGGGTCACACACACTTAGGCAATACATGGAAAATTCTTGAGGTAAAGCTCCGGAAGTCCTAAGAGTTATCACACCCTTCCATGTGTCTTCTCAAACAGCCCTGACCCAACCACTTGAGTTGCCTACAGTGTCAAAACAGTGGATCCTACCACACAGCATCCGTGTGGACCCATTGTGACACCACACTCCCATCTGCCAGCTACTCCTGGAGACAAGAGGAGTCACCTGCCGCCCATCACACTTAGCACAATGAGGACAAAGCAGTGGGCTCAGGATTATGTTAATACACACGCACACACAACACACATAACTCACCCTGCTGGGGCTGCTTCAAGAGCTCCCCCACGCAGATCTCAAAGCCTGGGGATGAATGACCTGCAAAAACAGAACAAAAGACAAAGTGGGGTGGTATGGGAGCACAGGTGAGGTGAGCAGAGGAGGAGGGTGAGCAGAGCGTAGGCGTGAAGCCCCCATGACTAGGAACAGAAAAGGACTGACATTCTGAGAGGTTTTGCAACAGATCTTGACAGCAACGCCTGTCAGGTTAGAAAGATATCAGTGTGTATTTCACCAACCCTTGGCAGAAGGGTGATAATGAAGGTTTGCTCTCTGTGGGAAGGTACTCGAAACCAGATCCAATAACCTAAAGAGCTCGGAGGCTTTATTAAGGAATACTTGTAAATCTTGAGAGGTTCTCAGAAAACACACACACACACACCCAGGGGAAAGGGACAAGACACAGAATTTACTGTTCAATCGTCGAGGTGACTACAGTCGCCTTCTCTGAAGCTCGCCAGCTTTTTGGTGATGTCAAACTTTGGGGTTCTACAACACTTTCTTTAAACATGAGCATTGCTATCAGAGAGCCGGTGACTTTCCTCAAAAGAGCCTCCTCCAGCCTAACTTAGCTGCCTCCAGCAGTAACGGGACTGTGATTTACAGGAAAGCAACAAGTCCTTTCAAAGTGAAATTGACATGGGAAGTCCCCCTCAGACTGGGTATCCAGCCGAGCTCCTGCTTTCCTTCTGAGTTCCCTTTCAACCAAACAACCCCAGACTTCATTCTGAGTGAAGTCAAAGGAAGCCACTCAAATCAGCACCTTGTCAGAGATTAAATGTGATTCAAAAAGAGTGAAAAAGGACGGCACTTATTTATGCATTGATGGTGCAGATCGGTACTTGGCAAATGCCGAGTCCTGAACCTCATTAACGTTCCCAACCTGTGTAAGCTAAGTCCAGTGAGAACGTTGACCTTTAAGATCACGCTAATTAGTGAAACCTCTCAGTCTTCCACTCAGGCTGCCACCTTCTCCTCAGATCCTGAAAACTAGTGTGGGTACTGCTGTGTGGGCAGAGCCGAAGCCCCGCTAGCACCTGTGGGCGCCAGGACTGTTCAGGGCATGGTTTCCAGAGGACAGGCAGCTCTTTGGACTCTCTGATCTTCTGTAAACTCACCTTGAAACTATGATTTCCTGTGCTGAGTAACCAGACCCAAACCTAACTTTCCCCAGTCCAAGCTCCCACCCTTACCCATGCATAGCATCAGGAGCACATGCATAAAGCCAGAGAGCCTGAGCGCCCTGCGGATCTTACCTGCTTACTGCTTTGTCCCTGGCAGGCTTCTGGCTGACCAGGTGGTGGGGTGGCCGATCCAAGATTCAGAAGGCACCCTGACTCTAGCTCAGAGAAGTGCCACAGAGGAAGCGATGAGGGCTACCAAATCCCCCTATGGCAGTTCTGGAGCCTTACTCCCCTTTTATAGATGAGAGTCTCCCCCTGTCGCTCAGCCCTCTCAGCGCTCGCTCACAGAGCACAGGCTGCCAGGAACCAATGGGGGAGTGGCAGAGCAGTCAGCACTCAGACCCCCGGGTCCTTCCACTCAACTCCCTGGACCCGAGTGAGACACAATAGCTGCTCCTGGTGATGCGGGTGTGGAGGAGGATGCTTTCGTGAAGCCCGGGGGTGGATTCTGGTGTAGCGCTGTTTGTCACTTTCAATGCGGCCACTTTTCAGCATCTCCAGGAGAGTGTCATAGGAAAACAGAGACAAAGGTGGGGGAAAGGCAGAGATAGGAGGAGACAGAGAGAGGCGCAGAGAGTCCAATAGAAAGGCAAAAAAAAAAAAAAAAAAAAAAAAGTTGAGAATCAGAGAATGGAAACAGAGAGAGGTGATGTCTGAAGCACAAGGAAGCCTAGGCAAAGTACGAGAAAAAGAGAAAGAGCCACAGCCACAGAGGCTATCAAAGAGCAGGAGAAAAAGAGGAACAGGGAGTCAGAGGAGGAGGAATGCCGGCACAAGAAACAAAGGCTGTCTTGGGAATCAAAGGATATGCTGAAGTGTCCAAAGCAGAGGTCTTGGTTATAGAAGAGGAACATTCAGCTCCATGTTGGCAGGGACACACACACACACACACACACACACACACACACACACACACACACACACTAGCATGCATATGAGTATATATTTGCCTGAGAGTGCCAAGTGACTTGGACACCTGTCTGAGTTGATGCCAGGCACTGCCTTTCCTCAACCAGGGGCTGCCGTTCAATATTCAGTTTTCTCTGGCAGCCCCTGGTTCTCACAACACGGATGGCTGCAAACACCTCCCAGAATACCCATGTCTCTGAGTTTGGAAGGAAACATTCTTGTCTCTGTAGTCAGCTGCAGAGCTGTTCACCTTGGTGGGGGGAGTAGCAGAGGCTGGCTGGGCAGTCCAGGTCATGAACACCTGGGTTGCACCAGGCAGTGAGCAAAGACGTCAACTTTAATCCTCACATTCTGGCCAGGCCCAGCAGCAGAGGCTGGAGAGCTTAGAAACTGGCCACAGAACACAGGAAGTCATCACCCAGACCCAGATGGATCTGGTCCTTACTGTCATCTACTGGACAAACGCCCACTCTGAGGACTTGGTTCTACAGTGTCCATTTCTGTGACTTGGTCTGTTTACCTGAACAAGGCCGATGAGAGCCACAGCTAGTAACATTGGATATGTCGGCTTGGTCTCTGCCTCTGCCACCCATCTGTGCAGAGCCCTAAGTCAAGTGAGTGGGTTCAGCCTCAATCTGCTTATCTGTAGAATGGGGGAAAGAACCCCACTGGGATCTTGGCATAGTGAAAGGAGGACATGCCAAGAGCAATTGCCATAGCCGGCATGTGGCCAGTACTTCCCTACAGCTGTCCTCCAGGTAATGGTGATTACATCATCAGGCTTTGATGCACCAGCCACACTTTGCACTTCTCTGGGGCATCATCCTCTTCCTGCCGCTGGGTCATTGCATGCTGTCATACAACTAGGGTGACAGACAGGGCTAGTTGGTGAGTACTTGTGTTCATCACAGACGTTGTCACTTGTTTCACCATATCCTCCCTCAGACAAGCAATGCTGTGGAGGGTTTGTCAGCCTGCAGCTTTGCATGATTAAACTGTGGAGTGTGGTGAAGTACCAGCCAAGCAGGGAGAGTGGAACTTTCCACGTCCCTCTGGCCTTGACTCCAGGCCCCCGGCCCTCTCTCATCTCTACCCTAAGCTTTCCTTCTGCGGGATTCCCAGCCCAAGGTGAATGCGTGCTGGTGTTGTACTGCATTTGGTGGCTGTGTCTCAGGCTGTCTGCCTACTTGCCGAGCCGGAGCTCCTGAGCATCTCCCTAGTCACTGTTACCAGGGCTCTCACAACCCGAGAGTGAACTGTGTCTTCATCCTCAAGGTCCCAGGCTCATGCCATTAGCTCCCATTTTCCTTAATTCCCTTGTCTTTTAAGTTCTACCTCCATAAGCTCTTGCCAGTAACCTTGGAATAGACGGATTCTGTAAGAGACAAGGTGGAGTCACTCCCGTAGCTGCTGGAAGGCAATAGGGAGAGAAGTAAAAATACGACATCATGAGGAGAGTGCAGTGAGGCAGAGATGCTTGGTGTTGAGTAGCCTTCACCTAAGTCTACTGGAGCCTCAAAAGCAAATACTTCAGGCATTTATTTTTCCTCTCTATTTGCAATGTCCTCTAAACACACATGTGTGCTTGTGCAGCACACACACACACAAACACACACGCACACACACATGCATACACACACACACATGCACTCACACAAATGTTGTATACACAAACATAATTGCTGCCCACGCATGCAGGGAAAGGCTAGAAAAAGACTCTCTGTATCCCTGGAAAACCCTAACATAAAGTTTCTCCCTCCCTTAGGCTAAGACACCTCTCCTACTTGGGGTCCTAATGCAGGTCTCTGAGCACCATCAAATGAGAATAGGAAGAGGGGCTCACTGGACTGCCCTGTGTGCTTAGCATATCCATCACAACTGACGGGTACCTCATTTAGATGCACAGATGTCCAAGTTATCCTCAGAAGGCAGGAAGATAGTGCCAGCTTAGCTGTCAGGACTAATTCCCGACTTCTCTCAAGCTCCTTGCCTCCCTGTCCTCAGGGAATGATGACCTCTGGTTCAGATCTTAATGTGTACAAGAAGCAAAGAGTAAAGGGAAGGAAGTACTTGAAACAATCAGCTCCCACGTCTCATTGTTAGGAAGGTTTCAGGAGGATCATGTTAGGAAACAGGAAGTAAAGAAAACTGAAGCCAGCTCTTATGCTCTCCACTGCGGCAGACTCCCCTCATCTATCCTGTGATCAGCTGTGTCCCTTACCTTCTGCACGAAGACGAAGAAACAGCCTGGGAGAAGGCACACAAACCACCTTAAACAAAGCAATCTAAAAATGTGGAAAAAAAAATAATGAAAACTTTAAAACACTGCAGGAAAAAAAATAGTAAAATACACTTTAAGATAAAAAGATCTCCCATGACCATGGCTTAGACGAATCATATGTGGAAATAGCACCAAAAAACAGTGCTCATTAGAAGCCAGTGCTTCACAGACACACAAAATATGTTAAAATCCCTATAAAAGCACAAAAGACCCTGCTAGTCAAAGCAATCCTACATGAAAAGAACATTGCCTGGCAGAATCACCATTCCTGACTTCCGTATGGACATGGCATTGGCATAAAGCCAACAAGTAAACCAGTGAGAAACAGCTGAAAACCCAGATCCAAATCCATGCAGCTACAGCCACCTGATCTTTGACAAAGATGCAAAATTTATACATTGGAGAAAAGATAACACTTTGAAGAAACAGTGATGAGAAAACTGGATAACTACACACAGAAGAACAAACGTACCTTTTACCCTGTGCGAAAATCAACTTCGAATGGATCAAAGACCGAAACATAAGACCTGCAAGTCTGAAGCTTAGAGAAGAAAAGGTAAGGAAATATATTAGTTCCTTTTTGTTACTATGATAAAATACTGTCTTGGTTAGGGTTTTACTGCTGTGAGCAGACACTATGACCAATGCAACTCTTATAAGGACGGTATTTAATTGGGGCTAGCTTTCGGGTTCAGAGGTTCACTCCATTTTCATCAAGGCTGGAACCCAGCAGCACCAAGGCAGGTGTGTCGCAGGTAGAGCTGAAAGCTGAACATGTTTCGAAGGCAAACAGGAAAAGATTCACTTTCAGGCAGCTAGGATAAGGGTCTTAAAGGCCACACCCACAGTGACACACTTCCTCCAACAAGACCATACCTCCCTGGGCCAAGCATATTCAAACTACTGCAAATACCAAGACTAAGGAAGCTTAAAGAAGAAAGAGTTTATTTGGGCCTTTGGTGTCAGAGTCTATCAGAGGATGGAGACATGGGCGGAATCAGAGCCAGAATCTGAGAGATCACATCTGTGAATGTACTAGACATCAGATGTACAGGAAGCAGGGTGAAGGGAGTAGCAAATTGGAAATAGGTAAGACTATAAAATTTCAAGGCCCACACCCAATGATTTACTTCCTCCAGCAAGACCACACCTCCTTTCCCTCCCTCCCCCAAACAACACCATCAGCTGAAGATCACATTTTTAAATACCCAAGGCTATGAAGGAGATTTCTCATTCAAACCATCATATTCTACTATTTGCCCCCATAGGCTCATAGCAATTAAAATGCATTTAGTGTAACTTCAAAGGTCCCCAGAGTCTTTTTTTATAGTCTCCAACACTGTTTACAAACAACAAAGCCCAAAGTCTTTTCTGAGACTCAAAATAATCTCTTAAATTGTAACAGTAAAAAACGCAAATTATGTATTTCCAATGTATAATGGCATAGACTATACATTACCATTCCAAAACAGAGGAATGGGATCATGAAGAGGACATATTGCACAACAGAAAAACCAAAACCCAGCAGGGCAAACACTAAATCCTGTAGCTCTACATTTGATGTCTAGACATTAGTTTTAAAGTGCTTAGATGGCTCTGGCCCTCCAGGTTCACTGCCTGCCGTGTCTATCTCTCTCGTACATCTCTCTCTCTCTCTCTCTCGGGGTGATTCCACTCCCTGTACACTGATCTCCTTGGCAGGGCATCCATGGCTCTGGCATCTCCAATATCTTGGGGTTCCCACTGCCTTGACACAGCATCTCTCCGTAGCCATGGAGGAAGAACCCAAGACCCCTTCATTCTTATTTCCTTTGTACCTATAGAACCAGCATCACAGGGTGACACTGCCAAGTTAACTACCGACTTGGAGTGGACACTTTGGCCTGTAGTAGTGCAGCTTTTGTTTGTTGCTAAGCTTCCCACTTGGGAAAGAGAGCTGTTAGTATGGTTTAAAGGCTGTCTTCAGAGACATGAAGGACACAGGAGCGAAGAGGTCATGGATTTTCTCTCTGAAGCTCTGGCATCTCCACCATTTTAGGGTCTCCACTGAAATTCTGATTTCACTTTCACAGCTTTACATACTGGCCATCCACGTTCTCTTCCCCTCTCAGGGTCCTCAAGCAGGGAGCCCCTCACTCAGGCTTTCTGGCTTCCTCAGCTCTCTGTCCCAAGCTGGAAGCTTAGCTGGGTAGGGGCTTGCCCGAGGGCATCTTTCCCTTACTCCAGTGCAGAGCAGACATCTTCTTTTTATCTTTTGGGTTTTCAAGATAGGATTTTCTTGGGCAACCCTGGCTGTCCTGGGTCTCACTCTGTAGATCAGGCTGGCCTGAAACTCAGATATCTGCCTACTTAATGGTGCTAATCTTAATTACATCTGTTCTTCAGCACAAGCCTTGGCTGTGACCTTAATCTTCTTAGTGTCCTTTGTGTTTCCAAACTGTGCATTTTCTATTTCTTTTTGGCCAACTTGTCTTTTTTTTTCCCCATTGTAGACTTGCATACAGGTTATCAATAAGAATCATACCACAGACTTAGCATCATACACTCTCGAAATTTCCCCTACCAGCTAGTAGTTTAATCCCAGCACTCTGGAGGCAGAGCAGATCTCTAAGTTTGAGATTAGCTTAGTCTACAGAGTGAGTTCCAGGAGAGTCAGGACTACACAGGAAAACCCTGTCAAGAGGGGGAGGGGGGAGGAGAGAAGCAAAGAAGGAAGCAAAAAGGAAGGAAGGAAGGAAGGAAGGAAGGAAGGAAGGAAGGAAGGAAGGAAGGAGGGAGGGAGGGAGGGAGGGAGGGAGGGAGGGAGGGAGGGAGGGAGGGAGGGAAGGAAGGAAGGAAGGAAGGAAGGAAGGAAGGAAGGAAGGAAGGAAGGAAGGAAGGAAGGAAGGGAGGGAGGAAGGAATTTCTTCTATCAAAAAAACATTAGTTCATTGCTTTTAATTTAGCCTCAGGCAAGTTCTTAGGACATGGGCAAAAGGCAGACAATTTTTTGTCTCCGGCTCAGTTGCTGTTAAAATCATTGTTTCCTTGTGAACCTCCTTGAGCTTGGCCTCTACAGTCTACACAACTCTCACAACTATACTCTTGTCAGCTCCTACTCGGGAAGAACACGTTTTATTACGAATTAGAGTTCATTGTAAAGGAAGCCAAGGCAGGAACCTGGAAATCCAAACTGAAACAGAATCTCTTACTGACTTGCTCTTTGAGCTCACTTTTACCTTCCTTCCTTCCTTCCTTCCTTCCTTCCTTCCTTCCTTCCTTCCTTCCTTCCTTCCTTCCTCTCTCTCTCTCTCTTTCTTTCTTTTCTTTTTTCTTCCTTCCTTCCTTCTTCCTTTCTTTCATTCATCCATGCATCCTTCCTCCCATATCTCCTTTTAAAAACAGATATATTTGCTTTAATTTTACATGCATGAATGTTTTGTCCGTACTACAATCACTTTAACATCCAAGGCATCTCTCTAACCATCTTCCTGCTCCTTCCATACTTTTCTTATACCTCTCAGGACCACGTGCCCAAGGACTGCACCATCCCCAGTATGCTGTACTATTCTACATCAAGTTAATCAAGAAAATTCCCTACAGTCTTGACTATAAGCCAATCTGATGGGGGCATTTTCTCCATTGAGGTTCTTTCTTCCTAGATGAAAATACTTGTGTCAAGTTGACAAAGGATAACCAGAACAGTGATATAGACATAGGTGAATAGGACTCCAGCTGATAGATCAGGAAATAATGCTAATAATTGTCAATGAGACGTCACAAGATTAAAAAGTGTCTGTATAGCAAAGGAGAGGCTAATTGAGTGAAGAGATGGCCTACAGAATGGGATAAATAACCAGCATATATCTGACAGAATATTAATATTTAAAATATACAAGGTACTAAAAAACCTAAACAAGAAGACAACTCAACTTTTATTAGGCTAATGAAATGAACAGACTCTGCAAACAATGACATATAAATAGTCACTAGGCATGAAAATTGTTCAACCTCACAAGTCGCCAGAGAAAGACAAGTCAAGGTTCTATTGAGAATCTATCACAACCTGGTTGTAACAATGCTGTTGAGGATGTAGACAAAAGGGAGCCTATACACTGCTCATCAGAATGCAAACTAGCCACACCACTACAGAAGTCTTCAAGAAGCTAAATAGTTCTTCACATGGCCCAGCGGTACCCTTCCCGTTTACCCAAAGGCCTCCCAAGTTAAAACGACAGAGACACTTGCATACTGATGTTTATCACAGCACTACTCACAAAGGCTGAATTGTGGAGTCAACCTCCATGTCCAATGACAAAGGAGTGGGTAAAGAAAATGATGCACATGAACAGTGGAATTTTTCAGTCATGAATAATAATAAAGTTACGTTTTCAGGAAAGGGCTGCAATCAGGGATGATTGTATTATGTGCATTAAGCCCATCTCAGAAAAACAAATATCATAGTTTTTCTCTCATGTGTGGCTTCTGGATTTTTATACAGATGTATAAATTCACGTATGACATGACAGTGGAAGCTGAATCCTCGAGAGGAGCAAAGGGACAAATGCAAGGTGTGACTGTGACAAGGGAAGGGAGGGTATGTAGAGGCAGGTCCTCAATGGTCAATATAGACTCATATAAAAAGGTTCTTGTGCAACACAGCATCATGTCTGATGAGTGTGCATAACAAAAATAAGAAATAAGAAAAAGTGCATGGTGTGTCCCTACATACAAGCCACACTGAGAAGGTGACTAGAGGCAGAGAGATCACTTGGGACTTTGGTTGAATGAAGTGTTTGTCTGTCCCTGGACAGTTCCAACTCTCCTGTATTCCAACAGGGCTACCTTTCCCTTCAGATTTCTTTTATTGCTCATAAAGAGTGTTACTCCCTCTAGCACAGTAGCTCTGCTGCCTCATGCATGTTACTATTGCTCATCCAACTGTCCATCCTCACATTTGTCCCTCATTTGTATGATGACTCATCTTCTGTAATGGTTGCCAGATTCCCCTCCTCTAATGTGAACTCTGAGAAGGGAAATGTATAGTCTTGCCAAATACCTTGTAGGTGCTTAGTAAACATCTGTTGAGTTAATGACCAAAAGAATCTCAAGTGTCTTAAGTGACAGGAACAGAGAAGAAGATGAAACACGGGGAGAGAAGAGGTCATGTAGGATCCCAGGCCTCAGGAGAGAAAAAGTTTCCAGAATAGATTTCGGAAGCTGCCAAAGACTGAAAATGGTTCAGAGATCCAGAAACAACTTACTCAGCCCTTGAACAAGAAGCACTTCTCAGTGTTTTGATACTGGTTATTCAAATTCAAATGCAACATGATGCCTGTCCTTATCGAGCTCATAATCCTGTGAGAGAAACGTGTACGCAAAAGAATATGAAACAGCTGCAAAAGAAAAGTAGCTGGAGAGGCAGAGACTGCAGAGCTCATCTCTTCACAGGCATGCTCAGGAAGGAGTCACAGCCCAGTGGGCTGTGAAAAATAAATAGGATCTTGCCAAAGAAGCCAAGATGGGTTTCCTAGAACACCTCAAAGAACCAAGGTTGAGAAGAGGTCATGTAATTATGCATGGCATAATTACTATGGTGAGAATCCCAGCAATTCCTCAAAGTAGAAACATACAATTCCCAAATGGCCCAGCAATTCTACTTCTAGGAATAAAACCCCTAAAAGATTGGAATTGGGAATTTTAAAAGATGCACATACCCTGGTTTTTTTTTTTTTAATCTAATCAGTGACTACATAAGACAAACTATCTACATACAGAATACAGTACCATTTGGCTCAGAGAAGGAGCAAAGTTCTGGTGTATGCTATGGCAGTTGAGGCTTACCAACACAGTGAGATGAACCCAGAAGGCAGTGACACACAGCAGCAACCCTAACTCATCATGTACCGAGGGAGAGGAACATATGGGTCATTGCCTAAGTCTCTGGGATGAAGAAAAAGTCACTAACATGGATGATGGCCATAGACCATCATGATTAGTTAAAGAAGCAACTCACTACAATGGTAAATTATATATATATAATTTGGACATATATTTTGTGTGTGTGTATATACACACACAAAATACATATCCAAAGCAAGATGGCTATGTCATTATCACAAAATTAGGGGGGAAAAAACAAGAATTCTGACCTGAGTGATTTGTTTGAAGGAGCCAGAGGTGCCTTATCCTTTATTGGAGAAGACTCTTGCCTCAGCCCCATGTCTTCCCACCTGCTATGCTTCCAGGTTAACATTCATTCATATAGTAACTTGGAGACTGATCAAGTGCCCTTGTGGTATAATGGATCATCTTTTGGTTATATGCCCAGGAATGGCATAGCTTTTTCTTGGGGTAGAACTATTCTTGATTTTCTGAGAAACTGCCAAATTGATTTTGAAAGTGGTTGTACAAGTTTGCACACCCACCAGCAGTGAAGGAGTGTTCCCTTTGCTCCACGTCCTTGACAGCATGAGCTGTCGCTTGAGTTTTTTTATCTTAGCCATTCTAATGGGTGAACGGTGGAATTAAGAGTCATTTTGATTTGCATTCGATGCCATGATGACTAATGTTGAACAATTCTTTGTTTCTCAGCCACTAGAGATTCCTCTGTTTAGAATTATCTGTTTAGTTCTGCACCCCAGTTTTTAATTGTATTATTTGGTTTGTTGGTTTCTGATTTCTTGAGTTCTTTATACATTGTGGATATTAACCCTCTGTCAGATGCAGGGTTGGTGAAGCTCTTTCCCTAGTCTGTGAGCTTCAGTTTTGTCCTATTACCACACAGAAGATTTTCAGTTTTATGGGGTTCCATTTATTAATTGTTAATCTTAGAGCCTGAGTCACTGGTATTCTGTTCAGGAAACTGTCTCCTGTATCAATGTGTTTAAGGCTATTCCTCTCTCTCTCTCTTCTGTTAGATTTAGTGTATCCAGTTTTACACTGAGGTGTTTGATCAATTTGGACTTGAGTTTCATGAAGGGTGATAAATTTGGATCTATTTGCATTCTTCTACATGTAGACATCCAGTTAGACCGGCACCATTTGTTGAAGATGCTTCCATTTTCCCATTGTATGGTTTTAGCTTCTTTGTTAAAGATCAAGTGTTCGTAGGTATGTGGATTTATTTCTAGATCTTCGATCCCATTGGTCAATGTGTCTGTTTTCTATACCAACACCATGCAGTTTTTATTACTATTGCTCTGTAGTCTAGCTTGAAGTCAGTGATAGTGATACCTCCAGTAGTTCCTTTATTGTACAGGATTGTTTTAGCTTCCCGGATTTTTGTTTTTTGTTTTCCATATGAAGTTGGGAGTTGTTCTCTCAAGGTCTGTAAAGAATTAATGTTGGAATTTTGATGGGAATTGCATTGAATCTCTAGATTGCTTTTGGTAGAATGGCCACTTTTACTATGTTAATTCTACTGATCCATGAGCATGGGAGATCTTTCCATGTTCTGATGTCTTCTTCAATTACTGAAAGAAGGGTGAACTTGACAAGAGCGTGGAATGTGCCTTTTCTAGATAGAGGGAGCTTTCCTCAAGCGAACCCTGAAGGTGTGTAGAAAATGCTGGTTCCTAGTTTTTGATGAAAGCCAGGAAAGCCTAGTTCTGACATCAGCAAAGAAACACGCATTATCAGAAAGAAACAGGGCAAATCAACTCGGTGAGAAAAGAGAAGGCCAGGTGTACAAAAGGCAAGATGGATTCCCTTGTGCCATGTTCTTTTTATCTGGGCTGCTACCAGGAGATGCTGACCCAAATCTTGGTGGGTCTTCCCACAAAAGTCAAGGCAATTGATTACTTCTTCTGGTAAGACTCTCTACTCTGGTGATAGTAATTTGTGACAAGTTGGCATTAAACCAACCATAACAGTTATCTTAACTAAGCTTGTAAGCTTGGGATGGCCAGGAGCAACAGCATCTACACGAGAGAGTGGCTTTGCATACAGAGCTTCAGGCTGGCAACAAAGAACTTGGTTATAAATCACCAGAGGGTAAAGCATGGTCCCTACCTTTCAAAGCTTGCTAAAGCCCCAGGCTGCTCAGGGCTGTCACTGAGGAAGCAGGAAGAGCCCAGGGACATTTTCAGAGAGAATCATCCTCTCACCAGGCCAAGAGCTGACAGGAAGCTGCCAACCCTGGCAGTGACTCACTCTAAACTTGGGGGTCCAAATCACCCAGACACAGAGCTAGACATGGTACACATATGCTCCGGGTGTGAATTCATAAACATTTCATTTCCTAGAAGACAGAGGCTCTCAGGCAGCAATGAAAACACAGAGCTGTTTGCTTCTTCTACCCAAGAATTCAGCCAATACAAGGAGCACAGAGCAGGAACTGGAACTGGAAAGAATCCCATTCCTGATGGGCAAAACTTTCTATCAGCTTTTGTCTCAGCTAGCAGCACAGCAGCACTCAGCCTTTCTTTGTAGTTATTTTCCTTCTATTTGGAGCTAAGCAATCTCTATGTACTGTATCATTTCACCATCACAACAAAGTAGATGATATTTTCCCTTCATCTGTTTAAACAAGAAACTGAACATTTGCCTGAGGTCACACAGCTGAGAAACTCGAGGTTTATCCAACTTCCAACTACAGAGGCAAACAGAACCCAAAAGTGCCCATGCATGAATACCGTGACTTAGAGGGAGTCATTGTGCATCAGGCTCAGTGATAAGAACAGGAACAAATGTTTTTTATGAGAAGTTTCTTTTTGCCGATGGAGAAAATGAAGCTCCGGGTTGGGGAGAGATGATTCCCTAAGCTATGTATTTGGCTTGTGTAGAAACACACTTGTGGCAAAGTCGGCTTGGTCTGTAGTCCAAATCTCATCTACCCACAATTCCTCCTCCCTTCCCAGCTATCAGAGAAGATGCTGGGCCAGCACATGGCAGGCAAGGACAACCTGTTTACTGAGCACTTACCTGGGTCCTGGACTTAAAATCTTCATTCATAGTCATGATCTCACATCTTAGAGTATGTTCCTGACTTCTTTGCTGGTCAGACAATAGGAAAGAGATGGTGATGGCATCAGATCATTTGGTGAACAATGGTGTGGAATGCTTTGGCCAGATTTGAAAAGATGGGCAAATCTCAAATGTATAACAGGTATATAATAGTATGTGTCTAGGATAGGCAGAAAAGTCTTGAATTTACTCTTTGGTATCCCAGTGTTGAGTGTTCCAAACTCATCACTGCCTTGGTGCTAGGAAGGCTCCCCACAAGGACCTCCTTCCTTTGTGGCCCACACAGCTAGAGCAGGAGGGCTCTATTGGGTGAAAAATCCAATGTCTCATTTTTGTCACAGCAGTACTGTGTCCCCTCTCTGATGACTTAAGGCAGAATAACGGAAGACAAGCTGAGTCCAGAACCTGATTTCCCCCCAGTTATCTCTATCCTGAGCTTCTCTTCTCCAGATGGGGGCTGTGCAGGTGAAGCACTGGGACTTGGAGGAGTGGAGAAACCCAGGCTCTGGAATAGACCTGGATCTTCTGGGTCCCACTCTTCCTGCCTGTGTGACTTTGGACGGGTTATCCTTCCCTGAATTCCAGTTGACATGGGCTTCATGGCAACACGGTAACACTGCGTGTGGCATGCACGTGGATGTGATGGTTCTACAGTGCTGTGTGACTTTGGACGGGTTATCCTTCCCTGAATTCCAGTTGGCATGGGCTTCATGGTAACACGGTAACGCTGTGTGTGGCATGCACGTGGATGTGATGGTTCTACAGTGCTTTTGTAACTAACTTACAAGCTGCTGGTTAGTTAGCAGCAGATAATCTCCTTCAATGGGAAAACACTTAAGGGTTCTTTTCATTCTTTTATAAAGTTTGTGCAGGTGTACATGTGGTATGTGTGTGCACTTGTGTGTGTATGTACACTTGCCTGTGTGTGCATACAGAAGGCATAAAGTCGACTTTGAGTGTTCTCCTCTATCTCTGCATTGTAACCTTTTTGAGACTGGAACTCACTGTTTCAGCTAGACAGGCTGGCTAGTAACCCCCATGGAGCTTCCTGTCTGCCCCATGACACTGAGGTCACAGGCATCATCATACCCAAGTTTTTAGGTGAGTGCTGGGAATCCAAGCTCCTGCCCTCATGCTTACACAACAATCACTCTTTCCACTGAGACACTCACCATCACCCACTTAAGGTATCCCCTTCTAGAATACACCTCAGAAACCCACGGGTACCCAAATCCTATGCATAAGGCTCATAACAAATACATTCTCAGTCATATATGCACCAAACATGAGTAGATACACACAAACATGATCACTGTATAGACCCTTACTAGGACTGTCACATACAAATGCATATATAAGCACAACTGCACGAGAACGTGTGCATCCATGCCCACAGCAACCTCAATGTGCTCGCGCAGACACACCCCATGATGTGGTGCCCCTCATCCTCTCACAGTCTGTGACACACTGAGGGATCTTATTGCAGGGAATGGGAGCTGCTGGATCCATGTTCTTCATTGGCCTTCAGCTGCTGCTCAGTTTCAGAACTCCTCCGAGGAAGGCTATTGTCAGACTGAAGCTGAGTCTTCAGCTGGATTCCATCTCTGATGGAACAATTAATTTCCCATTATAGCTTCTGCCTCTCTGAGTCATCTTTACAAGGTTCTTGTAATGGTGGCATTTTAAAAAAAGGAACTTTCTGAACATCTAAATCCCTTACAAAAGGTTCAACTTCCTTGGTGAAACATTTATGTGCTGGGAGAGGGTGCACAGAGAGCAGTGTGATTTCCTCATCTGAGAAAAGTAAGTGGGAGGGAACATCAGACAACTGCACGGAGCCAATCACCACTTAAATAAAATTCTCATGGGCATAGTTAAAATTGTTCTGTGCTTCTACGAAAATGTCAAATAATAGACTCTCTTCTTTTCTTTTTCTGCATTGCCAGAGAGAAAGACACATGGTGCAGTGTGGGTAAGTTGGGGTTTGATTTGAAGTTCAATCAAATCTATCCCTGGTGGGATTATATATAATTTAGCACATAGTACAGCATTTGAGAGTGAGGAAGGGCTCCACAGGCACACAGACTGCCTATTTCTGCCCCTCAGTGGCTGTGTGATCCTTGGCAAGCTACTTTGGTTTTCTCTGCTTCAGTTATCATTTCTGTAAATCAGAATCAACCCAAACTGGCACTTACAGAGTTGTTATATACATGGAGTTAATATATGAGTGGTATTTCCAACCCTTTAACATCCACAAATGTCAGCTGTTCCTTTTTGCCTCACTGTCCCCTTCCAGCACTGAGGTGAAGTAAGTTAAACATGAGGAGCAGAGACAGCAAGTGCTTGTAGTGTCAGAACTGGCTCTTCACAGGGAGAGGATTAGTCTTTTCTTTTCATGTGCACATGTGGGTCTGCATGTATGTATATGCACCATATGTGTGCAGTATCTCTGGAGGCCCAAAGAGGGTGTCAGGTTTCCAGGAGCTGGAGTTACAGGTAGTTGTAAGGCACCTGATGTGGATTCTGGGAGTCAAACCCAGGATCTCTGCAAGAACATCAGATGCTCTTGACTGCTGAGCAATCTCTCTGGCTCCAGTCTTTTCCCCTTCCTATGTTAAAGTAATGAATTGAATGTCTGATAGCTATAAGAAAATTATGACTTGTTTTAGCTAAGGTTAATGTTGGTGTGTATGGCGTAGTGGAATGCACACACATGCTACACACATATGGTATTGTGTAATGGAATGTGGGGCTTTGAAATTTTGGGGCAAGCATAAAAAGCCTCTGAAAACACAATGACCAACAACTAAGTGAAAGTCTAAGGTGTTTCTAGCAACACTTTCCCACACTTCATTATGCAACCTCACCACAGTCTTGGTTCTGTACACAGTTCAGGCACATGGTCTACAACATCAATATATGCTGTCTAAATCAGTGTGGCTCAGATTTGAGTGTGTCTTGTGAGTTGAAGTGTTTTCATGTACATATTAAGTTCTCTGTTCTTACAAAAAGATGGTGTTTTAATTATAGAAAAGAAAGTTTTAATTTTTTCCTAACATTGTTCCTTAGTGTTTTTCTAACATTGTATTACATTTATGTATCTTGAGACTGCACTGCAATAAAATGTTTGGTCTTTTGAAATTGCCATTTGAGTTGCTGACTTAATTTTCATAAAAACATTATTTAAAAATTTCAGCATGAGATTAGGACAGAATTTTAAACAATTTATTAAATTGCCCTAGGCATACTTCTGCATACATGTATTAGTGCAAAGTGGCATTCTCAAAATTATGATTAAAGTATCGATCAACTCTGATAAACACCAAAGATGCTCTACATTCTTCAGTACCAAATATTCAGCTAAGATTTTTTTTTTAACTCGAGAATGAACAAACATATCCATTTAGGTATGCAGTTTGCTCCTGTCTTTAATAAATAGAAAAATTGTATCTATATATCAATTAATTATTTTACAAATATATTGCTTCTACTAGCTGAGGAGCCAGCAGCAGTTGATGGCTGCTGGGGATGGAATAATCTGGTTTCCCCAGGGATGCGGCCCTTGGTGGGTTTCTCATGCTCCAGTGAACGGCCCTACCCTGTGCACACATACACAAACTAATTGGAAATGGTCTCAGTGGTTACAGAAAAGAACAGAAAGATGGGAGGGGGCACGGTTGCAGGTTTCTGGGAGGGGTGGGAGGAAGAAGAATGTGGGTAGATATAATTAAAATATAGTGTGTGTGTGTGTGTGTGTGTGTGTAAAATTCCCAAGGGATAAATAGAAATTATATTTTGAAAAAAAATTGAGGAGTTTAGTTTACTTCACAAAGAAACAATGCTGTGCTGACTTTTGAAATGGATAAGTCTCTAAATCTTTTTAACAAAATATATTAATTTCATATTTCAAAAAGCATATTTCTTTATGGTTCACTATCAGAAAATGATTGAATTGTCTATCCTTTTAATACAGCTACATACCTGGGCTTGCATTAAAATGTCTTGCTCCAAAAGAGTTTGCAAGGAGAAAAAATTTAAGAAGACATGCTGCACTAACACACTTGTTTCTTAAGGTTTAGCCTGTTCTGTCTTTTGGGTCTTGGGATGTGGCAATGACGGATTACGCTGTTGCCTGTGGCTGTGAGGACGGTGGTCTGGTTCATAAAGTGGATGACTTACACACACCACAGAAATTCAACAACCGTGGGAAAGAAAACCACTTTCCCTGCGTCTCCCTTTTTTATTTTACTTTATTTTATTTTTAAATATCAGGAAACATGGGGCCCTGCTGCAGCTTTATGAGTCTAAGAACATTGAAGACTTGAAGAAAATGTTGAAGGTCAGGACAACATGAATCTCCGTATTCCCTAGCATGGTTAGCCCCAGGATGAACTTGTTAAATATTTGTCTAGATGTGTGCATGTCCCTAGTCTGGCTCCCTCTGGCGTCTAGGCGGCTCGCCTGCGCTGTCCATGGTGCTGCAGAGTAAATTCTCGCTATTTGCCAGTCTCAGGTGCAGAGGCAGAAAATAGGGCCCAGGGGAAGTGAGTGGCGAGGGGAGTAATGAGCTGTCCCTCCACTGGGCATTAATGACGACTTCATTTTGCCACCACTTGAAATCTAAACTTGATATTTCTTTTTTCTCCAGATGTCTCCATTTGGCATTTCTTCTCAGTTGGAAACAGGAAGAGGCTCTGTGTCCTCAATAACCACGTAGGATGGGGGTTTCTACAGTGGGCATATACTTGTATCAATCATTATTTGAAAGCGTTCTGTAAAAGTGAGGGAATCTTATCTCTGCATGTTTTTGGACAATAAAAATGCAAAATTCACTGATGCCTTGTCAAGAGATTCACTCATATCTGTTGCCTAAGAATGTAAATAGCCCTCAGTCAAAACTGAGCATGGGAACAAAGAGAGGCAGAGCCTTGGGGTATCAATTGCAGCTATAAGAGTGTTGCAACTGGATATGGATTTATTTTGACCACAATATAATGTGAGACTATTTTTATCCACTTATTGATTCTATAAAACATTTACTGAGTGCCTACCATGTCTTGGCATATTATAGGGCTTATAAATATGAGTAGGTACAATAACACCAAGATCTCTGGCTCCCTGAAGCTTACATTCCAGCAACCAAAACAAACAACTAGCTACACAAGTGAGCTCTCATATAACTGTGGGGGGGGATATGACTGTAGAGAACACTTTTAGGAATAAAGTGATCCTCTTTGAAAGGTGCCATTTGAGAACAGTTGCAGGGGAGTCAAGAGAAGGAGATAAGCACATATGGTGGGCACATGGTGGCCGAAAACAATAGCCAATCCCCAGAGTAGGAACAAGATGACATGTCTAAGGAACAGCAAGGAGACCAGTATGAGAGCATGTGTACTAAAGAGAATGATGATGTTCCTGAGGGAGACAAAGCAGAGTGGCTGGGGTAAACAAGAAAGTGACTAGAGCACCTGTAATGCGTTAGCCACAATGTCATGGTCCAACAGGGTACAAAGGTAGACAAAAGCTCCTGCCTTCCTAGAGCTCACCATGTTCCCATATCTAACCAGTGGGGACCAATGGGAACTATACAAGTATTTATGCAGTTGAAAATGTTAGCATGTGCTATGAACCCAAGGACTGTGTCTAGTGCAAATCTTGGGTCTAGTTTTTGGGCAAGGGAGAGGATGAGACACAAAATGGAACCAGAAAAAATAATGGGAGTAAGATGAACCTGAGACACTGGAAAGGGGGCTTCGTGTATCCAAACAAATGTTTACCGAGTACTGTGTAGGGCCAGGCATGTTGGAGAACACAGACTTGTGGGATCTTGACTTTCAAAAACTTAATCTCTTCAAGTCATCGACATTCTTAGACTGGCAAAGCTGGATCAGGATCCCATGCCTCCTGATACTTAAAAAATAGGGAGACATGGGGAAGGTGGATTTGCTTTCCTATGGTGTGTGCATGTCATCCACTTTACTAACTAGACCACCACCCGAAAGCCAGCAGCAGCATAAGCCTGACTACCAGCTGAGTAACCGCCCATAGCCTGGCATACAGTTAATCATCAGTGGTATTTCTGACGGATGAATGGACAAATGAATCCTCCTAAGTCTTGTTTTACTCTGTCTCTATTCTTACTTTACAGAAGAGAAACTGAGGCTATGTGGACTGCCTTCTCCCACAGTTATAAGTGAGAGAACTCTGGTGCAAATCCAGTCCCTTGGTTTTATGTGGTTCTGCCAATCATGGCCACTATATGCTTACTGTGGCACTCCTGAAACCGGAAAGAAATGCTAGCCTGGGAGAAGTTGGTTCGCATCTTAAACATTTCTCACTAGTCAACATTGGATGAATCATGTTCCTCCTTCTGGCCTCAGTTTACTCTACTTAGAAATGAGGAAATGAGGTTTTGTGACTGTGAGCCACACAGTGCCCCCGCCACACTACCTCTGGCTATATAAGTCACCTCCCAGGGCCGGATCATGCCTCTGTTGCTATTGAGGAAGAAGGATAGTAGGAGCACAATGAAGTGAATTTAAGCATCATCCCCTTGTCTCCCTAGGGTATCGAATGAGAAGCGTATTGATATCCTAGCCAACCTCGGGTTGCTTTTTCATCTTCCTGCTACAATCAGGATGTGAGCACAAGGAGTACAGGCTCTGCTCTTTTTAGAGCACCGCAAATGAACATCAGCCCATTTTGAGAAATGAGTAAAGAGAGCCCCAGGACACAGAGACAGTGCAGTGAGGCTCTGGTGACTTATCATCCAGGAACCTACTTGTCGAGTAACTTTGAACAAAGCCTGGAGCAATGATAACTGTTCAAATGGCTGCGAAGGCAGAGAAATCGGTCTGGCTGATTGATGTCCTGGGTTTCTAGTTAGTGGGTGGCTTCCTGCCATGGCTTTGCCTCAGCTCCCAGAATTACTCCAATAAGAGATTTGCTCATCTCTAGCACTTCCTGGGCATAAGAGGGGAGGCTGAATCAGCCCTCTTATAAGTGTGATTAGAATTTAATGGGAACCGGTGGGTATTGGTACACTGAGGGCAGCATAGGGAGAAGAGTAGATCTGTCAGGTTTGGCAGAAGTGTCTGGCTCCTACAGGCAGTAGGTGTGGAGGGGAAATCAGAAAGGACCTAATTGTGGGACAAATGTCTTTCAGTTATCTAGAGAGCACGCAAGCCAAATGTGTCACTAAGACTGTTTATCTAACACAGCCCCAGTCATTGCAATCTACATAGACTAAAGACAGTTCCCAGACTGAAGAACAGTAATGCGTAGCTTGGGATATGTCAGAAACCTAACCCAATAAGACACACTTAGGATAACAGAGAGAGAAGACCTTGTAATAACCCAGACCTTTGTTCAGCTATGGCTCTCTATTGACCATCTGTGGGCCCTGGGTCAAGCTGTTTCATCTTTCTGAAACCCAGCTCAGTTCCTTCATCTTACAAAGAGACACTGATGAGAGTATCTACCCCTCAGCTTATCTATTACTGCGCAACAAAGGACATCAAAACAATTATTCCATTATGCCCCAGTGCTTAGACCAGGAATACAAACATCAGATAATTGGTGTGGCTAGTTTCTGCTGCACATATCTGATGTCTCCACTGGGCAAACCCAAATGACTAAGGGTTGGAATAGCCTGAGGCTTCATTCACATAGTCCCAGGTAGGGGTGACTCAAGGGCTGGGCTCAGTAGGAAATAACTGGAGCATTTACCTATGGCCTCCTGAGCATAAGGGCTCGGGATTCTTAAAAGCTATTGTTCTGGAAAACAAGCTAAAGCTATGACTTCTTATGACTTAGCTGTCACACAGCATCACTTCACTTGTGCTCGCTCAATGAGTCAAATCCATCACAGGTCCACCCAGATTAAGAGCAAGGGACATATATCCTACCTCTGTGCAGAAAGGAAACATATAAGCCAGGTTTTATTGTTGTGCTGTGTTTTGTTTGCCAAGACCAACACCAGACCTGCTATGTAGCCAAGGATGACCTTGAACTTGTGAACCTCCTGCTCTCCCTCCCAAGTACTGAGATTATTGGTATGCACCATCAGTCTAGAACAGGCTAGGATTAAATCCCAGCTCTCATGCTTACTACAAAAGTACTTGGCTTTACTAAGTAGGTAGATGTATTCATGAGTAGATAGCTCTGCTCTGGTCAAGGAATTCAAGATTAATTAATCTGGTCAAGATTAATTTTCTGACTCAGACTTCTTCATCTTTTTTCAAGCCTACCTTTCCCAAGGGTCAACTTAAGATGTTTACAGTTTCCTAGCCTGGTTCTGCTGTGTGGAATATACAAAATATAGTTAAGCAGAAGTCATAAACTGATGCTCTCATTGGCCAGGGAATGAGGGATTCTCTCTCGGTAGATGTGTCTAAGACATCTACTGAGAGTCTCCCTTCACACACTTAGCTAATGAGGTGGCTCCCAGAGCTTCCTGGGGACTGTTGTGGCCAAAATGGGACCAGTGTGTGTGTGGGGGGGGTGTTTTCTGATTGGTAAGATTTGCAGATGGTGGTCAAGTTCACTGTGAATCACTGAATAGATGATTTGAAAGAACAAACAGACAACAACAAAGACTGTGCAGGTTTCAGACAGACTTAAAAAACAAACAAACAAACAAACAGACTTAGGTATGAGGCAAGAAGCAGGACTTGGAGTCAGAGGTCTTCAGGTGTCCATGAGCTATAATCTTACATCTGCCACCTCCAAATCAAATCAAAACAAAACCATGAACAAAGAATTAAATATCTCACTGTTTCTATTTCTTTCTCTACAGAAAGGGGTGCAGGGCAATGGGTACCGAGGATTCTTCCAGCTTGGCAGACACAAGGACCTCCTTGTTGATAGATTCAAAGGGCCCTTCTCAGTCCTCAATGTGACTGGCCACTCATAAGTATTACACTGTCCATTATTCTCTGGTTTGTTTTGGTTTTGCCTCACTCATTTTCTTGTTCTTCAAACACAGCTTCCTGTCTCTGAGCACACCTCTCATGCTTCATGGCTCCTTCTCCACTTGTCACTTGGAAGGTGTCCCTCTTCTTACCTCGACACATTCATATGCTGAGCTTTCATTCACACTGTGCCTGCCACACTCCCTTCATGCTCAGATGTCATTCAGAACCCTTTCGTTAGAATCCTAGTGGATTAATTACTTTCCTGTAACCAAAATACCCTGACAAAAAGAAACTTAGGAAACAATGGTTTTATTTTGGCTTATGGTTCCAGAGGGACAGAGTCCGTCACCTTAGGAAAGGCCTGGCAGCAGGAACAGGAAGCTGACTGATCCCATTTTCATCCACACCCAGGAAGTGGCAAGGGAGAACTAGAAGCCAGGTGGGGCTGTAAATCCCCAAACCCCATCCCTGGTGGCAAACTTCCTGCAACAAGTGTGGAAGGTCTGTTGTCTGCATTTGCCTTCTAAGTGGAAGGAGGCAATTGCCCTCCAGGAGGGAGGAGAATGCTTAAGATACTCAGGGGATAGACTTGAAAAGATTTTGAGAGCATCTCCATGGCAACGTAGATAGGAGACATCAACTACAGTCCTGACTGACTGAACTGCAGAGAGAAGGGATCCCCACACAGTCAAGTCGCCCGTGAGCTCTGCGGAGGACTCTGGGATGAAGCATTTTGCTTTGTTTGGATTTGTTTGTTTGTTTTTGTTTTTCGTTTTGTTTGGTTTGGTTTGGGTTTTTGGTTTCACCTGTGCTGGGGTGGGAATTTTTGGCAATCCGGATGCTTTCGAGTCATCCCTGCTCCTTTAAGTCATCTTTCACACACACTCCTGCTAGTAATTCCAGTAAAAACACCTTGGTTCACCAAGTTGGACATTAGTGCAATTGTTACTTTGGTCTGTCATGGATTACCTTTGTGGGTTGAATAGGTAAATTGTGTGTGTGTGTGTGTGTGTTGTGTTGCATCATGCCAGAAAAAGGTTGTCATATAAGCCATGCTCCATAACCTTCCCAAATAGCACCATCAGCTGGGAACCACGTGTCAAATGCCTGAGCTTATGGAGGACGTGGCTCATTCAAGCCATCACCCACAGCCTACAAACCAAGTGTAGGATGCTCAGGGGATAAACCTAGTTTAGGATTCATGGAAAGCATTGGCTCACACAATTGAAAAGCCCAGGAAATGAACATGTTTTGGTGTCATCAAGGGGTACAGGAATATGTTCACCTTCTATGTCAATTATATTAAAAGGCAAGAGTCCTATTAGCCATCATATGGAACCTTGGAAATTGGAGTCCCCTGTTTGAAGTTCTTAGTCTCACTAAAGAAACTTAAGAATGGGCGCAAACAAAAACTGTTAAACTGAAGGAGTTTGAAAACCTGTATCGAAGTTAGTGGGATACAATTAACAGGGGGTTCAAGAGAAAAGTGCATGTAATTAAATGCTTATGTTTGAAAAGCAAAACGTAAATAAAAAAATCAAAAAGAAAAAAAGTAAGGAAAAACATTGTGATCAATCTAAGATGTATCTTAGGAAACTGGAAAAAATGCAAGGCAATCAGAAGTAAGGAAATAATAAAGGCCAGAAATTAATGAACTTAATAGAAAGATAATAGAAAAATGGCAAAGTCAAGACAAAGGTTGCTGTTGGGAAAAGGCCAATATGATTGATGAATCTCCAGCTAGAATTACAAAGATAGAAGGATCAGGTTCCCGATACCCCGGGTGACAAGCAGAGTGCTGCAGTTTTCAGCGACAAACCAGAAAGAAAATGTCCTGGTTGATGGCGAAACGCCTGAGCAGTTAGGAGTACTTGTTGCTCTTTCAGAAGTCCTGGCTTTGGTACAGCGAACCCACAGAGTGGCTCACAACCATCTGTAACTCCAGTTCCAGGGCGGGAAACCATGGGCTCTTCAGACTTCTGTGAGCACCAGACACACATGTATACATGCATACATACAGGCAAAGCATTCCTACAATAAAATAAACAAATATTTCTAAAAAAAATTTAAATAGACAATACCATGAGTAGGTTTACTGTCACTACTTTATAGGCAGTGGGACCTGGGAGAATAGAGCTAACAAGTGAGGCAGACTAAAGTCTCATGTAATAAACAACTTTATTCAGAGCCTCAGACAATTTATACTCTGGGGGTTAAGAAGGTCACATGAGTAAAATTCTCACGAGTTCAACCTGTATACAATCACAAGTACAGGTCTCAAGTGGCAAAAACATGTTTTCCCATAGAGGCATATAAACATTTAATTGAATAAAACCAGCAAGCAACAAGGAGTAATCTGCAGTGAACTCACTCCTATCCACTACCTATGGGAGGAGCATGAAGACACACTCCAGGAATAACTCCATATTTTGAAGAAACAGAGGTTGCAAGACTCTTGTCTTGTTTTCTTGGATGTCCTCACGAGCACTCAGAATTCTCCTCACAAGACTTCATTTCTGGACTGTGCTCTGACAGTTTGTGGCTTAAATCTACAACTTACTGGAAAACAATCAATTTCTTGAAAGTTACAAATTGCCAAAACTCAGACAATAATGACTTAAAAATTTCCAAATCATTTTTAAAAAATCAAACTAGTATCAAGGAGAATATGTTTAACCAGCGTGAACTTTTTTAAATATAAAAATAAGTCAGTAGTTAAGAACATTCCTAACAAATATAACCACAGGTCCATGCATATGATGTCAACAAAATCTTAGCAAATCATTTATTACATATGTAAATCTCCTTTTCTCTCTCTCTTTCCTCTCTGCCCCCGCTCTCCCATATTCCCTTTCTCTTTCCCCTCTCTTCCTCTCTTCCTTTCTCTCTCTCTCTCTCTCTCTCTCTCTCTCTCTCTCTCTCTCTCACACACACACACACACACACACACACACACACACAGACACACACAGAGTCTGGACCTAGTGAGATTTATCTTAAAAGCACAAAACTAGCTCAATATATTAAAAAGCAATGCAATTCTCCATATTAACACTGTAAAAGAAAAAAACCACAAAGGTCATATTAATTGATTCAAAAAAGTATTTAATTATACTAAATATCCTGTCATAATTTGTTTTTAAAAGATTTAAACAAACTGGGATCAGCAGAGAGTTTCCATAGCCTGCAAAGTGTGTCTGTAAGAATGCCATAGCTGGCATTCTGCATAAGACTGAGAATGAGGTCCACGCTCATGCGGCATTTCAATGTTCTACAGTCAGCCCTAGCCACTACAGTAAGGCACATCAAAGAAATATAGGGTCCACACTAGAAAATATGAAACAAACTGTTCACATGCACAGATGATAATATGTCTGTGGACCACGTGTCACAGATAATATAAGAAATCTCAGGGTATCTACAAAAGAAAAAGTTCCTAGAACTATTGGTGAGTTTGGCAAAGTTACAGGACCCAAGACCACTGTATTAATATCTCTGTGTAGTACCAGTGAACAATTAGAAACTGGGGATTTTAAGGTAGAGCCATGGGGCCTGGAGGGAAGGCTCAGCATTCAGGAGTATGCACTGCCTTTGGAGAAGACCTGAGTTTGGTTCCTGCAATCCATGTCTGGCCACTCACAACCACCTATGACTAAAACTCCAGGGGACCTGACAACTCTGCCCTCCACAGCACCTGCACATGTGCACACATTCATACAGCAGATGCACACACACATGCATACTTTTAAAATAAAAATCACATTATTATATTTTAGAGCATGCAAATCAAAAGCCTCACACAGCTAGTTTAATGTCACAACTCAAACAAAGACTTTGCCCACACCTAACATCAACACATCTCAAGAGCAAGCTTCCAATGCTTAGAATGACCATTGTGAAGCCACGGAGCTTCATTGTGGGTTCTGGGCCCTCACTAACAATCATATTGTTATGCACTTAATCTCCCATACACAAAAAGGGAATAATTCATGACAGAGTTAAAACTATTAAAATATTTTCATTCTTTTTTATAACTCATGTACCCTTTGCCTACATTCAGTCCTTCCTCACTCATCACCTAATATTATCAATTTTTCTCTTTTGTACATGATAGACTATAGCCACATCTGTTTATATATACACTGTGTGCATTATAGTATAATGTGCATATAGGAGGAGGGAGACGTGCCTTTTTTTCTTTCTGATATGGGTGTCCTCACGTAGTATAATACATTCTAAGTCCATCCATTTTCCTGTAGATCTTGTGACTTCATTTTTCTTTAGAGCTGAATAGTATTCCTTTTATTTTTTCAGTTTATTTATTAGATATTTTCTTCATTTACATTTCAAATGCTATCCCAAAAGTCCCCTATACCCTCCCCCCTGCCCTACTCCCCTACCCACTCACTCCCACTTCTTGGCCCTGGCATTCCCCTGTACTGGGGCATATAAAGTTTGCAATACCAAGGGGCCTCTCTTCCCATTGATGGCCGACTAGGCCATCTTCTGATACATATGCAGCTAGAGACACAAGCTCTGGGGATACTGGTTAGTTCATATTGTTGTTCCACCTATAGGGTTGCAGACCCCTTCAGCTCTTGGGTACTTTCTCTAGCTCCTTCATTAGGGGCCCTGTGTTCCATCCAATAGATGACTGTGAGCATCCATTCCTGTATTTGCCAGGCACTGGCATAGCAGTATTCCTTTTAATATATGGTCCAGGTTCTTATTGTCCATTCAACTGTTGATGGACAACGGTTTGATTCCATTCCCTTGCTATGGGAAATAGGGCAGCAATAAACACAGGGGTGCAAATATTTCTCTGGTAGGGTGTAGGATTTTCTGGGTGTAAAATAGCTGGGTCCTATAATGATTCTATTTTCAGTTTTTTTTGGAGGAATCTCCAAAATGATTTCTATAACTGTATTTTCACCCACACCAGCAGTGAACAAGGGCTCCTCTTCCTCCACATCCTCTCCAGTATTTACTGTCAGATCTCTTAATAACAGCCACTCTGACTCGGGCATGATGGTGTCTCAAACTAGTTTAATTTGAATTTCTTGGATGGCTAGAGATATTGGACACTTTTAAAAATAATTATTATTGTCCACTTAGGTTTTTTTAAAACTGTCTTTTCAATCACTAACCTATTTGTTGTTTGGCAATTTTATTTCCTTGGCATTTAATTCCTACAATTCTTTATAAATTCTGCCTGTTAGCCCATTTGAAGTGTAGCTGGCAGATTTTTCTCCCACTCTGTGGGCTGCCTGTGCTCTGCCGACAGTTTCCTTTGCTGTGTAGAAACTTTTAAATTTCATCAAGCCCCATCTGTTGACACTTGAGACTGGTTCCTGTGCTATTAGAGTTCTGTTCAGAAAGTTTGTGTGTACCCCAAGGTCTTAAAGAATAATTTCCACATTTTCTTCCAGCAGTTTAGCATTTCAGGCTTTAAACTAAGGTCTTTGATGCATTTTGAATTGATTTTTATACAAGGAGAAAGATACAAATCTAATTTTCATTTGTTTGCTTGTAGAGATCCAGTTTTTCCAGGACCATTAGTTGAATATCCCATCTTTATAAAAAATTTAGGTGAGCATAATTTCTTGTGTTTTTTCATCCTTTGTCAGAAATTATATGGCCATATCTTTGTCAGTTAATTTCCAGAAACTGTATTCTATTCCACTAGTGTATGTGCCCATTTTTATCTAACACCAAGCTGTCTTTATCACATACCTCTGTAAGTATAATTTGAGTTTTGGATTTATGATAACACCAGCTCTTTTCTTACTCCGCAAAATCAGGTATTCATGGCCTTTAGGGTTCCATATGAATTCTTGGATTTTTTTTTTTATAAGAATCTCTGGAAGGCGCCATTGGTATTTTGGTACGTATTGCATTAAATCTGTACATCCATTTTGGTAATGTAGCCACTTGTGCAATATTAATTCTGCTAATCCAGGAGCATGGAAGATCTTCTTTCATCTAGTATCTTCTGTGATATTCCTTTTCAAAGTCTTAAAGTTGTTATTGTAGGGGGTCTTTCTCTTTTTTGGCTAGATATAATCCAAGACACTTATTAGTTTAGAATTGCTTCGAGTGGGATATTTTTTCCTAATTTTCTTCTCCGAGAATACATAAAGAGATATGTGAAGCCTACTGGATTTCATATTGATTTCTGTGTCCTGAAACTTTACTGGGTAAAGTTAATTTAACTCTTATTAAATCTAAGAGTTTTCTGGTGGATCCTATGGGATATTTTAAGTAAAGATTCATGAATGCAGAGAGCACATGGGGATAGTCCGACTTCTGCTTTTCCTATTTTTATTCATTTTACATCTTTGTCTTGTCTAACTATTATAGCTAAGACTTCAGGCATGAAATCAAATAAGAGGGGGAAAGTGGGCATTCACATCTCATTTCTGATTTTAGAGAAAATGTTCTGCTTGTCTCCATTTAATATAGGATTAACTATAGGTTTGTTGGACATAGTGTTAACTATAGGTTTGCTGGATATAATGTTAACTATAGGTTTGCTGTATATGTGTCAACTATAGGTATTTTGTATAGTGTTCACTATAGGTTTGCTGTGTATAGGGTTAACTGTAGGTTCACTAGATATAGTGTTAACTACAGGTTTGCTGTATATAGAGGGTTAACTATAGGTTCACTAGCTATAATGTTAACTACAGGTTTTCTGTGTATAGTGTTGCCTATAGGTTTGCTGTGTATAGTGATAACTATAGGTTTGCTGGAATTAGTGTTAGCTATAAGTTTGTTGTGTATAACCTTTATTGTTTTGAGGTATGTTTCATCTAGTGTTAATACCTCCAGTGCTTTGAAATCATGAAGACATGTTGGAGTTTGTCAAATGCCTTTTCAACATCAATCAAAATGATTATGTGGTATCTGTCCTTATGTTTATATATTTGTTGATTTATTTATGTTGAAACAATTTTGCTTTTCTTGATTGAGTTCCACCCAGTCATAATATATAATCTTTTTTATGTGTTACTGAATTCAGTTTACACTGTTTTATTGAGAATTTTTGCTTCTATGTTCATAAAAAATTGACCTGTAATTTTTTTTATTATTGTTGTAGTATAGTAACTGGGGTTTTTTGTATCAAAAAACACTGGTGTTGTGGAAGGAGAAGTGTCCCTTCACTTTCTATTTTGTGGAGTAAATTAAAAAACTGGTATGCGCTCCTCCTCTAAAGTCTAACAGAACTCAGCAGTGAAGCTGTCTGCCTGCCTGGTGCCAGGCTTTTTTCTTTTCTTTTTTTAGGGGAAGGCTTTGAATTTGAGCTTTAATATCATGGCTTATAATGAGTCTGATTAAGTTATTTATATCTTTTGGATTTTATTTTGGTAGATGATATACATTTTAGAAAATCTACTTCTTTTAGGTTTTCAAGTCCTTGAGAGCATTAATCTTCACAGTACTCTCTCAAAACATCCTGTGCTCTGATGGACTCAGTTGGAATGGCGTGCTTTTGACCGCCGACTTTTGTAAGTCTGTGCCTTCTTTGTGTTTCTTTTGTCAGATTAGTTAAGGATTTGTCTACTTTACCAACTTTTTAAAAGAACGAACTCTTCGATTGATTTTGTGTATTAGTTTTGGTTGTTGTTGTTTGTCTCTGTTTTATTGATTTCTTTCCTAATCTTTTTTATTTTCATTTTGGATTGGCTGCTGGTTGTTCTGTGAGAGCACTGAGGTGCATCATTGGGTCATTTATTTGATAGTTCTCATATTTCTTTAATGTGAGTGCTTATCACTGTGAATGTTCCTCTGAGGACTGCCTTGGCTGCATCCAAAAGGACCTGCCTGATAGATGGTGTTCTCACTAGCATTTGTCTTTAGAAATTTTTATTATTTATTTATTTACTTACTTATTTATTTATTTAGAGTTTTTCGAGACAGGGTTTCTCTGTGTAGCCCTGGCTGTACTGAAACTAAACTCTGCTCTGCAGACCAGACTGACCTTGAACTCAGAAATCCACCTGCCTCTGCCTCCCAAGTGCTGGGATTAAAGGCATGCGCCACCACTGCCTAGTATCTTTAGCAATGTTTTATTTTTCTCCCCGATTTCTTGAGTAATCCAATTTAAAGTGTATTGTTTAGTCTACAATTATTTTATGGTGTCTGTAGTTTCTCTAATTGTTGATTCCTAGACTTATTTTGATGTGGTTTGATAGCATATAAGGAATTCTCTCAATTCTTTGGATTTTTAAAACTATGTTATTTCCTGTCTGTGTGCAATACTGGAGCACTTGGAGGCCAGCAGAGGGCATTTGATCCCAGAAACTGGAATTACAAATGGTGCTGAGTCATCATTTGGCAGCTGGGAATAGAACCTGAATCCTCTAGAACAGCAACCAGTGTTCTCAACCACTGAGTCATCTCCACAGCTCCTACTTTGCATTTTTGACATCCTCACTAGGATGTGTCATGGAGACTTTCTTCTCTGGTCATGTCTGTTTGGAATTCTTTATACCTCTTGTGTCTAGCTGTCTACTTCTTTTCTAAGTTTATGAAGTTTTCTGCTATAATTTCATTAAATAGTATGTCTATTCAATTTGCTTTTTATCTCTACTCCTTTTTTTACACCATGAATTCTCACTCATTTATTCATTTGAGATTTCTCTAATTTTTTATGTAGGTTCTATAAACTTCTATCTTACAACTGCCTACATTGTATCCCATAGGCTTTGGTGTGTTGTTTTTTCATTTTCATTCAATTCTAGGAATTTCTAAATTTTCTTCTTGGTTTAATTTTTGACCCAACTAGTATTTAGCATGTGTTTAAGTTCTACAAATTCATGTATTTTCTGTTGTTTTTGTTACTATTGATATCCAGCTTTATTTCATTGTGGCCAGATAGAATTCAGGATATTATCTCAATTTTTCCATATTTGTTGAATATTGCTTTGTTTCCTAATATGTAATCAACTCTGGAGAATGTTGGATGGGTTGCTGAGAAAAATAAGCTCTTTACTGTTGGGTTGAGTGTTCTGTAGATATCTGTTAAGCCCTTTGATTTATGATGTCATTTACTTCTATAGTTTCTCTTTTAGCTTATTTTTAGATGATCAGTTTGTAAGAGAGGGGTATTAAAATAACTCACGATCACTCTGCTGGGATGCAATGTGATTTGTATTCGACAGTGTTTCTTTCATAAAATTGGGAGTCTCTGTGTTTACTTCATATGTCTTCTGACTTGTTTTGAGTAGAAGTTGATCTTGTCAGATATTAGAATAGCTACACTTACTGTTTCTTAGTTCTATTTGTTTAGAATACATTTTTCTACCCATTTACCCTAAGGAGATATTTGTCTTTGTTGGTTAGGTGTAGTCCTCTGAGACAATAAAGAGGCAGATCCTATTTTCTACTCCAATATGTTAGTCTATGTCGTCTTATTAGGGGAATAGAGACCATTAATACTCAGTCTTTTTAATAATAAAAATGTGTATTAACTCCTGTCTTTTTGGTTCATGACACCTTTCCTTTTTCATCAGAGGTATTAAAGTGCTCAGGATGGGACTAATTCCAAGCAGGGATGGACTGCAATTTATCCATTTCCCTGATATCTAGGGATACACCCTCTATCCAGGTCTTTTGTTTCTCAAAAGGTCAAAGAACCTTACACAAATTTTCTCTGGTAATATGTCCTGCTATGTCTTTTTTCCCAGCAAGTAAGGCTGGGATTTTGAAAATTAATATTTAAAAATCATGATAAATAATAAATTCCATTTCTTTTATAAACCACTTACATTAGAGTTTTTGCTTCCAAACATAAGCATTCTAAGTCATGCATAACATGCTGCCAGATTGTTTTTTAAAAGACTTGCCAACATTTGTAATTAAGGAAAAAAAATTTAAAGCTGATATGACAGCTTCTCCTAAGAATTCAGTGATTCTGCACATTGGATGTCACAAAGATGCTAAGATATTGACTTACCCTGGCCCCCACTGAGCTATAAAAAATGAAGTTAACCAGATGTCCTACCCCACCCTGGAGGAGCTCATAGACAGGAGAGAAAGTTCTGTTCTAGGAAGGCTCTTTTCACTATAGGTAGTCTTTCTCTTGGGCCACTCCATGGTAAGCAGGCTCTTCCACATGGTCACAAGAAGGACATGACAACTTGAGGCATGTGTGGTCTTTAGTGCTCATGCCTGTCTCTAGCAAGGTCTATCACCATTCTGGATTGGCCTCTGTTGGCTAGCTTGACTTGTGAGCCTAGTGTTCTAATGCCATGAGAGGCTTGTTCAGGGGACCACAACCCTCGCTGTTTTGTTCTTTGCTCTTTTCATTTAGCTCTCTATGAAAACAACCAATGCATTTCCAGCATCATCTGGTCTGCTTTACAGTCCTGGGAGGTGGTAGGCCATTATTTCATCAAATGAAAGCTCGGTTGCTCAACTGTTTATTGTTCTCTGATTTTTAGTGCAATGGCCAGCACAGTATACTGAAGTGGAAATTTCCAGGATTTTATGTTTTATTTTATTACTATTTTTTTAACAGCTCAGTCATGTCAAGTGATGTTTTTCTGGAAGCTGTCTTGTGAGAGGGCATGCGGTGTTTTGCTGAAAACAGATACCTGAGAGGGTGCATGATGTTTAGAAAGAATGTCAATGGAACCCCACAAACAATAAGAGGCTCTTGCATTGCTATGCGTGCAATGCTTCACTGGTCTACGTTGGTCTTCATCGGCTTTCACTTCCTAGAGAGAAGTGCCCCAAAGTACTTCTCATGGCATGCCAGGTGATTCTGGTCATTCCCCTGACTCAGGTCAATCTAGCAGGTCCTTGCTATTTCTCCTGGATCAAGCTACCACTACAGATTCGTGTTTGGTGTTTGCTATTGAACTGGACTGCTGATATCCTGACAACAAAGAGTAGAATTGCCCCCAAGGAACTACTTGTAAACAAGTCCACAACACCCTTTTCCTATTAACCTTCTTTCCCCCCTACCTCTAGACAGTGGGCTAGAAGGGAGGTTGAAGAGCTTAAGAACCCTAAATAAAGTAGGTTTTGAAAAACCTAAGCCTGTAGTATATCTTGAACTAAATCTTTGCAAACACCCATCTACTGAGTCAAAGAACACAAATATTTTTAATGCATTTGATGAATTTTTGGTTAAATTGTCAAGAAAAGTTATAGCAATTCCTTTTCCTGCCTACGCACTTTAAGATTCTTTATTTCTCCAAAACTGAAGTTCCTGGTCCACAACAGTTTTGCTTCTGGCATCCGAGAAGAGTAACTAAGTGAAAATTAAATACATTGCTGTCCACCAAGAGTTTTGCTCATACAGGCCCTAGCTTTGTGGTCCTGCCTTTATGATCGCCACAGACAGGGGGCGGGGTTACTTACTGACAGGTGACCTATCAGGATTCTCTCTCTCTCTCTCTCTCTCTCTCTCTCTCTCTCTCTCTCTCTCTCTCTCTCTCTCTCTCTCTCTCTCTCAGAAATCTGCCTGCCTCTGCCTCTCAAGTGCTGGAATTAAAGGCGTGTGCCACCACAGCCTGGCAGGATTGTCTCTGTTACATCCCTGGATCTGCTCATCGTTTTCATTTATCCATCCAACAACTTAACTCACACTCAACAGTTGTTGAATTTGTCAGAGTTTCAGGAAGGAGGGGAGAAGCTTACCCTGCACTGGTGGCCAGTTTCTTATATCCCCTCCCCCTCAGGATCAAAGTACATCTTCTCCCTGGCCCTGCAGCAGTCCATAATCACATCTGGTGGCCTGGGAAGAGTGGGTATCTGTCTCTCAACCCTCTACAAGCTCATCAAATTATTTTTCCCAAACCACGGGAAAAAAATGTTCTCTCTGGCTTTTACTATTAATACATAAGTGACTAAGATATTTCATTTGTAGATGAGAAAAGTGATGCTAAAAAGATAATGTGCTCAAAGTTCTATGTCTATACAACCCAAGAAACTCTCAACATTATTGTCCTAGCAGCAAAACCCATTCACTTATCTGAGCAGGAGCTATGTTTCTGTCCTCTGGGTGAGAACATGCCTGCCAGCTCAGCCTTTGAGAGCTTACATACAAGATTGCTGAGCGAGGCGAGCCTGGGCCTGGGCCAATCAAAACAAAGCACAGAAAAAACAAAAACAAAAAGCAAACACGTACTGCTTTTACATCCCATCTTCCCTCTTACACCTTCCTCCTCCTGCTTTGACCTGCATCTTTGAATAAATTAGCAGGTCACAGTCTTCTATCATCCCGATGTCTGCTGCACGAATAGACCATGTTCCTAACTCCTACTCAGGAGACAAAGCTGCCGAGATTTCTCTTCCAATCAGTTGGGGATAGCTTTCTCTTCCTTGGACTCAGAAGGCTTCACATAGTAACACCTCATGGACAAGGCATCTCAAAACATAACGCTGATTTTTTTTTAAATTGTATTTTAGTGTTTCGCAAACTACAGGTTCACTGGAACATAGTCATGCCAACAATGCGTGTAAGGCTGGTATGGCCTTGAGACCCCTCCAGCATCCCTGCGTTCAGCCATAGAAAAAAGAGACACAGATAAATTCTGGAGCCGGGCCCAGGTACCTGAGGCTCAGAGATGAGCCCGCAGCGAAGCTGACAACTGACTCATTCCTCCGACACTCTCCCACCCTCCCAGCTAAGGAGGTGTCTGATGTGAACATGTTCTGCCTCTTTGTTGCCTGCTGCTGGGGGCGAGGGCTTTGGGTGGATTTTGAAGAGCAATTATGCTTATTACTGGTTAGGATTTCTCTGTTTGCTGAGTGCATTAACTTTTAGCGCTTCCCATCATTCATTCTTCCTCACACCCTCTTGTCAGTTACAAATGTGCAGGTGGAGAGCAACGACAAAACCCTGCAGCAACAGCAACAAAAACCACAGCAACAACAACAAATGAACAGAAAGGATAAAAAGCAGATACTCAAAGATGGAGAAAAAGATACTCCCAAGAGGCTTCCTGTGGAATTCCTAAGACTTCTCTCTGGTTGTAATTGTTGCAGGACGTCTCTCCTTTCAACCAGTCCCAGATAGCTTTCTCTCACTTGGACTCAACCCTTTACATAGTAACATCCTGTGTTTGTGGTGTGTATAAACACAAGACATAATTTTTTATTGTATTTCAGCTTTTCATCAACTACAGGTTCATGTGAAAACTGAAATCAAATAGAACTATAGAAAGTACAGGTTCAGGGTTCAGCATAAGCAGTGAAGCACATGGCTGCTGCTGTACCCTTTCAAGTTTTTCTTTTACAAGGTTTCTATTGATTTGACATTTTTCACAGTAGAAAGCTAGGGGAGTGTGATCCACCTGAACACTTGGGCAGGTGACTCAACTGCCCAAAGCACCTTGTCTTCCTCTGTTGAGGAGGGATAATAACAGAACCTACCTGGTGAGGCTGTTGAGTGAGATGAGCTTAGGAAACTCACGTCCTCACTCCTGTCACGGCAAATGGGGACTGTCAGTATCATCCACAGCATTGTCTCTCATGGATACAGAGTTACATTGTCTTCAGTTTCTCTTGATTTGTCAGCAGTGAGCTCTGTAACTTTTGAAAGAGTTGTTTATTTTTATTTTATGTGTATGAGTGTTTCACCTGCATGAAGGTATGGATGTGAGCTGACAACATGTCAAATCACCTACAGCTGGAGTCACACATGGCTGCAACTGCAAGGTGCATGCTGGGAACTGAACTCAGGTCCTCTTCAAGAGCAGCAGGTGCTCTTAACCTCCAAGTCAACTCTCTGGCTCCTGGCTCTGCAATTATTTGGCCAATGCAAAAGTAAGTAGTGCTTGCTTGTGCTGTCTCCCATTGGTTGGAGCAGGATGAGAACCTGACTATGACTAGGGAATGTGACCAGTGGCATCAGGGTATAGAGTGTCCTGCTACTCCACCACCACACAGGTGACCCCTCTCCTGGACCAAGACAGAGTTTCTGGTTTCACAGCTATTTATTTATTTATTTATTTATTTATTTATTTATTATGTCGTTCACGTATGACTGTGTGTGTGTGTGTGTGTGTGTGTGTGTGTGTGTGTCTGCATGTACCAAGGCACATGTGTGGAAGTCAAAGGACAACTTGCAGGACTCATGTGTGTCATTGCAAGACTCTGGCCATCAGGCTTGGCAGCAAGTTCTCTTAACCTGATAAGACACTCACAGCTCCCATAGGAGTTACTGAATATTCAATCATCATCTTAGACAGCATCCTCCCCAGATCAATTGTGAGCCATAAATACAGAACTGGGTACAACTCTGACCCCAGGGGAGCCTGAAGAAAGGAAACAGACAATATCCAGAACCAGATCCTACAAGTTTTCCCAGAAAATCAGTGATTTTTTTCCCCACTTCTTTGTCATCCTTTTGAATAAAATGCCAAAACTGAATGTATCAGAACCTGCTTTGATTGCAAGGGCAGAGGTTTAAGGGTCACCCAGAAGCATTTAGGGGAGTAATTTCCTCCTAAGTATCACTGGGTTCTCATCAACACCATCCCTTTGGGAAACCTTTAATAGGGGGCAGATGGCAGCAGATAATAATGTCAGCGAACCGGAACTATGCAATGATGTCTGGAAATCCCCGAGGTTTAATGACAATGCTTTTCCTTTGAATCTCTAACTTCTTTTTTTTATTATTATTTTTAAAACCCTCTCCAGTTATTTCATTTCATTGTGCTCAGACCATCCTTTGACGCAAGTAGGACAAATATAGTCCTATCCATCTCTCTAATGGCAGAGGAGGTGGGCAGGGTGCCACTGAGAGAAACATGGTTCTGACGTCAGACTACCTGCATTCAGTCAAGGCTCTACCAATCAGCATCTTTGTAACCTCAGGCCAGTGACTACCCATTTTTAAGCTTCAGTGCCCTTGTCTGTAAATGGAGGGTGAAAATGGAGTTATCTTGTGGCATGGAGGTGAGACGAAAAGCACAGTAACTACTTGGTGACAATCAGTCATCTTATTGTCTCTGTCCTTGACAGACCAGAGTGATGCTGGTGTACAACAATGATAGGAAACTGCTCAGGAGAGTCACAGGGTAAGAACAGGAGAGCAGACACAAAAGGCCAGAAAATCATCCCTGCTGTAAAATATCTCATAACTAGGTTAGTGAAAGGGGGCAAGATGCAGGGGTATGTTCAAAAAATAAAAAGATATGCCTCTTCAGGCACAGTCAGAATGCCACCACTACTCAGGCAGAGTCAGGGCTTTTGATTGAACTTCACAAGGTAGGGGGAAGACCCACGACTTTATCTGTGGCTAGGAGTCCAAGGAGATACTCAGGTGACTACAGAAAAACTTACACACACACAGGGTGGAACAGTTCTTAAAATTAGCCACAGTTTGAGAAAAGAAGTCATGTTGAAGTCAGGGAGTTAGCTTGCTCTAGAATCCAAGTTTACTTGATAGCAGTGTTCCTCATAACCCTACAATGGATACTAGGGAAATAGGAGTGCAGAATTTCTATATATTTAAAGACTTATAAACTAGAGCCTATACATTAGATACCATGCAGGGCAAAGGAAGTGGTAAAGAAGCAATTAAGTGTAGTCAGGTGTTTAAGAGCCTAGTTACTTTGTAATACAGTAACAGCTTTTGTGGGGCTAGAGAAACTTCTCAGTGGTTAAGAGTATGTGCTGCTCTTGCAGAAGACCCAAGGTCACTTCCCAGCACCCACACCGGCAAACCACAACCACTTGTAGCTCTAGTTACAGGGGATCTGACACTCCTGGCCTCTAAGGGTACCCAAACACTCATGGTATACACACACACACACACACACACACACACACACACACACACACTCTTTAAAAGCAAAATGATAAGGTCTGTAGTTCAATTGATTGTGTTTTCCTAGTGTGCACCA